>NC_091309.1:17048980-17186480 GCF_038502225.1 Cherax quadricarinatus
TTATGGAATCTCAGTTTACTTGTATATTTGTAAAACAATATCTACATAATTTTAAAAAAAATCACATCAGAAGAAAATTTTCTCAGTGTAAAATATTAAACAATACAAGGAAGAACATAGCATATTTGCATTTCTGTGGCTATTGTTTATACTGTGTGTGTGTGTGTGTGTGTGTATATATATGTATATATATATATATATATATATATATATATATATATATATATATATATATATATATATATATATATATATATATATATATATATATATATATATGTCGTGCCGAATAGGCAGAACTTGCGATCTTGACGTAAATAGCAACGCTCATCTTGCCATATAGGACAAGTGAAAATTTGTGTATGCAATAATTTCGCCAAAATCATTCTGAAGCTAACGAAAAAATTTTATTTGATTGTGTTTGTTTATTACTAAATTATCGTAAACGTATTTGAAATATATTTAGTTGGGTTAGGCTAAAATAAATTGCTCTTGTTATAATAAGGTTAGGTAAGTTTTCTAAGATTCTTTTGGTGCAAAATTAAAAATTTTTACATTAAACATTAATGAAAAAAATATATCTTTAAACATATAAGAGAAAATTTCAGAAAGGACTTAATTTTAAATGAGTTCTTGCTAATTGACCAGTTTCACATATTCGGCACGACATATATATATATATATATATATATATATATATATATATATATATATATATATATATATATATATATATATATATATATATATATATATATATATATATATATATATATATATATATATATATATATATATATATATATATATATATATATATATATATATATATATATATATATATATATATATATATATATATATATATATATATATATATATATATATATATATATATATATATATATATATATATATATATATATATATATATATATATATATATATATATATATATATATATATAAAACAAATTTAGTTAAGAGTTTATGTAGAATAGGTGCGCGTGCAGTCATGCACGCATGCGCACACACACATACACACACAGCTTCATGAAATCATAATCAAGGTTTTATGAGACTACTTTAAGAAATTGTATTGTACTGGATGCATCTTCTATATGAATAGAAATTCTGCAGTCTAAAACTTTCTTAGACTCTAATGACATACTTTCTTTCCCATTTTCATTATGCTCATCTTAAATAAATGCCTTGCATTTTCTTAATTCACAATGTCACTATATGACAGAATGAACATTTATAAATTTTACTTTACACCTACATCCAAATTGTAATACAAACCACAAATAAGTTCTACATCATTTTTTTTTTTTTCAAAATGCTTGCATCTTTGACTGTCTTACTACACACTAAAAGATTTTTAATGCTGAGTAAAGGAACATCTTTGGTATCATATCTTATACACTTTCAAACATGGAAGATACTCTCTAAAATCAGTCAGCATAGTCTTCCTAATCCTTATCCTTTTTTCTTGACTAACCTGCATCAATATTCTTTTTTTCTGATAAAGTAGATAATCCCCTAGTCCCTTGTACTTCCTGTTTGGATACCCTACCCTAGTAGTTACCCTGTGTAATCTCCCTTCTGTAGGTTTAGGAGTTGAAGAGATGAGCAGTATGATGGAAAGTTATACCAGTGATGGTAGTGACCCCATTACTACTACTCATATCACCAGGTATGATCCTGACCCTCTAACCACCACCACTACAACCCATACCACCAGGTAAAGTCCTACCCTTCAGCTTTTATATACATTAATATGCTAGATACCATACTGTCTTAGCAACTGATTTCATGTATAATGTAAGTGCCTATGTATTTTGTTTATTAGGATGCTGACTATTACAATTTCAAATTATATTTTATTAACAATAAAAATGATTCATTTTACTATATTTTAAAAGTATAAAAATCTTTATTGACAACCCACAAATTTGAAATTAAAATGCCACATTTTGAACTGCCCTGGGCCATAAAACAGTCCAACATTTATTCCAAGCTTTCAGTTTTCATTTCTCATTTGTGGGTTTTTATATTTTTTTAATCACAGTATTAAACTCATTTTTCATAGTATATACTTGCTGCCACCTCGTAGCACCTCAGTTTCTTCTTGTATTAAGCAAATGTTAAGATACCCCCCTTCAACCTTGGATTCCCCTTCCTACAATTCCCCTTCCTACAATTCCCCTTCCTACAATTCCTCCTCCTACAATTCCCCTTCCTACAATTAGCTTCAAAAATAGTGTATTAACCTTTCACTGTTGCATTTTTTTATTTATCTTGTAAAATGGCAAGAGAATCTTTTTATGAAAATAATGACATAAAAAATGTGAAATTTTGTGGAAAACTTTTAGAATTACGCAGGCATGAAGTTGGTAGTTTGGGCACAATTTATGCATCAGCAACTTTGCCCACTTTGGGGCCTGTTTTAGGCCAATTACATTTGTCAAATTAACCAAATTCCTGGCTATTTCATTAGTATACATTCTGTTCTATCGATTGAGTGCAAGGCATCACCCATTCAGCTATTAGAACTACCCTTTAAAGTGTCCAGAAACCAGTAATTTTAGCCAATTTTACACAAAATTCAGCAATTCCAATTTAAAAAAAAAAAAAAGTCCAAAATAAACACCGTAGGCATTCCAGCCACTAAAGTAATCTTTCCTCGGTTCATTAGTCACATGTCCAGGCCTCTCCTACATAATACTTGCCTTTCACTGTATATCTATCATCACACAAAAAAATCTAAGTTTTACCTGTTTCTCAGCTAATAAAATATAACTAAGAATGATTGGTCATGGTTCAAGCCATTTCAGTAACTGAAGCAGACCTAGTGAACACCCAGAAACAGTCATTAAAACATGCCTCAAAGTTATTATTATAAAGCAAACAAGGTCAGAAGTTAGCCATTTCCATCTTGCACTGTGGGGGGCAGGATTTTTTTTTGTTTTTTTTTGTTTTTTTTTTTTTTTTTTTTTTTTTTTTTTTTTTTTATACTGTGCACATCCACCACACAAACCCAGTCTCTCATGTCTAGGCCAAAATTTACAGATCACAGCATAACTGAGGGCTCTTTGACTATGATGTAGATCTATGTGAGGAACAGTAAAAGGGTTAATACCTAAACCTTTTGCAAATATTTATGGATTTATTTTACACAAAATGGAGAATATATTCTATATATGCTCAATGTTTTACATTTTTCACAGCAAGCAAAAGAAGTAGTGATAGAAGGAGAAGGTACATTAGCGATTGTTGAAGAGGTATATGGTGTCTCGAGGAATATAAAAATCTGTAAGGTTAGGGTTGACTATCTGGGGAAGATAGGAGAGGAATGCAGTGATGCATGTCTTTCTAAGACAGTCTTAGATGAAGAATGAGTCAAAATCCAGGGTGGGCCATCCAAAAAAAAGAAATACGTGTAGAGATGCTGGTGTGATAGGTCGTCTTCAGAGGAATTTCAAGGAGAATCAGAAAAGAAATACACTGTGTGTATAGAGCACCTAATTTGCATGCTCACATTGTCAGAGTTTGGCACGGAGGGTGCTATGTAGATCATTTATTACTGTCAAGTCAAAGTCTGGCACTACTGCAGAAGAGCTGTGGAGAGAGAGAGAGAGAGAGATTGAATGGTTCGTGGAAATGTGTAGAAACTGGCTTTCAGATATGGAGAGGAATAGGGGGTTAGGAGACTAACTGGTTTCTGGAAGAATTAAAATGTGACCCAACAGACAATGATGAACATTAAAATAGATTACATAGGGAATGGAGTAGGTAATGGTAAAATCAAGATCTGCATATTCGTTAAAGACAAGGGGCGTGAAGGGAAGAGATACAGAGAGCTTCAGCATTATGAAGTACAAATGGAAATTTGAGAATACGAGACATCATTATAAACAAGAAGTCTGTTTTCATTGTAAGATTCATCAGGAAGAAGATTTTTATGATTGTAAAAGTACATAACCAGAAATAGGAAATCCAACTGTATTATACAAGTTTAGGTTCTTAAAGACACCTGCATAGAGGAGAAAAGTAGGAAACCAACATTTTTAGTTCACTCTAATTTTCCCTATTTCCTCCGATATTCCACTGTAAAAACTGGCATTACTTACTAGTAATACAGGGGTAAAGGTAAACAAGGGGTAGTTGTGGACTAAAACGATTGGTTAAGTCAGTGTAAGGTAGTAGCACCCCCTACCCCTTGTATTACCACCCCCACTCATGCATTACACCACCCCCACCTCTTGCACCACCCAATTCTCACAATGTTTTTATGTGCTGCCAATATACCTACACAGATCTCACTACTGTTTTGTATATTATCGTTATTAATTTTCACCCCAGTCTTCACTCACCTCCATTCTCCTTTTCCTCCTAAAACCTACTCTTATTTTTCCTCTTCTTTATCCTCATCCTCTTTCTTCTTCTTTCTACTTCTTTCTTCTTCATTCTCTTTGTTTTCCCTCACCCATTCCCTCACTCCTACCCCTCATTTCCTCCCTTCACTAGCCAGCTTGTATTGCAGTGTGAACAACTGGAAATTGCCTTCCCGGTAATAACCAAACTATTGTGTTTAGATATCCAGTGGCTATTTTTACTGTTCCTTCAGAAGTTTCCTCACCTTTAAAGGTTTCTGAAATATTTGAAAAAATGCTACTGTACATGGTACCTCTCCCTTAAACAGTTTATCACATAGATTTCCAGCCACAAGGGGAACCGTTTACCACATAGGTCTACAAAATGTATTACCTGTTCTATTACATTCATGTGGAAGCATTAAAATCATAGTCATTCAGTGCATACAAAACATGTTAGAGAAACAGAACAAATTACAAAAAAAAACTTACCACAGAGGTGGCAAAGTGTTTCCACAAGTAACAGTTTAGGGATTTTAAGGAAAGATCATTGACAGAGGTAACAAAACATAAGGGATATAGATACAGTATCTCAAGTGCTCTCAGGACCTGCATTAAAAAGTTTGGGATGATTGAGCCAAATTATACCACTAGTTAGTTGAATTCCTGATATTAAAGGCTAAATGTTGTATGAACAAGCATATCATAATAATGATTCACTAGATAATTGAATATTCATTTTTAGCAGAATTTGAGAATGTATATTTCAGTAAATCATTATTATTACTCCATTTTCCACTTTCAGTAGATTAAAAGGCACTGTCTTTAACCCTTTGACCGTTTTGGTTACATATACACGTCTTACGAGCCAGTGTTTCGGATGTACAGTATTAATACACATAAATTCTAGCGACTTCAAATCAAGCAGGAGAAAGCTGGTAGGCCCACATGTCAGAGAATGGGTCTGTGTGGTCAGTGTGCACCACATAAAAAATATCCTGCAGCACGCAGTGCGTAATGAGAAAAAACTCTGACCGTTTTTTTGGATTAAAACGACAACTTTGAGGTGTAGTTTCCTATAGTATTTACCGTTGTATTCTCGTTTTCATGGTCTCACATAATAAAATGGAAAACATACTACAGAAATAGAGATGGTTTTGATTAGTTTCGCGATGAAAAGACCTTGAAATTGAGCTCAAAGTAGCAGAAATGTTTAATTTTTACCAATGTTCAGTTGTAAGCAAATCACACCACACGTCCAATACACGTCAACTAGGGAATCTAATATTCTTTCACTAGTGCACTGATATTATTTATACCATTTTTACAATAATGCAGTAGTCTGCATAACAGTAAATTTTGTATTTTTTGTATGAATAAAAAATCAAAATAGAAAGCAGTAGTAATATAAGAGGGGCCTAGAGATGTGACTAATGAACAGAAGATATGTTATTTTAGTGCCAAGAATGTCTACATTGTTTATTCTGGACCCTATTTTGAAATTGGCATCTTTTTTAATTTGCGTGAAATTGGCCAAATTGCCAATCTCTGACCACTTTATTAGGTAGTTCAAATCGGTAAATGGGCGGTTTCTTGTACTCAATTAATAGAAAAAATGGAGTTCTAAAGAAATAGGTATGAGTTTGGTCAACTGGAACAACGAAATTGGCCAAAAACAGGGCTCAAAGTCGGCGAAATTGCCAATGCGTATATGTCGTCGAGACTGCTAACTTTGCAGTAGTGTAATTCTGTGAGTTTTCCACCAAATTTAATACTTTCGGTGTCATTACCATCGAGAAAAGATTCTCTATCATTTCATAAGAAAAAATAATATTTTTTCCCCCAAAAATTTTGCGACATAGAATGAAAGGAGCTTGCGACAGTCAAAGGGTTAAATGATGGAAAAACTACAAGTGTGAAGAGGCTATTAACAACATAATAATTAACACATGAGCTAAATGAAAAATACAAATAAAATATGGAATGTTTGATGGAAGATATGGCACTATAGCAAAATATGAATGAAAGATAAATATGTAAAAGTCAAATATTAACCCCTTGACTGTCACAACCCCAAATCCTGAGGTGTCTCTTGGTGTCGCAAAATTTCTGAAAAAAAAAAAAAAAAAAAAAAAAAAATTCTTATGAAATGATAGAGAATCTTTTCCCAATTGTAATGACACCAAAAGAACAAAATTCGATGGAAAACTGATGGAATTACGCTCTCACAAAGTTAGCGACCTCGGCGATATTTACGAATTGGCGATTTCGCCCACTTTGAGCCCTATTTTCGGCTAATTCCATTGTTCCAGTTGACCAAACTCATAGTTATTTCTTTAGAACTCCATTTTTTCTATCAATTGAGTACAAGAAACTGCCCATTTACCAATTTCAACTACCCAATAACGTGGTCAGAAATTTGCAATTTGGCCAATTTTACGAAAATTAAAAAATATGACAATTTCAAAATAGGGTCCAGAATGAACAATGCAGACATTCCTGGCTCTAAAATAACATTTTCTTTGTTCATCAGTCACATCTCCAGGCCCCTCTGATATTACTCTTGCTTTCTATTTTGAATTTTCATTCAAACAAAAAATAGAAGATTTACTGTTATGCAGACTATTGTAATATTGTAATTATTATTATTATAATCAAAAAAAGAAGCGCTAAGCCACAGGGGCTGTAATATTGTAATGTATAAATAATGTCAACCCATTCATGACTGCATATCAGAATGGCTACTTGAACATTTATTAGAAAATGACATCATTTGTTTACTTTTGAACATCGGCAAAAATCAAACATTTCCCCTACTTTGAGCTCCATTTCCAGGTTCTTTTCATAGTAAAACCAATCAAAATCACCTCTATTTCTATAATATGTTTTCCATTCTATCAAATGAGCCCAAGAAAACAAGAATACAACCATAAATACTATACAAAAATAGACCACTAAGTTGGCATTTTAATTAAAAAAAACGGTCTTTTTTTTTCTCATTATGCACTGCCCGCTGCAGGATTTTTTTATATGGTGCACACTGACCACACAGACCCATTCTCTCATATGTGGGCCTACCAGCTTTCTCCTGCTTGATTTGAATCCGCTAGAATTTATGAGCATATATACATCAAAAACAGTGGCTCGTAAGACGTATGTATATGACCGAAACAGTCAGAAGGTTAAATTAATGGTTATTATCTTAACACTTTGACCATCGTGACCCCAAATCCTAAAGTCTCTCTCTGCATTGCAAAATTTTCAGAAAAAATTTTTCTTCTTATGAAATGATGGAGAATCTTTTCCCGATGTTAATGGCACCAAAATTGCAAAATTTGATGAAAAACTTATGGAGTTACACTCTCGCGAAGTTGGCGATCTCAGCTATGTTTACGCAACAGTGATTTCACCCACTTTGAGCCCTATTTTCGGCCATTTCCATTGCTCCAGCCGACCAAACTCAGCCATTTCTTTAGAACTCCATTTGTTCTAACGAGTGAGTACAAGAAACCACCCATGTACTGATTTTAACTACCCAATAAAGTGGTCAGAAATTGGTAATTTGGCCAATTTCACACAAATTAAAAAGATACCAATTTCAAAATAGGGTTCAGAACGAACAATGCAGACATTCCTGGCACTAAAATAACGTTTTTCTCTGTTCACCAGTCACGTTTCCAGGCCCCTCTTGTAGTATTACTCTTGCTTTCTATTTTGAATTTTTATTCACACAAAAAATAAAAGATCTTGAACATCGGCAAAAATTGAACATTTCCGCTACTTTGAGCTCAATTTCAAGGTCCTTTTCATCATTAAACCAATCAAAATCATCTCTATTTCTGTAATATGTCTTCCCTTCTATCAAATGAGACCAAGGAAATGAGAATACAACTAGCATTTTAATCCAAAAACATGGTTGGAGTTTTTTTTTCTCATTATGCACTGCGTGCTGCAGGAGTTTTTTTATACTGCGCACACTGACCACACAAACCCATTATCTCACATGTAGGCCTACCAACTTTCTCCTGCTTGATTTGAAGCCACTAGAATTTTGGAGTATAAATACATCAAAAACACTGGCTCGTAGGACGGATGTATACGACCGAAACAGTCAAAGTGTTAAAACAACGTTGAACATGAAAAAATTAGTAATGAAAGATTAGATAAAAAAAAGTAAGATATTGGAATGAAGTAAATGTGAGTAATATTTTTGGTAGCATTGTACAAACTGTACATAACTAATGGTACAATAGCCTATGTGAAAATATTTCTGCATGGAAAAGAAAAAATTTGGATGAATCACATATTTCTCATAAGGGTATTTGGAGAAATATCGGTAAAGGAAACTTTGCTGTAGAGTAGGAACTACTTTGTTTTATTAGCTTTGTGCAATTAAGAGTTCTGCATATGTATAAAATTAATAACAAGGTCTTGAGCAGCATCAGTACACTTAAATGTATACTATGGGTTTTATTACTGCCTTAAATTTGGGCTCTTAGATTTTTTATAAGACTTACTACAACTTTAATGGTACCAAACAGAATTAAAGTGAAAGTAACTACCTAGTCTACAAGGTAAAAAAGGAAAGAGCATATAAGATAGCGATGCTTATTGAATATGCTGTTTTAACCCTTTGACTGTCGCGGCTGTATATATACGTTTACGAGGTACCGTGTTTGACGTACGTATACTCATAAATTCTAGCTGCTTCAAATCAGGCAGGAGAAAACTGGTAGGCCCACATGCGAGAGAATGGGTCTGTGTGGTCAGTGTGCACCATATAAAAAAAATCCTGGAGCACGCAGTGCATAATGGGGAAAAAAAAAAACTCAGTTTTTTTTAATTAAAATGCCGACTTTGTAGTCTATTTTTGTATAGTATTTGTGGTTGTATTCTCGTTTTCTTGGTCTCATTTGATAGAATGGAAACTATATTATAGAAATAGAGGTGATTTTGATTAATTTTTCTATAAAAAGAACCTGGAAATGGAGCACAAAGTACGGGAAATGTTTGATTTTTGCCGATGTTCAAAAGTAAACAAATGATGTCATTGTCCAATAAATGTCCAAATAGCCATTCTAATATGCAGTCATGAATGGGTTGATGTAATTTTTACAATTATTACAGTATTGCAGTAGTCTGCATAACAGTAAATCTTCTATTTTTTGTTTGAATAAAATTTCCAAATAAAAAGCAAGAGTAATATCACAGGGGCCTGGAGACATGACTGATGAACAAAGAAAATGTTATTTTAGAGCCAGGAATGTCTGCATTGTTCATTCTGGTCCTTATTTTGAAATTGTCATATTTTTTAATTTTCGTGAAATTGGCCAAATTGCAAATTTCTGACCATGTTATTGGGTAGTTGAAATCGGTAAATGGGCATTTTCTTGTACTCAATCGATGGAAAAAATGGAGTTCTGAAGAAATAGCTATGAGTTTCTTTGACTGAAATAATGGAATTAGCCGAAAATAGGGCTCAAAGTGGGCGAAATCGCCGATTTGTAAATATCGCCGAGGTCGCTAACTTTGCGAGATCGTAATTCCGTCAGTTTTCCATCAAATTTCGTTTTTTTGGTGTCTTTACAATCGGGAAAAGATTCTCTACCATTTCATAAGAATTTTTTTTTTTTTTTCAAAATTTTGCAACACCAGGATTCACCTCTGGATTGGGGGTTGCGACAGTCAAAGGGTTAATGAGAGAAAAGGTGGAAAGCACCATTTATTCAAAATTAATCCTAAGGTTTTTTAAGAGTTTAACTCAGATAAATATTCAAAAGTTTTCAGGGATGATCTTAGATAAAAGCAGATTATGATTGACTACAAAATAAGATAGCTAAATGGATACTATTATTATTACAGATTATGACTGACTGCAAAATAACAAGATAGGTAAATGGATACTATTATTATTACAATTAAAATTAAGCGCTAAACCCACGAGGGTCATAACTCGTTCCAGTTTGTCCTGAAGTGTAATTTTAATGGTAGAAATTTTTACAAGTTTATCAAATTTTGTCTATGAAATTATTAAACAGAAAGAAAATGATATTCACGGGAAAGTGCTTAGCCACCCCTAGGAATAATACATTGCCTAAATTGAGATTATAATTTGTCCTGTACCAACTTTATAATAAGCTTAAGTTTATTATAGGCATTTTCTTCAAAAGGAGTGCTTAATGCTGATTATTATTATAATCAAAAAGAAGCGCTAAGCCACAAGGGCTTAATGCTGAAAGATTCTTGATTCAAGGAAGTGAAGCTGCCATTCCTCAATCAAATATGATTGCTGATTACCTTCCATTCCCAAATGCTGTATGATGCTTGCAAGTTTAATGCTTCCCAATGAATATAATAATCTGGAAAGCCCTTCTTTGTATAGACTGATAGTTTTATCCTTAACCTTGGCAAGGGACAAAAATGCAAATTGATGGTTATATGACCTGATGGTATGGAAATGCATGTATTGAATAATAAAATTTAAGTAGATTCCCTGTTCCTCATGCTTGGTTTTGTCATTTAGCAGTAGTGGACATCCCAGTTTCTGCAAATTAAATATCATTTCACAAGATTATGCAGAGTGCTAGAGATACATTTCACAAAATTTATCTGAATCAGTAAGAGCATAATGAAGCTGCATTTTGTTAGGCCAGTACAGCATATATGTTCAAGGCTTCTTTAATACAGTATAATAATGTTACTTAAGCCATAGTTCAAACTTTCTTCAAATGTGGGCATTTTATTTTTCAATCAGTTTTTGTAATGAAAATTTTTAAATTACGTATATCTAAATTTTGAAGTACAGTACCTTAATTATAGTATTTTCACTCACAGGATCATCAGAAGGACACTAGAGGATGGGGAAGTAAAGGAAGAAGTCTATGAAGAATACTAAGGAGGAGATTGAGAAGGAATACTTTGGAAAGAGGAAAAGTATGATTCCTCTCAGTCCTCCTTATTTGTCCACCTGCTTTCCTGCCTACCATTAAAACTGCCATCACCAACGCTCCTTCACAATCATCGGCAAAATCCCTACTTTTTCCACTAGCCCTCTGACACTTCTATAAAGAATTTTATTAAGAGGTCTCATATATTTTCATGCTCATCATTGATAAGCTCCTCAGCCAGATAATTGATGGCTTTGTTACATATTTAGTCCATCTTATATTTTCTCTCATCTTAAGAATGTTGTCCTAGAGAAAGAATAGGAAATTTATTGAGAAGTCAGTGAAAACACAGCAAGTGACATATCGGTTGTCAAAGGATCTAGTCAGGACCGATACTACAAGGATTTCATAATTTTTTTAATGTTATGAGTGAGAAATTTTTGTTTGTGACCTTCTGTTGTAATAAGATTATAGTGTTGTCAAAGAAAGCCAAATCCATCTGTAATCTGATAGTATAATTTCTATGAAAGTGATTTTTGAAAGATGTCCATAAATGATCACACACACATTTGTAAAGGTGCACACCCTATTTGAGCTGTCAAGGTGTTCTAGGTTAAGTGACGTTCCCCTTGTGATGTGGCATGTTTCATCCTAGTATGACACTGATTATTTTATTATTAAGAATACTGCTGAAGACATGTCAGGTATATAACTAAATCTGTAGCCACGGGATGAAATAGGAGACCAACATTTCAATAGAAGCTATATACTGTAATCATTTTAATATTCAGGCTCTTAGACTGGTAGAATGTTACTATTGTGGCTTATGAAACATCCAGTTATGGGCATGTTGAATGTAAGATAGCTATTATATTTCCACTTAATTCATTTGACACACCCACAAAATTAGTGGTGAGACTGATGATTTCAAGTCATAAATGGGGTCTCTTATATGATTTAGTTAGGAAGATCAGCATATGGTTACCCTAATTATATCAGAAATCAGCACTCACTGTGTTTGTTTCCCTCATGGTCATAAGTGGATGAAAAATATGATAATGCCTTAGCACCTATTCCTAGATTACTCTCTGGCCAACAGTTGTTAACTTCATTCTTTTTGAGTTGGTCTTGATTTAGGCAGGCATAGGACTTGAGATGGGGAAGAGGCTTGTCCTGAGGTATTTCGTAGGCCTCATCCCAGTCCTGGCTTAACTCAAGACAAAGTAGCTCCAAACATTGTGGTCACTTATCAAGTTTTCAAATAAATGCTTAATGTGAGTTGTACATTTATTTAAAACAGTCACCTTTTATGTCACATAATTGAAGAGATTTTGCCATAATCACAGCAGCAAAGAAAATGGTAGGATGGATAATGAGAACGTTCAAAACAAGAGATGTCAAGCCAATGACGATCCTTTTCAAATCACTTGTTCTCTCTAGGCTGGAATATTGCTGTACATTAACATCTCTGTTCAATTATTATTATTATTATTATAATCAAGGGGGAAGCGCTAAACCCGGAGGATTATACAGCGCCTGGGGGGGGGGATGTGGAAGGCATTCAGGCTTAATTCGGGGAACTGGAGCACAGATCCAATTCCCTAAATCAAGAGCCCCTCACCAACATCAAGGAACCTTCCTTGAGGGGTATCTCTGTTCAAAGTAGGTGAAATTGCAGATCTAGAGAGTGTACAGAGAACCTTTACTGCACATATAAGTTCTATCAAACACCTCAACTACTGGGAACGCTTGGAAGCACTTGACTTGTACTTGCTGGAATGCAGGCGAGAGAGAGAGAATCTACACTTGAAAAATCCTAGAAGAAATGGTCCCAAATCTGAACACAGAAATCATTCCCTACAAAAGTAAAAGACTGGGCAGGCAGTGCAAAATACCCCCCAATGAAAAGTAGGAGCACCATTGGTACAGTAAGAGAAAACACCATAAGTGTCCAGGGCCCAAGACTGTTCAACAGCCTCCCACCATGCATAAAGGGAATTACCAATAGGCCCCTGGCTGCCTTCAAGAGAGAACTGGACAGATACTTAAAGTCTGTGCCTGATCAGCCGGGCTGTGGTTTGTACGCTGGACTACGTGTGGCCAGCAGTAACAGACTAGTTGATCGGGCCCTGATCCACCCGGGAGGCTTGGTTGTGGACCAGGCCACGGGGGCGTTGATCCCCAGAATACCCTCCAGGTAGATAGGGAAGCAAAATAGAATTCTTCCTCCATAAACCATGCATGTCATAAGAGGCAACTAAAATGCTGGAACCAAGGGGCTAGTAACCCCTTCTCCTGTATAAATTACTAAATTTAAAAAAAAAAAACTTTTGTTTTTCTTTTTAAATTTAGGTCACCTGCCTTGGTGGGATACAGCTGGTTTAAAAATAAATAAATAAAATATTAGAGAGATGGTATAAGTGTGTAGACAGCAGCCACCCAGGGAGGTACTACCGTCCTGCCAAGTAAGTGTGAAACGAGAGCCTGTAATTGTTTTACATGATGGTAGGATTGCTGGTGTCTTTCGTCTGTTTCATAAATGTGCAAGATTACAGGTACGTCTTTCTACTTCTACCTACACAGGCCTGGTCACAGACCGGGCCGCGGGGGCGTTGACCCCCGAAACTCTCTCCAGGTAAACTCCAGGTACACTTAGGTCACACTACACATACATGTACACGTTTATTTATACACACTCTTCTTAGTTATCTTTGATTTTATCTTAATAGTTCTTGGTCTTATTACTTTTCCTTTTATATCCATGGGGAAGTGGAATAAGAATCTTTTCTCCGTAAGCCATGTGTGTTGTAAAAGTCAACTAAAATGCTGGGAACAATGGGCTAGTGACCCCTTTTCCTGTAAAGATTACTAAAAAGAAGAAAATTGTCAAAGTGGGATGTCTGAATGTGCACGGATGTTATGCGAATGATAAGAAAGAGATGATTGTGGATGCTATGAATGAGAAGAAGCTGGATGTCCTGGCTTTAAGTGAAACAAAGCTGAAGGGGGTGGGAGAGCTTCAGTGGAGAGAAGTACATGGGATTAGGTCAGGGGTTTCAAACAGTTAGAGCTAAAGAAGGAGTAGCAATAATGTTGATGGATAAGTTATGGCAGGAAAAGAGGAAGTATAAATGTATTAATTCAAGGATTATGTGGAGTAAAATAAAGGTTGGATGTGAAAAGTGGGTTATAGTAAGCATATATGCAATTGGAGAAGAGAGAAGTGTAGAGGAGAGAGAGAGGTTTTGGAAATTGTTGAGTGTGTGTGGGGAGTTTTGAACCAAGTGTGAGAATACTTGTGGTTGGGGATTTCAATGTTAAAGTGGGTAAAAAATGTTGTGGAGGGAGTAGTAGGTAAATTTGGGGTGCCTGGGGTAAATGAAAATGGGGAGCCTTTAATTGAGCTATGTGTAGAAAGAGGTTTGGTAATAAGTTACACATATTTTATGAAAAAGAGGATTTTGCAGCTACAGTTAAAGTAAGAGGTAGATGGGACAAAAGGAAAATGGCAACAAGTAAGAGAGGTGAGAGCGTATAAACTAAGGGAGGAAGAAGTTCGGGTGAGATATAAGCAACTACTGGCAGAAACGTGGGCTAGTGCAAGTATGAGTAGTGTGGGGAAGGGGGTTGAAGAGGGTTGGAATAGTTTTAAAAATGCAGTATTAGAATGTGGGGCAGAAGTTTGTGGCTATAGGAGGGTGGGTGCAGGAGGAAAGAGAAGTGATTGGTGGAATGATGAAGTAAAAGGTGTGATAAAAGAAAAAAAGGTAGCTTATGAGAGGTTTTTACAAAGCAGAAGTGTTATAAGAAGAGCAGAGTATATGGAGAGTAAAAGAGAAGTGAACTGTGTGGTGAGAGAATGTAAAAGGAGAGCAGATGATAGAGTGGGAGAGGCACTGTCAAGAAATTTTGATGAAAATTATAAAAAAATTTTGGAGTGAGATAAACAAGTTAAGAAAGTCTGGGGAACAAATGGATTTGTCAGTTAAAAACAGAGTAGGGGAGTTAGTAGATGGGGAGATGGAGGTATTGGGTAGATGGCGGGAATATTTTGAGGAACTTTTAAATGTCAACGAAGAAAGGGAGGCAGTAATTTCATGCACTGGCCAGGGAGGTATACCATCTTTTAGGAGTGAAGAAGAGCAGGATGTGAGTGTGGGGGAGGTGTGTGAGGCATTACGTAGAATGAAAGGGGGTAAAGCAGCTGGAACTGACGGGATCATGACAGAAAAGTTAAAAGCAGGGGGGTTATATAGTGTTGGAGTGGTTGGTATTTTTGTTTAATAAATGTATGAGAGAAAGGAAGGTACCTAGGGATTGGCAGAGAGCATGTATAATTCCTTTATATAAAGGGAAGGGGGACAAAAGAGACTGTAAAAATTATAGAGGAATAAGTTTACTGAGTATACCAGGAAAATTGTATGGTAAGGTTATTATTGAAAGAATTAGAGACAAGACAGAATGTAGGATTGCGGATGAGCAAGGAGGTTTTAGAGTGGGTAGGGGATGTGTAGATCAAGTGTTTACATTGAAGCATATATGTGAACAGTATTTAGATAAAGGTAGGGAAGTTTTCATTGCATTTATGGATTTAGAAAAGGTATATGACAGAGTGGATAGGGGAGCAATGTGGCAGATGTTGCAAGTACTGTATATGGAATAGGTAGTAAGTTACTAAATGCTGTAAAGAGTTTTTATGTGGATAGTGAGGCTCAGGTTAGGGTAAAGGTGGGTCTTAGACAGGGATGTGTAATGTCACCATGATTGTTTAATATATTTATAGAGGGGGTTGTAAAAGAAGTAAATGCTAGGGTGTTTGGGAGAGGGGTGGGATTAATATATTGGGAATCAACTACAAATTGGGAACTGACACAGTTACTTTTTGCTGATGATACTGTGCTTATGGGAGATTCTAAAGAAAATTTGCAAGGGTTAGTGGACGAGTTTGGGAGAGTGTGTAAAGGTAGAAAGTTGAAAGTAAACATAGAGAAGAGTAAGGTGATGAGGGTATCAAATGATTTAAAGAAAAATTGGATATCAAATTGGAGAGGAGTATTATGGAAAAAGTGAATGTTTTCAGATATTTGGGAGTTGATGTGTCAGCAGATGGATGTACGAAGGATGAGGTTAACCATAGAATTGACAAAGGAAAAAAGGTGAGTGGTGCATTGAGGTATATGTGGAGACAAAAGATATTTATTTATGGAGGCAAAGAAGGGAATGTATGAAAGAATAGTGGTACCAACACTCTTATATGGGTGTGAAGCTTGGGTTGTAAATGCTGCAGCGAGTATTATTATTATTATTATTATAATCAAAAAGAAGCGCTAAGCCACAAGGACTATACAGCGCTGCAGGGCAGGAAGGAAGCGAGGGCATCAGGTGGCAAAAGGGAGATGGATGAGTAATAGGTTACGGATGACAGCGGGGTAGTGGATGGTGAAAGGGTAAAGGGCAGCAAGAGACTGAACTAGAAAGGGGTGAGGGGAGTGCGAAAAGTATCATCAGAGTTTGTGGAGTAAATCAGTCGTTGTCAAGAAGTCAATGAGAGAGTCAGGATTAAAGGAGGGTCCATCAGCAAGAAGGGAAGGTAAAGAGAGAGCAGTAGAATGAAGACGACGTTGGAGGTAAATTCTGCGTGCTCGTTGATAGAGAGGGCAGTCTAACAGAATGTGGCTAATCGATACTGGAACTTGACACTGCTCACAGAGAGGAACAGGGTGCCTCTCCATGAGATACCCATGAGTAAGACGAGTGTGGCCAATGCGAAGGCGGGAGAGAGTGGTCTCCCAACCTCGGCACTGATGACAAGAAGACGGCCAGTAACCTATGCTCGGTTTAATAGAATGAAGTTTGTTACCGAGCAGAGTTGACCAACGTTGCTGCCAACGGGTGCGAAGGTGGGTAGCTATTGCGGCAAAATAGTCCAGAAATGGAACACCTCGATAGGAAATTGGTAGGTCATGTACTGCTGACCGCGCAGCAGTGTCTGCCTGTTCATTGCCCTGTACGTCGACATGACCAGGGACCCAACAAAAAACAATATCTTTATGTTTGGTAGAGATACGGCGTAGCCAAAGTTGGATACGGAGAACTAGGGGATGAGATGTATCAAATTTTCGTATAGCCTGTAGAGCACTAAGGGAGTCTGAGACTACTACAAATGATGACACAGGCATAGATGCGATACGAATAAGTGCTGCAAGAATGGCATACAGTTCAGCAGTAAAAATGCTAGCTGAAGATAGTAAATGCCCCCGCACGACGCTGTCCGGAAACACTGCTGTGAATCCGACGCCGTCTGAAGACTTAGAGCCATCTGTGTACACAGCGGTGGAATGGGAGTGGAAGTGATCAAGAAAAAGAGAGCGGGAAGCCACCGTAGGCAGTTGAGCTTTCGAGCAAGGGAGTGAGAAAGAACAGACCCGAACAGCTGGAACTTCCCAGGGGGGTAGGGAAAAGTGAGATGCTACATGAACATATAAAGGTGGTAACTGAAGGGAAGACAAGAGTGAATGTAGGCGAAGAGAAAAGGGATGGAGCAAACAGGGGCGGCGAATGAATAAAGAATGTCTACTAATATCAGTGACCATTCTATAAATGGAAGGATTGTGTAGATCGTGAGAGCGTACATAGTAGCGAAGGCAATGGGCATCACGGCGATCAGACAAGGATGGAACATTTGCTTCTGTATAGAGGCTCTCAACAGGGGAAGAGCGAAAAGCACCAAGGCACAAACGTAATCCTTGGTGATGGATAGAGTTAAGGCTAGAGAGAGTAGCAGGAGAGGCCGCGGAATAAATCTGGTCACCATAATCGAGTTTCGATAAAACGAGGGCTGAATGTAGGCGAAGCAGAGTTTGACGATCAGCTCCCCAGGAAAGATGAGCAAGGGTTTTAAGAAGGTTTAGCCGGCTGTGACAAGTTGCCATCAGAGAGGTAATGTGAGGTTTCCAGGATAACCTATGGTCAAAGAGAAGGCCTAGAAACCTGACTGTATCACGTTCGGGGATACGGGAGCCATAGAGATACAAAGGATGATCGGAGATAACAGAGCATCTAGTGAAAGTAATTTGGTGAGTTTTGGTACTTGAAAATTTAAACCCATGCGTGGTGGCCCAAGTGGAAACACGGTCGACCGCATGCTGGAGAGAAACTGCAATAAGATGACAGTCAGCGCCTGCACAAGCAATAGCGAAGTCATCAACATAGAGTGATGACCAAATATTGGGTGAAAGAACAGAGGCCAAATCATTTATAGCAAGGAGAAACAGTGTTGTGCTTAGAACACATCCCTGAGGGACACCTTCAGCTTGGACGAAGTCCGGGGAAAGAACATTATTGACTCGAACACGGAAATGTCTGTCAGTTAAAAAGTTCTTAACCCTTTCAGGGTCCGTCCCATAGATCTACGGCTTTACGTTCAGGGACCAAACCATAGATCTACGCCATGAGCTCAGCTCACTCTGATAAACTGTGAGTGGTACATTTGGGCCTAGATATGAGAGAATACATCTATGTGGTATGTGTGCATCACATAAAACAGATCCTGCAGCACACTGTGTATAATGAGAGAAAAAAAATTAAATCATGATTTTTCGATTAAAACAGCAACTTTGCAGTGTTTTTTCGTATGTTTTTTATAGTTGTATTTGCGATTTCTTGGTCTCATTTGATAGAATGGAAGACATTACAGAAATAGAGATGATTTTGATTGGTTTTAGCACTGGAAATGGCTTGAAACTGAGCTCAAAGTAGCAGAAATGTTAAATTTTTGCCGATATTCAAGAGTAAACAAACGACCTCACACGTCTAATACACGTCAGCTGGTGGGTCTAATATACATTCACAAATATGGTGATGATATTTATACAATTATTACAGTATTGCATAACAGTAAATCTTCTATTTTTTGGTGTGAATAAAAATTCATTATGTGAATAAAAAATCAAAATGGAATTTATTTGTAAAGCCTCAAAACATAACTAATGAACAGAGGAAATGTTAGTTTAGTGCCAGGAATGCCTACATTGTTCATTCTGGACCCTATTTTGAAATTGGAATATTTTGAACTTTGTGTTAAATTGGCCAAATTAACAATTTCCGATCACTTTATTTTGTAGTTGAAACAGTTGACTTGGCGATTTCTTGTGCTCAATCAATAGAATAGAAGTAATACTAGTGAAATAGCTAAGAATTTGGTTGATTGGAATAATGTAATTGGCCTAAAATGGGAGTCAAAGTCGGCAAAATCGCCGATTCGTAAATATCGCTGACACATCAAAATTCGCGAGAGCATAATTTCGTCAATTTTCCACCAAATTTCGTACTTTTTGTTTTATTACCTTCACAAAAAGATTCTCTACGATTTCATAAGAAAAAATAACAAATTTATTTTTTTAGAATTCTTGGACACTGGTGCGTGACTCCAGATTTGGGCCTTGGACCCTGAAAGGGTTAAGGAAGGATGGTAGATTGCCTCGGAGGCCTAAGGAATGGGCCTGGGCCAAAATATTATACCTCCAAGTTGTGTCATATGCCTTCTCAAGGTCAAAAAATATGGCAATAACCGAGTGATTATTCGCAAAGGCATTACGAACATACGTATCCAAGCGTAGTAAGGGGTCTATGGTAGAACGACCCTTACGAAAGCCATATTGACTAGCGGAGAGACTGTTGTGTGTCTCTAAATACCACATTAAACGTCGATTTACGAGACGTTCCATCACTTTGCAAACTGCACTAGTAAGAGCGATGGGGCGATAGTGGGAGGCATCATGTCCTGTAGTACCCGGTTTGCGGAAAGGGAGAACAATGGCAGATTTCCACAGCTGGGGAAGAACTCCTTGATTGAAGAGGTGTAAGAGGACTACAAGGGCTGACCGATGTAAATGTTGTAACATACGAATATGAATGTCGTCAGGCCCAACTGCCGATGATCGGCAAGCTGAGAGCGTTGCCTCCAGTTCTTGAAGTGTAAAAGGCACATTATACTGTTCTTCTCTGAGAGAAGAAAAGTCCAAGGGTACTAACTCTCTGGCAGACTTTGAGGAAAGAAACGAGGGGCATAGATGGAGCCCTCGGGAAATACGGACCAGATGTGTGCCAAGTTCAATGGCAATGTCGAGAGGGTTTGCTACATCAACACCAGCGACCTGTAGAACAGGAGCCGGGTCAGGAGAGTATTTACCACTCAATTTCCTCACTTTTTTCCAGACTGCACTCATAGAAGAAGCAGAGGTGATGGTGGAAACATAGTCTCGCCAACAAGTGCATTTAGCTTCGAGGATGACACGGCGAGCGATCGCACGCTTCTGCTTAAAATCAAGAAGTCTCTCAGCAGTTCTATTGTACCAGTACCTGCCCCATGCAGCACGTTTCAAACGTACTGCACGAGCACAAGCAGGAGACCACCAAGGCACGCATTTCTGAGAATGCCTGCCTGAGGTTTGGGGTATAGAATGAGAAGCTGCGGTATAAACTGACGTCGAGAAGATGTGTAGGAGCTCATCAATGGAGGATGAAGAAGGAACCTCACTAAAAGCAGTGAGGTGTGAGTAAAGATCCCAATTTGCCCGATCAAATTGCCAGCGAGGGCTACGGAAAGGTGGTGAATAGGAAGGAGAAGTAAGAATGATCGGAAAATGATCGCTGTCATGTAAGTCTGGTAGAACAGACCAGGTGAAGTCTAGTGCAGTGGAGGAAGAGCAGACTGATAGATCAATGCAAGAGAGAGTATGAGTACGAGGATCAAAATGGGTGGGAGTACCCGTATTTAAAACATGGAGGGGGTGAGAGGCGAGAAAAGCCTCCAACTGGATGCCACGTGAGTCACAATGAGACCCCCCCAGAGGAAATGGTGGGCATTAAAATCACCAAGTAATAGAAGTGGTGGTGGTAAGGATGAAACAAGAAAGGCAAAGTCTGGGATAGAAAATGCTCGAGAAGGAGAGAGATATAAAGAACATATTGTAAACCACTTATTCAAGTGGATACGGGCTGCAGTGTAATGCAGCGAGGTATGGACAAATAGTTGACAGTACGGAATATCATTGCGTAGAAGAAGGGCACTTTCATTAAAGGTCCCATCTGAGAAAGGATCCGAAGAATACAATAAATTATAGCCTGAGATAGGTTGGAAAACAGCCGAGTGTAATTTTGGTTCTTGTAAGCAAGCACCAACAGGGGAAAACCTGGAAAGCAACATCTGAAGCTCACCCCGATTACCCCTGAGGCCACGGATATTCCACTGTAAATAGGCCATGATTGGCGATGAAGGAAATATCAGGAATCTGTAGGTAAAGGCACCT
Organism: Cherax quadricarinatus; assembly: GCF_038502225.1. Taxonomy (NCBI): domain Eukaryota; kingdom Metazoa; phylum Arthropoda; class Malacostraca; order Decapoda; family Parastacidae; genus Cherax; species Cherax quadricarinatus. The sequence continues at coordinate 17,070,553 of NC_091309.1, forward strand.
ACGGACTAGAGGGGTTAGAAAAGTCAACGTGTGGTGGCATTGGAAGACGTTCAAGTAGCGAAGGAACTGAGCGTTGCGAAGAATGGGGTTGTGAAGATGGAGGAGAGGGGAGGGAAGAGAAGGAACAGGAAGTGAATCAGTGTCCATTGAAGGTTTAGTCTCTGCAATATATTCTGAAATGGCTTCAAGTGTTTCTGAATTCAAAGATGTATGGGAGACCATATTGGAGATAGAAGGAGGAGGGTGAGTAAAGATTGGGACAGTAATGGACTGTACCAAAGTAGAGGGGGAGGGAAGAGTGTAAGGGACTGGAGATGAAGTGTGGGGGGGACAGAAGAGGCAGAAACCTGGGAGGTGGCAGAAGAGGGAGAAACTTGGGACGGGACGGGGGTGGAAGGCATAGTACGAGGAGGAGGGTGAATCTCCACACTTGTAATAGAGCCAGAGAGAGGGGAAGAACTAAGTACAGAGACTGGAAAGGTAAAGTGTGGAGGTGGAAGAAGGGAAGGAAGGGGCAAAGAAGATTTGAGCAATGTGGATTTTTTGGACTTCTGAGTAGAGGGGCGACTGGTATTAGGTGTCGTACGAGGTCTTGTCGATACTGGGGCTTGTGAGGAAGGACGCAAAGATGTGAGAACAGACCGAGTTGTAGTCGGGACGTCAGAGCCAAGGACAGCAAAAGGATTAGATGCCGTAGTGGCTATGGGAGGGGTAACAACAGAGGAGGCTGCAGAAGTGGGGGGATGTTTGGAAACACGAGAATAAGAAACACGGGGTAGTCTCCCTTGGAGGCGGAGATGAGTAACTGCCATAGCATAAGGGAGACCTTCTGCCTCTTTGAGGCAACGGATTTCACGTTCATTTAAGTAGACCTGGCAACGGCGGGAGTACGAAGGGTGAGCTTCATTACAATTAAGGCAAGATGGAGGTTGACTGCAAGATGTATTAGAATGGTCGTCGGCACCACAGACTGGGCATTCGGCCATAGATCTGCAATATTTCGCTGGGTGACCAAAACGCCAGCAATTTCTACATTGTTGCGGTGTAGGTATCACCTTTCGAACTTGTAACCGATGTCCCGCGACATATAGAGGACGGGAGTTCTCGGCTGTCAAAAGTTAAACAAGCCACATTGCAAGGGTAACGTCTCCGCCCCCGGGCAAGAAGGACATAAGTGTCTACTTTGAGGATTGGGAGATCCTGGAGTTCCAGCTGTTCAAAAATGTCATTGCCACATGACTGGAAATTCTGATGGACTATGGTATGGGGCAGAATGACAGTACCACTACAAGAATTGAGAGAAAGATGTTTTTCAATAGTGACAGGAGTAGTATCGATATTCGAAAGGAGAGAAAGATCATGAGCTTGGGCAGCATTCTGGACAGTGACGATGCGCATACCGCTCTTGAGAGCATGAAATGAAATATCTCTACCAACATGACGCAGGAGCGCTTTGCCAATACTATGGTCAGAAAGGTAGGCAGAAGAAGAAGTCGGTCTTAAAGTAAAGAATTTAGTCCATTGTGTGGTCCGAAACTGAGCATGGAGAGGGAGTGCTTGACGTGTCAGTCTTTTCCGAGTAGAATGGGAAGGTAACGAAGGAGCATCATCAGGAGATTGACGTTGGCGTTTAGGAGTAGGACCGGAGTTGGTCCGGCGTGAAATGGGCGGGCGATTCGAAAATTGCCATACCGTAGAGGGAGAAGCCGGAAGCATAGTCAAAGGAGAGCGGAGTTCAGACAAATCGAAGGAGTCAGTCGAAGCCCCGGTACCTGAAGCGGGTGAGGAAACAGCACCAGCAAGAGGTACAGGGGCATCAGGAGTGTCCGAAGAGTGGTCTAAACACAAGGCAGGGTCAGAATGGGGTGCGGTATCAAGAAGGGGCCCGGGGGTAGTGGGTTCATGGACTAGGGCTGCCATGGTTAGGTTACTCCTTTGCTTTTTGTTTTTAAGAAAAAAAAAGAAAGAAGAAAAGAAAATAAAAATAAAAAAAAGAATAAAAAAAAGGGGGGAGCGGGGAGGAATAGTTCCCAGGAGGAATGAAAGGGCCGGAAATCTCCCTCCGCGCCCAAGAGGACCTCAACACCGCTAGTAGCGCAGATGCAGCATGGAACCCGTGCCATACCCTACCCTTCATGCCAGTAAACCAGCAATCCGGGATAGCAACCTCACATCTGCCGAGCTACCTCGGTGGACAAAAGAGAGGGCGGCCGGATATCCGCCACAAAGCATACCTCCTTCGGCCACCACCCCCGGAATCCGAAAGGTGGCTTCCAGAGATACACCCGTCGCCCGAAAGACACCCAAAGCTACTCCGGGATACCGGAGAGGGATCGGGACATCCCCAGGCAATCCAGATTCCACGGCAAACTACGCCACCGCCAAGAACCTCAACGGAATGGGATGGACCCCGGTGTTCTTTCCCCTACCTAGGAACTAGCGCGCCTGTGGGAGAAATCCCAAAGGCCAAAAAGAGGAAGGGCAAAAGGGAGGGGTGAGGAGGAGGAGGAGGAATGGAAAAAGGGGAGGATGGGATAGGGGAGGGGAGAATGGGGGGTAATTAGGTTCAGTCTGAGGAAGAAGACCGACAGGGCTAATTCCTCAGACCAAGAGCCTCTTCACCACGCCAAGGAGCCCCCCTTGAAGAGGCTGCAGCGAGTAGGCGGTGGAGATGTCCTGTCTAAGGGCAATGTGTGGTGTAAATATTATGCAGAGAATTCGGAGTGTGGAAATTAGGAGAAGGTGTGGAGCTAATAAAAGTATTAGTCAGAGAACTGAAGAGGGGTTGTTGAGGTGGTCTGGTCATTTAGAGAGAATGGGTCAAAGTAGAATGACATGGAGAGTGTATAAATCTGTAGGGAAAGGAAGGCAGGGTAGGGGTCATTCTCGAAAAGGTTGGAGGGAGGAGTTAAAGGAGGTCTTTTGGGCGAGGGGTTTGGACTTCCAGCAAGCATGCGTGAGCATGTTAGATAGGGGTGAATGGAGACGAATGGTATGTGGGACCTGACAAGCTGTTGGAGTGTGAGCAGGGTAATATTTAGTGAAGGGATTCAGGGAAACCGGTTATTTTTATATAGCCGGGCTTGAGTACTGGAAATGGGAAGTACAATGCCTGCACTTTAAAGGAGGGGTTTGGGATATTGGCAGTTTGGAGGAATATGTTGTGTATCTTTATATGTATATGCTTCTAAACTCTTGTGTTCTGAGCACCTCTGCAAAAACAGTGATTATGTATGAGTGAGGTGAAAGTGTTGAATGATGATAAAAGTATTTTCTTTTGGGGGATTTTCTTTCTTTTTGGTTCACCCTGCCTCGGTGTGAGATGAACAACTTGTTAAAAAAAAAAAAACTATAATTATTATTATTTTATTTAGTAGAAACACTAATTCCATATGAGTTGTACAGCACTGAGAATAGAGGCAATTGGGCTCAATCCAAAGAAAGCACCTTCCAACATCAAAGCACCTTCCTTGAAGGAAGTAGAGGTGTGAAACACTGATATAGTATGATCATGAACAAATTAGTAGAAGTGAACAATCTGAGGAGCATATGTAGCTTTAGTAGGATGAATATAGTGTGGTGATCTAAGGTACAAAATTGAAGTCCGTATTTAACCTGTGGCATATCTGCAAATAAAAAAAAAGCCTGTGTGGTGGAAGAGTAAAAAAAAAATTGTATAAATGAGTATTTTTTTAAATTAAATAAGAGTAAACTGTGTGGAATCTGATGAAAACTTATGATTTTATGGTGTGTTGAAGTTACTGAAAAATGATCACTCGTTGACAACAGTGATGAAAATGCACCAGCAATATTTATGTTTACCATCTTATTGGTGCCAATATATAATTCTTCTGTTTCTTATTTCTTTTTAATATTTAACAGTATGTACACTAATTTCTTATAATAATACTCTATAATAATAATACTATATGCAGAGTATATTCTTATTACAGAAATACTATATAGTAATAATACTACACAGAAAGCCACTTGTTAGGCAGAGCATTTTGGGCAACTTAGGTCAATTTTGTCCTGGGATGCGTCCCACACCAGTCGACTTACATTCAGGAACCCATTTTTACTGATGGGTGAACATGGACAACCAGCGTAAGGAAACATACTTGATGTTTCCACCCTTGCTGGGAAACGAACCCAGACCCTCAGCGAGTGAAGCGAAAGTTTTTGCCACCAAGCCACGGGCAACCCATAGTATTAAATTGAATATTGCAAACAATCACAGACAGGCGATCTTAATTATGCAAGATAAACCACGGGGGTGGAAATCTTTAGATCAAGTACTTTCACACTTCTCAGTGCTTCATCAGAAGCTATGCAATGTTACAAGGCAGCAACTGAAGGAGTAATGGGAAGTTTTCTCAGAGTAGCTCAGTGCAGGTTTGTCAGCTGCCGCAGCCTCTCTCGGAATATGGGCCAACGGTTTGGTGCCAGTGGTGAAAGTACTTGAGCTAAAGATTTCCACCCCCGTGGCTTGTCTTGCATAATTCAATTGAATATGTTTAAAGGTGCTTTAACACTTCAAACATGGGGAAATACCTAGCCCGACATTGCTCCACTTGAAATATACAGGATATTTTTTTTACTCTTTTCATCTTCTAATGCTATATACAAGGAATACCTATACTATTACAACTGTTTGAGTGTAATACTCCTTAAAACATGGAAATAAGTCACACTGACTTTACTGGATTATCATAGAGTACCTTTTCACTATGGAGAGCCCTGTTCGCAAACTTGCTCTCAGTGTCAAAAAAAATATTCAAAAACAAAAAAAAAAATTTCTTACCAAAATGTTAAAAATAATTTTCCGAGTGTTATACAGGAAAAAAATTGTTTGCAATCAGTGGTTACCAAGATATGGATGGAGGTGTGAAGTTAACAAAGTGAATCGCTGACGGCAACATCGGCGACTGCCTCTCACTTGGTAATATTAATTTTACTTTTATTCTATTGTTTCCTAATATTTTTTTCAAGTAACTTTTGTGGCCTGTGAGACCAATATAATGCATATTGTATATGTATATTCACTCATAATATCTTTATTTACTACAAGTACATGTACAAGGTATACAGGCCTAGCTGACATCAATGACATATTACTATATAGAAAGCCCCTTGTTATGCAAAGCATTTCAGGCAAATTAGGTCAGTTTTGTCCCAGGATGCAATCCACACCAGTTGACTAACTCCCAGGTACCCATTTTAAACTGATGGGTGAACAGGGACATTATTATTATAATAAAAAAGAAGTGCTAAACCACAAGGGCTATACAGCACTGCAGGACAGGAAGGAAGCAGGGGTACCAGGTGGCAAAAGGGAGAGGGATGATTAGTAGGTTACGGAGAACAGCGGGGCAGTGGATAGTGCAGGGGTAGAGGGTGGCAAGAGAATGAGGTAGAAAGGGCTGAGGGGAGCACGAAAGGTATCATCATCAGAGTTTGTGGAGTAAGTCAGTTGTTGTCAAGAAGTCAATGAGAGAGTCAGGATTAACAGAGGGTCCATCAGCAAGAAGGAAAGGTAAAGAGAGAGTAGTAGAGCAGAGACGATGTTGGAGGTAAATTCTGCGTACTTGGTGATAGAGAGGGCAGTCTAACAGAATGTGGCTAACCGATACTGGAACCCGACACTTCTCACAGAGAGGAACAGGGTGCCTCTCCATGAGATACCCATGAGTAAGACGAGTGCGGCCAATGCGAAGACGGGAGAGAGTAGTCTCCCAACCTCGACACGGATGACAAGAAGACGGCCAGTAACCTATACTCGGTTTAACAGAAAGAAGTTTGTTACCGAGTAGATTAGACCAACGTTGTTGCCAACGGGTGTGAAGGTGGGTAGCTATTACAGCAAAATAGTCCATAAATGGAACACCTCTATATGAAACTGGTAAGTCGTGTACTGCTGACCGCGCAGCAGTGTCTGCCTGTTCATTGCCCTGTATGTCAACATGACCAGGGACCCAACGTAGACAGCCTGTACTGTCAGAACACACAGCCTAGCCGTCTGCTCTGACTAGTTCATATTTCGCAGCATTTAGGTGCTGCCCTCTGTAGGCTCACCCAGGTCAGTGGGAGGCTCAGCCCATCCGCTCTCACTCCTAGGCCGACCGACTTGAGAGAGACAAGTGCTCCCCCTCCACGGACTGGCTTGCGGTCACTCCCTCACACTGCCCGTTGTGTACTCACTCCTACCCAATTAAAGCCAAACTAGTCCACGGCCGTATCATTGCTACCTACGCTACCTTCATTGGCACTAAACCGCTGTTCAGCAGTAAGAACAGCAATAACACCAACAAAAAACAATATCTTTATGCTTGGTAGAGATATGGCGTAGCCAAAGTTGGATACGGAGGACTAGGGGGTGAGGTGTATCAAATTTTTGTATAGCCTGTAGAGCACTAAGGGAGTCTGAGACAACCACAAATGATGATACAGGCATAGATGCAATACGGATAAGTGCTGCAAGAATGGCATACAATTCAGCTGTAAAAATGCTAGCCGAGGATAATAAATGTCCTCACACGACACTGTCCGGAAACACTGCTGCGAATCCAACGCCATCAGAAGACTTAGAGCCATCTGTGTACACTGCGATGGCATGAGAATGAGAGTGGAAGTGGTCAAGAAAAAGAGAGCGGGAAGCTACCGTAGGCAGTTGGGTTTTTGTGCAAGGGAGTGAGAAAGAACAGACTTGAACAGCTGGAACTTCCCAGGGGGGCAGGGAAAAGTGAGATGCTACACGAACATAGAAAGATGGTAACTGAAGGGAAGACGAGCGAATGTAGGCAAAGAGAAAAGGGACAGCAAACAGGGGCAACGAACAAATAAAGAATGTCTACTAACATCGGTGACTATTCTATATATGGAAGGATTGCGGAGATCATGAGAGCGAGCATAGTAGTGAAGGCAATGGGCATCACGGCAATCGGACAAGGATGGAATATTCACTTCTGCACAGAGGCTTTCAACAGGGAAAGAGCAAAAAGCACCAAGGCACAAACGTAATCCCTGGTGATGGATGGGATTAAGGCTCGAGAGAGTAGTAGGAGAGGCCGCTGAATAGATCTGGTCACCATAATCGAGTTTTGATAAAATGAGGGCTGAATGTAGGCGAAGGAGAGTTCGACAATCAGCTCCCCATGAAAGATGAGCAAGGGTTTTAAGAAGGTTCAGCCGGTTGTGACAAGTTGCTTTCAGAGAGGTAATGTGAGGTTTCCAGGATAACCTACGGTCAAAGAGAAGGCCTAGAAACCTGACTATCACGTTCAGGGATACGTGAGCCATAGAGGTACGAAGGATGATCGGAGATGATAGAGCATCTAGTGAAAGTAATTTGTTGAGTTTTGGTACTGGAAATTTTAAACCCATGCATGGTGGCCCAATTGGAAACACGGTTGACTGCATACTGGGGAGAAACTATAATGAGGTGACATTCAGCGCCTGCACAAGCTATAGCAAAGTCATCAACATAGAGTGATGACCAAATATTGGATGGAAGACTAGAGGCCAAATCATTTATAGCAAGGAGAAAAAGTGTTGTGCTCAGAACACATCCCTGGGGGACACCTTCAGCTTGGATAAAGTCCGGGGAGAGCACATTATTAACCCGAACACGGAAATGTCTATCAGTTAAAAAGTTCTTAGGGAAGGATGGTAGATTGCCTCGGAGGCCTAAGGAGTGGGCTTGGGTCAAAATATTATACCTCCAAGTTGTGTCATATGCCTTCTCAAGGTCAAAAAATATGGCAATAACTGAGTGGTTATTCGCAAAGGCATTACGAACATACGTATCCAAGCGTAGTAAGGGGTCTATGGTAGAACGTCCCTTACAAAAGCCATATTGACGAGTGGAGAGACTGTTGTGTGTCTCTAAATACCACACTAAACGTCTATTTACCAGGCGTTCCATCACTTTGCAAACTGCACTGGTAAGAGCAATGGGACGATAGTGGGAGGCTTCATGTCCCGTAGTGCCTGGTTTGCAGAAAGGGAGAACAATGGCAGATTTCCACGGCAGTGGAAGAACTCCTTGTGACCAAATAAGATTGAAAAGGCGTAATAGAATTGCAAGGGCTGACTGATGTAAATGTTGTAGCATACAAATGTGAATGTCGTCGGGCCCGGCTGCCAATGATCAGCAAGCTGAGAGTGTTGCCTCCAGTTCTTGAAGTGTAAAAGGCACATTATACTGTTCTTCTCTGAGAGAAGAAAAGTCCAAGGGTGCTAACTCTCTGGCAGACTTTGAGGAAAGAAATGAGGGGCATAGATGGAGTCCCTGAGAAATACGGACCAGATGATTGTCAATTTCATTGGCAACATCTAGTGGGTTTGCTATATCAATATCGGCAACCCGCAGAACAGGAGCCGGGTCAGGAGAATATTTACCACTCAGTTTTCATACTTTTTTCTAGACTGCACTCATAGAGGAAGCAGAGGTGATGGTGGATACAATCTCGCCAGCAAGTGCGTTTAGCGTCACGGATGACACGGCGAGCGATCACATGCTTCTGCTTAAAATCAAGAAGTCTCTCCGTGGTTCTATTGTACCGGTACCTGCCCCATGCAACGCGTTTCAAACGTACTGCACGAGCACAAGCAAGAGACCACCAAGGCACGCATTTCTGAGAATGCCTGCCCAAAGTTTGGGGTATAGAACGAGAAGCTGCGGTTAAAATAGAGGACGAGAAGAGGTGTAAAAGCTCATCAATGGAGGACGAAGAAGGAACCTCACTAAAAACAGTTAGTTGTGAGTAAAGGTTCCAATTTGCCTGATCAAATTGCCAGCGTGGGATACGAAGAGGTGGTGAATATGAAGGGGAAGTAAGAATGATTGGGAAATGATCGCTGTCATGTAAATCCGGGAGAACAGACCAGGTGAAGTCTAATGCGGCGAAGGAAGAGCAGACTGAGAGATCGATGCAAGAGAGAGTGAGAGTCCGAGGATCAAAATGGGTGTGAGAACCTGTATTTAAAACATGGAGGAGGTGGGTAGCAAGAAAAGCCTCTAACTGAATGCCACGGGAATCACACTGAGACCCCTCCCCCCCCAGAGGAAATGATGGGCATTAAAATCACCAAGTAACAGAAGCGGTGGCGGTAATGACGAAACAAGAAAGGCAATATCTGGAATAGATAATGCCCGAGGAGAGAGATATAAAGAACAGAGCGTATACCACCTATGCAAGTGGATACGGGCTGCTGTGTAATGCAGCGAAGTACGAACAAATAGCTGATGGTACGGAATATCAGTGCATAGAAGAGGGGCACTTTCATTAAAGGTCCCATCAGGAAAAGGATCTGAAGAATACAATAAATTATAGCCTGAGATGGGATAGATAACAGCAGTGTAATTTTGGTTCCTGTAAGCAAACACCAACAGGGGAAAACTGGGAGAGTAACATCTGAAGCTCACCCCGATTACCCCCGAGGCCGCGTATATTCCACTGTAAATAGGCCATGATTGGCAATGATAAAGATACCTGAAATCCGCAGGTAAGGGTTCCTACGGACTAGAGGGGTTAGAATACTCCACATGCGGAGGCAGCGGAAAATGGTCAAGCAGCGAAGGAACGGTGTGCTGTGAAGAAAGGAGTTGCACAGATGGAGGAGAGGAGAGAGAAGGAACAGAGGGTGGATCAGTGTCCATTGTTGGTTTTGTCTCTGCAATATAATCAGAGACTGCTTCAAGTGTTTCGGAATTCAGAGACATCGTATGGGAGACAATATTGGAGATAGTAGGGGGAGGATGAGTCAAGATTGGAACTGTAATGGACTGTACCAAGGTAGGGGGGAGGGCGAAAGGGTGGAGGGAACTGGAGAAGAAGCGTCGAAGGGGACAGAAGAGGCAGAAACCTGGGAGGTGGCAGAAGAGGAAGAAACTTGGGAGGGAACAGGGAAGGAAGGTACAGTACGAGGAGGAGGGTGAACCTCTACACTTGTAACAGAGCCAGTGAGAGGGGAAGAACCAGGTACAGAGACAGGGAAGGTAAAATGAGGTGGTGGAAGAAGGGAAAGAGGGGTTAAAGGACCTTTTTTTGACTTCTGAGAAGTAGAGGGACGATTGGGAGGAGGTATCATACGAGATCTCGTCGATACTGAGGCTTGTGAGGGAGAACATGAAGAAGCGAGAACAGACTGAGGCGTTGAAGTAGGGACGTCTGAGCCTACGACAGCAAAAGAATTAGATACAGGAGTGACTATGGGAGAGGTAACCACAGAGGGGGCTGCAAAAGATGGGACCCCAGACATGGGGGGACGTTTTGAAATACGGGAATAAGAAACACGAGGTAGTCTCCCTTGGAGGCGGAGATGAGAAACTGCCATGGCATAAGCGAGACCTTCTGCCTCTTTGAGGTAACGGATTTCCCGCTCATTTAAGTAGACTTGGCAACAGCGAGAGTACGAAGGGTGAGCCTCATGACAATTAAGGCAAGAGGGAGGTCGACTGCAAGACGTATTAGAATGGTTATCGGCACCACAGACTGGGCATTCGGCTATGGATCTGCAATATTTCGCTGGATGGCCAAATCGCCAGCAATTTCTACTGTTGCGGTGTAGGGATCACCTTTCGAACTTGTAACCGATGTCCTGCTACATAAACTGAGGATGGGAGTTCATGGCTGTCAAAAGTTAAACGAGCCACACTGCTAGGGTATCGTCTCTGCCCGCGGGCAGGAAGGACATAAGTGTCTACCTTGAGGATTGGGAGATCTTGGAGTTCCAGCTGTTCAAGAATGTCATTGCCACATGTCTGGAAATTTTCTAGAACTATGGTATGGGGCAGAATGACAGTACCACTACAAGAATTGAGGGAATGATGTTTTTCCATAGTGACAGGAACATTATCGATATGGGAAAGAAAAAGATCACGAGCTTGGGTAGCATTCTGTACAGTGATGATGCACGTACCGCTCTTAAGAGCATGAAAAGAAATATCTTTACCAACATGGCGTAGGAGTGCCTTGCCAATACTGTGGTCGGAAAGATAGGCAGTAGAGGAAGTCGGTCGTAAAGTGAAGAATTTAGTCCACTGTGCATTCTGAAACTGAGCGTGGAAAGGGAGTGCAGGACGTGTCGATCTTTTCTGAGAAGGACGAGAAGGTGGAGAAGTATCATCAGCAGATAATTGTCGTTGGCGTTTAGGCGTGGGACCAGAGTTGATCCGACGTGGAAAGGGCCGGCGATTCGAAAATTGCCGCACCGTAGAAGGGAGAGGCCGGAAGCATAGTCAAAGGAGAGCGGAGGTCAGATAAATCGAAGGAGTCAGTCGAGACCTCAGTACCTGAAGCGGGTGAGGAAACAGCACCGGCAAGAGGTACAGAGGCATGAGAAGTGTCCAAAGAGTGGTCCAAAGACGAGGCGGGGTCAGAACAGGGTGCGGTATCAAGAAGGGACCCGGGGGTATCAGGTTCATGGACTGGGGCTGCCAAGGTTAGGTTACTTCATTCTTTTTGTTTTTAAGAAAAAAAAAAGAAAGAAGAAAATAAAAATAAAAAAAAAAGAATAAAAAAGGGGGGGACCGGGGAGGGATAGTTCCTAGGAGGAATGAAAGGGCCAGAAATCTCCCTCCGCGCCCAAGAGGACCTCAGCACCGCTAGTAGCGTAGATGCAGCATGGAACCCGTGCCATACCCTACCCATCATGCCAGTAAACCAGCAATCCAGGATAGCAACCTCACATCTGCCGAGCTACCTCGGTGGACAAAAGAGAGGGCGGCTGGATATCCACCACAAAGCATACCTCCTTCGGCCACCACCCCCGGAATCCGAAAGGTGGCTTCCAGAGATACACCCATTGCCCGAGAGACACCCAAAGCCACCCTCCAGGATACCGGAGAGGGATCGGGACATCCCCAGGCAATCCAGATTCCATGGCAAACTACGCCACCGCCAAGAACCTCAACGGAATGGGATGGACCCCGGTACCCTTTCCCCTACCTAGGAACTAGCGTGCCTGTGGGAAAAAATCCCAAAGGCCAAAAAGGAAGGGCAAAAGGGAGGGGTGGGGAGGAGGAGGAGGAAAGGAAAAAGGGGAGGATGGGATAGGGAAGGGGGGATTGGGGGGTAATTAGGTTTGGTCTGAGGAAGGAGACTGACAGGTCCAATTCCTCAGACCAAGAGCCTCTTCACCACAACAAAGAGCCCCCCTTGAAGAGGCTAGAATTTATGCGTACTAGTACGTCAAAAACCCTGGCGCGTAAGCCGTACTAGTACGGCCGAAACCCCGAAAGGGTTAATTCAACCACTGGATCGGAGAGTTATTAAGTCATTCAAATGTAACTACAGAAAAAAAAAGTTATGAAATAACTAGTTGTATCAATGGACTCTGATTCCAACTTGGCAGTACCAAGCTTCTGTAATAAATTTAACATTGCAGATGCTATCAGCTATGCTAGAAGTGCATGGAATGAAGTGCCCCAGTCAACACTAAATGCAGGATGGGGAAAGTTATGGCTTTCTGTAGTTAATTCTTTCACTGGTTTTCTCTTGCTTGAGAGTTCAGGAAATTGTTCAGCTGGCAAGGAGATTACCAGGTGATGGTTTTGAAGATATGAATGAAGATGTGAATGAGCTCTTAGAAGATGATCATGATGATGATGTTGATGATGAAGACAGAGGTTCAGAGGAAATGTGGGCAGAGCTTGATACACAGATACAAGGGAGCCACATAACAGAAGATGAAGAACAACCTGAAGAAAAACAGTTAACATTGCAGAAGTTAGGTGAGCAATTCCATGTTGCTGCTAAACTAGCAGACTTTTTCACTGAAGAGGACCCTGACAAATCTAGAAGCAGTGCTTTGAAATGAGATCTAGACCAGCTGATATGCTGAATGTTGAAGACAGAGTAAAACAACTGAGCTTAATCATGTTTATAAAATTGTTCACAAACAGTGTCCAGAATATCTTGCTGTCAATTTTGTGAAGGTTGGGAACCAAAGCAATCATAGTACTAGGGGGAGAGAGCACAACTTTGTAGTACCCACAGTCATTGGCCAGGCTTCAAACACCTTTTATTGTACAGCAATAAAGGAATGGAACAGACTACCCGCACATGTCAAAGCCAGTCATAGCATGAACCAGTTCAAGAAGAGTGCCAAAAGGTGTCTGATGAATGTAGCTACAGAAAGGGAGGGGAATGATTTTCTATTTTTTAGCTAACATACATGTAAATTTTACCTATTCCTAGTAATGACCCTCGTATTGTAGATAGTCTTAATGACCCTCATGTAGTAGATAGTCATTTTAGTATGATAAGATGTTATCTTCATTATAGAATAATAAGAAAATATTATAACCTTTATATTATAATAATAAGGTAAAAGGACCCCAATGGAAATAAGTCTCACTGTCTGACTTTTTTGGGTTATCCTAGGTTCTCTACACATATGCTATGTATGATAATTCTATGTAACTGTATTTGTGTATACCTGAATAAACTTACTTACTGATGATGCCTTACCATCAGCTGTATAATGTACTGCAGGGTAAAAAAGAGCCCAGAGATCTATTACAGAATTTATGCACACTCCAATACAACCATTGACTTCACTACCAGAGTCTCTACCATCCACTTCTGCCGACAACCATCAACCGTCCACCTCAGCCCAGTAGGGCCACACCATGCATATCCACTTTCTTCACAATCACCCACAAACACCATTACCCACAATTTAAGGTGAGAAATACTATTATTTCTATTGCATTTGTAATCTTAAGCAGTAATATATCATGACAATGAACTATAATTACATATTCGCTTTTATTTTTGTAAGATCTGGTGATCTAAAAAAAAAGTTGTTTGGCTTTTTTGGGGCTCCCAAGAATGTAACCCTATTTTTCCCATAAGTTCTTCAGTTCATCTAACACACTTCTACCTAACATGGCGTTTTCAGGAACGTAAGTACCGTGACTTGAGTCCTGGAGATGAGAAGTACAGTGCCTGCACTCTGAAGGAGGGGTGTTAATGTTGCAGTTTAAAAACTGTAGTGTAAAGCACCCTTCTGGCAAGACAGTGATGGAGTGAATGATGGTGAAAGTTTTTCTTTTTCGGGCCACCCTGCCTTGGTGGGAATCGGCCAGTGTGATGATAAAAAAAAAATAAAAAAAGTACCGTGTTAACCCTTTCAGGGTTTCAGCCGTACCAGTACGGCTTACGTGCCAGGGTCCTTGACGTACTTGTACTCATAAATTCTAGCACCTTCAAATCTAGTAAGAGAAAGCTGGTAGGCCTACATATGAAAGAATGGGTCTATGTGGTCAGTGTGTGCAGTATAAAAAAATCCTGCAGCACACAGTGCATAATGAGAAAAAAAAACTTTGACCGTGTTTTTGGATTAAAACAGCGACTTTGCACTATATTTTCGTATGGTATATTGTTGCATTCTAGTTTTCCTGGTCTCATTTGACAGAATGGAAGACATATTACAAAAATTGAGATGATTTTGACTGGTTTTACAATGAAAAGTACCTTGAAATTGAGCTCAAAGTAGCAGAAATGTTTGATTTTTACCAAAGTTCAAAAGTAAACAAATCATGCTAAACGTCCAATACACATCAACTGGCGAGTCTAATATTCTTTCACAAGTGCGCCGATATTATTTATACCATTTCTACACTAATGCAGTAGTCTGCATAACAGTAAATCTTCTATTTTTGAGAATAAAAATTCAAAATGGAAAGCAAAAGAATATAAGAGGGGCGTGGTGACATGACTAATAAACAGAGGAAATGTTATTTTAGTGCCAGGAATGTCTTTCTTGTTTATTCTGGACCCTATTTGGAAATTGGCATCTCTTGAAATGTGTGTGAAATTGGCAAAATTGCTAAATTCTCACCACTGTATTGGATAGTTGAAATAGGTATATGGGTGGTTTCTTGTACTCATTCTTAGAAAAAATGGAGTTCTAGTGAAATAGGTATGATTTTTGTCGACCAGTACACGGGAATTGGCCGAAAACAGGGCTCAAAGTGGGCAAAATAGCCGATACGTAAACATCGTCGAGACTGCTAACTTCGTGAGAGATAATTCCGTAAGTTTTCCATCAAATTTCATACTTTTGGTGTCATTATGATCGGGAAAAGATTCTCTTATCTTTTCATAAGAAAAAATAATTTTTTTTTTTTTGAAATTTGGGGGACCCTGAGAACAAGTCTCTGAGAGGGCCTGTGGACCCTGAAAGGGTTAAATGACAGTCTACTTTATACTATAATAATGCTTAATATATGGCACATAATTTATTGGGCAGGGCAAAACAGGTATGAGACACACTAAATTTAGTCAGTATCTGTATGATGCAATATGAACCATTCTGCCTGATTGCTGTTTTAAGCAGTTAGTTCTTGTTTTAACCTTGTAAAATGTTATATAGATTAGGGAAGTTTCACACTGGCTTATCTACTATTAATAAAATTATTCAGTTATCCATTATTCAAAATGTTACACTTTTGACAAGAAAAGGAGATTTAAATACCTTACCACCCTTTATATACAAAAAAGCGTCACAAGTACTATCACCAATCATTGCAACACTCTTTAACAAATCCATTGAATCCTCCACCTTCCCTACAGTTCTCAAAATAGCAAGGGTCACCCCAATCCATAAAGGAGGAGACCAAACAGAGTTGAATAACTATAGGCCAATATCCAATTTACACCCTCTCTCAAAAATCTTCGAAAAATTAATTCATAAACGAATCTACTCCTACCTCATCTCCCAAAACATTCTCAACCCCTGCCAATTTGGATTCAGGCCTAATAAAAATACTAATGATGCTATTATACACATGCTAGAACATATATACACTGCAATATAGAAAAAAAGTCCCACTGGGGATCTTCATTGACTTACGTAAGATAAGATAAGATAAGATTTTGTTCGGATTTTTAACCCCGGAGGGTTTGCCACCCAGGATAACCCAAGAAAGTCAGTGCGTCATCGAGGACTGTCTAACTTATTTCCATTGGGGTCCTTAATCTTGTCCCCCAGGATGCGACCCACACCAGTCGACTAACACCCAGGTACCTATTTGCTGCTAGGTGAACAGGACAACAGGTGTAAGGAAACATGTCGGAATTTCCACCCGCCGGGAATCGAACCCGGGCCCTCCGTGTGTGAAGCGGGAGCTTTAGCCACCAGACCACCGGGCTTTTGATACAGTTGACCATGACTTGCTCCACGTAAAATTGTCACACTATGGTATTAGAGGGCACTCCCTCAACTACCTCAAGTCTTACCTCAGCAACAGAAGCCAATATGTGTACGCAAATGGGGCAAGCTCTTCCGCACAACCAATTACAGTTGGTGTCCCACAGGGAATTGTCCTTGGCCCTCTTCTCTTTCTCCTATACATAAATGACCTACCAAATGCTTCGCAATTACTCAAACCCACACTTTTTGCAGATGACACTACATACGTCTTCTCTCACCCGAGCCCAGTCACGCTAGCCAATACTGTAAACACCGAATTACAGAAAATATCTACCTGGATGAGGACTAACAAACTTACACTAAACATTGACAAAACCTACTTTATTCAGTTTGGTAACAGAGCTACAGATGTACCTCTTAACATAACGATAAATGGATCACCTATCACAAAGCTAACAGAGGGAAAATTCTTAGGAATCCACCTCGATAATAGACTCAAATTTCATACACATATACAACAAATTTCTAAGAAAATTTCCAAGACTGTAGGCATACTATCGAAGATACGGTACTATGTTCCACAGTCAGCCCTCCTGGCCCTTTATCACTCTCTTATTTACCCCTATCTCACCTATGGAATTTGTGCATGGGGCTCAACAACAATTAACCATCTCAGACCACTAATTACCCAACAAAAGGCTGCAGTTAGAATGATAACAAATTCTCACTACAGGCAACACACTCCACCAATATTCAAAACACTCAACCTACTCACCATACAAAACATCCATACTTATTATTGCACCTATTACATACATAGAACACTTAACTCTGATATTAACCCTCCCCTCAAACATCTCCTTGCCAACCTCAACAGAACACATGACCATAACACAAGGCACAGATCACTCTTTGATGTTCCTCGTGTCCATCTCACGCTACGCAAAAACTCAATGCACACAAAAGGCCCTAAAATCTGGAATTCATTACCTGTAAATATAAAAGAAACACTACCTGTTTATAAATTCAAGTCTCTTCTCAAAGTTCACTTATTCACTCAAAACCAAATAAATACTGAATAACTGAACCTTATAAATTGTATATCCAAAATGTTACTCACAATTATATCACATAAATGTTAAACCTAGGACCCAATCTAACTTTGTTATTTTTTTAAATACACTACCTAACAGAATACTCCATTCTACTGAATGAACAGCAATGCATGCAACCATATGACCTGTCTTTGTAATACTCATTTGTGCTTTATAGTTATCTGTTTACAATAATGTCTTATCACTGATTTCATCATTGCTTAGTTAATCTTAAGTTAATTTTAAGCCAGCCCGCAATGCTATGCATATAAGTGGCTTTGGCATGCTGCTCTTCCTGTATTTTTTTTGTACCTCTGTATGTATGCTAAAATTTCTAAATAAATAAATAAATAAATAAATAAAATTCGATCACTACCCATGAGCAACAGCAATTTGCAAAATGTCCCTTCAAGGGATGCAGGGCTTGGACTCATCCAAGGAATTAGAGCTAACCAAACCACAATATGGGCAGAGATTGAACTCACTAGCCACAAGTTCAATCCCTGCCCATACTGTGGTTTGTTTGCAATCATGTCATTACGATGTTGTGAGTCATTTAGAGCTACCTTCCACTTGTCTAAATCGAACCTGATTACCTCCAGTGGGTTTAGTGCTTCCATGCTGATATATTCATGTGACAGGAAGACGCCAGAAACACTGATGGAAAAAGTGCAGAAGACAAACCCCAAAAAGTACCTCCACCAACTGCTGGACGAACTAGGCTGTGTGAATGTGGGCCAGCAGCAACGGCCAGGTTGACCAGGCAAGCACCAGACAAATCTGGCCTTGATTGATCTGCTTGAGTAGGAAAAAAACTTAAAACCCATCAAATGTATATCAAAGGTGTCAAAGGTAGATACTAGTGTGGTTGTGCAACACAGTACTGTATTTAACTTTTTTTAATTGTAGACAAATGCTCCTTGGCACATTTCATTAATTACAGTTTGAAATATATAATATTACGATGATTTTATGTGCAAAGGGCTTGGATTTCTACCAAGCATGCGTGAGCGTGTTAGATAGGAGCAAATGAGACAAATGGTAATTTAGGATTTGACGTACTGTTGGAGTGTAAGCAAGGTAACATTTATGAAGGGATTCATGGAAAGCAAGAGGAATAGACTTGATTCCTGGAGATAGGAAGTACAGTGCCAGCACTCTGAAGGAGAGGTGTTAATGTTGCAGTTTTATAATTGTAGTGTAAGTATGCCTCAGGCAAGACAGTGATGGTGTGAATGATGATGGAAGTTTTTCTTTTTTGGGCTGCCTTGGTGGGAAATGGCTGGTGTTAATAAAAATTAAAAATAAGATGGTTCTACAGTCGACATATTTTACTGCATAAACAGTAAAAAAGTAACATAATGAAACCCAACCTAAAATAAGTAATAACCTAATTTTATGCCACTATATATAGACGTGCATTTTTGCGTTTGGCCAAGTGTGAGATAATGACCCCATACTAAGCACATAGATTGGCCCAGATGTGCTGCTCAACCAAAATAAATGTAATATTTTCACAAACCTCCCCTAATAACAACTTTCTCAAACATAAGAAAAAAGGAAATTAATGCCAAAGTTCAATAAAATATTAGTTAACTAGCATTATTTATACTTATGGTATGTGCTAAATTCATAGAGGTCATACAACACCTGAGAAATGGGAGGCAGTCAAATTTGATCCAAGGAATGGAGGGTTATCTCCAATTCTCTGAATCTGGAACCCTTTACCAGTATCAACACACTCCTACGAAGGGTGTCAGCCTGCACTGGGTAATTTCAGCCTTGTGATGAAGAATCCAAGTGTCTATTAACATAGCTTTTAAGTTTTCCTTCAGCAGGGCTGGAATTACTTTCACAATGGGTTCAGGGATTATCACTTTGGATGGCACATCATACATAACTTAATAGAAGGTTTATATATAACGATCTTTGTTGAAATAATCTCAAGTTGTAAAAGGGCATTGGAACCCAAATCACCATTCTTGTAATTGCAAATGGTTTTTCTCACTCTAATTTTTCTTTTTTTTAATTTTTATGCTGACAAAGTTTATCCCCCTATCCCTGCCCCTCTAACATGCTTTATTTCTTGCACCAAGTAGGTCTTGTACTTTGCAGTGTATTTGAGTTTCTTCTCGAGTCTCTTGACAAGAGCACTGCGAGCCTTGATGACTGACACATAGTAGGTGAGGAGAAGGATAACCACCACTAACAATGTCACTGCTACTATCGAGTTGTCCAGAGCGAATAACACCCACCTTTCATGGGAAAAATATTAAAAATATATTACTATGAATGCTGTTCATGTAACCTAGATCAAAAACTAGTAATGCTTGGAGAACCACTATTTCCTCATCTTGGAAAAACAGTCTAAAAAGGGTGAGCAATTAAAATCAGTTAGAAGTTATTCAAACACAAAGCATGAAAATTTAAAGAAAAAAAAAATAGAATCGAACGTCTTAATGATTATAGGAGTTTCCTTGAAGCAGAAACAAATCTCACCAGTGATATTTTCATCAACTAAAGAAATCATGACAAAAATTTTAGTACAGCCTCTCCTCTCTTAGCGACCTACTCTTTTACCGACTTGGTCTTAGGAACGGAGCTCCATCGTTAAGTGAGGAGAGGCTGTACCTAGCCAAACAAGTTTTTTCCCATTTTAATGTGGGCTATTAAAACAGGCTTCATTTATTCAGTTTTTACAACTGCTTAGCTTTCACTTATAAAAATCAATGCATTTGTCATTTATTTAAATTTTTCAATAATTTTATCTTGCATAAGCCCATGTTATAAATTAATTTTACTTAATTATACTAAAAGGAGCTAATTTAAGGTGAATGGAACTCAAAAATATGGGTCTTTATCAGCCCCCTAGCATAGATAATGACCATCAATGAAGATAATTAACAGTAATATAATATTCTTGATAGTGTAAAGATGATTGAGCTTTAAGAAATATAATTCATAACAGGAGGGAAAGACTCAAATTCTCAAGTCATTTACTGATGTACAGTCAACGCTTCAGTGACAAATTCACCACATCAGGTTTAGTTTCTAGAATGCCATTTACAACATACAATATATGATACACAATATGTACTATAATCAGAACCCCAATGGAAATAAGTCACACTGACTTTTTTGGGTTATCCTAGGTACTTTACATATATGCTGCTATGTATGATAATCTATGTAACTATATTTGTGTATACCTGAATAAACTTACTTAATAAACTTAAACTAGCTAAGTTGGAAGGTGTTCAAATGTCCTATATGGAATAAACTGGTTACTATCCGAGGAGTTACAATAATATACAAGGCTTAAGTCATTAGAAATGCAGTAGCAAAACATAATTTTGCTACTGCTTTATTATATTCCTAATGAATTTTTTGTGTACTGTATGTTTATTGAATTTGGTAGGGTGTGCAAAAGAAGAAAATTAAAGGTGAATACAGGAAAGAGTAAGGTTATGAGGATAACAAAAAGATTAGGTGATGAAAGATTGAATATCAGATTGGAGGGAGAGAGTATGGAGGAGGTGAACGTATTCAGATATTTGGGAGTGGACGTGTCAGCGGATGGGTCTATGAAAGATGAGGTGAATCATAGAATTGATGAGGGAAAAAGAGTGAGTGGTGCACTTAGGAGTCTGTGGAGACAAAGAACTTTGTCCTTGGAGGCAAAGAGGGGAATGTATGAGAGTATAGTTTTACCAACGCTCTTATATGGGTGTGAAGCGTGGGTGATGAATGTTGCAGCGAGGAGAAGGCTGGAGGCAGTGGAGATGTCGTGTCTGAGGGCAATGTGTGGTGTGAATATAATGCAGAGAATTCGTAGTTTGGAAGTTAGGAGGAGGTGCGGGATTACCAAAACTGTTGTCCAGAGGGCTGAGGAAGGGTTGTTGAGGTGGTTCGGACATGTAGAGAGAATGGAGCGAAACAGAATGACTTCAAGAGTGTATCAGTCTGTAGTGGAAGGAAGGCGGGGTAGGGGTCGGCCTAGGAAGGATTGGAGGGAAGGGGTAAAGGAGGTTTTGTGTGCGAGGGGCTTGGACTTCCAGCAGGCATGCCTGAGCATGTTTGATAGGAGTGAATGGAGACAAATGGTTTTTAATACTTGACGTGCTGTTGGAGTGTGAGCAAAGTAACATTTATGAAGGGATTCAGGGAAACCGGCAGGCCGGACTTGAGTCCTGGAGATGGGAAGTACAGTGCCTGCACTCTGAAGGAGGGGTGTTAATGTTGCAGTTTAAAAACTGTAGTGTAAAGCACCCTTCTGGCAAGACAGTGATGGAGTGAATGATGGTGAAAGTTTTTCTTTTTCGGGCCACCCTGCCTTGGTGGGAATCGGCCAGTGTGATAATAAAAAAAAAAATGTTTATTGATGTTCCAGAAACTGAATCCAGATGATGGGAATTGATTTGGCACCGAAGTATTGATTATACATAAATAAATGTCTTGAGAATTATCAGTCTTATAGCAAATAAAAAATCTAAGGTATAAATGATTTTTAAAGTATTCATGATGTATCCTTACCTGATCCAAGAGTCTGAATTGTCCATATTGCAGATATAATAAGTGAGGATCTGCCATCCGTAGCCCAAGCCTCGAAATGGTGAGCAAGCCTTGGAGGGGGTGAAAATGAGCAAAGCTAGCCCATTAGGTATTATACATACAAAGAAGGTAAGTGAGAGGATGGTCATGAACATTGCGGAAGAACGTGAAGCCCTGAACAGCCTGGATGGTGGCACACACGTCCATGATACTGTAAACAGTTTGAGGCCAAAAAGTATACAGAAGCAGAAAAAACACAGAAGTGCCATGAGTGGGGCATGCAAGATACCTAACCAGCAGATGGACTGAATGGACACAATATCCAATGTATGATCTGACACATCAAACTCTAATCTGCTAACTCTTTTGCATATTGCATAATCAAAGCGACCTAGTTTGCATCTTGCTACATTTACCACAAAAGTCATGAAAACCTTAATTAGAACATCCAGAACTAGAACAGAGTACACCTGTTGACCAAGGCGAGTCTCCCAGCAAATATATTCATTGACTGTAGGATCACATACATTCGAATGTTGGGAAATTAATGTTAAATTTGTGATGACAAGAATGGCCAAAGACATTAGTCTGATAAGGACACACCGGACAAGGGTAATCAGGAGCTCGGTGCGACCTCTATAATGTTCATATGTTACTACAGATTTAAATATTAATGGATAAACAGTGTCGAGTGCTGCCACTGTCATAGTTGGTGCATACTGCCACAAAAAATGTTGAGAAACATTTTCCGTTGAGGTGTTCCCAGACTTTTGAAGCTTATCCACAAGGAAGTAAATGGCTGTCCAGCCTCCTACAATCAGGACTAAAATTACTAAGTTAATGAGAGCACGAGTGAAATAAAGTGTAGCTAGATTCTTTCGTGTGCGTTTTTTCTTCTTCCTTAGGAATTCCTCATCATCAAAAGCTGCCTTTACATCACAAATAAAAAGTGTATGCTGGATCCGAGCTGCCTCAGACTCACTCACAGTAAAATCCCAACCAGCAAAGATTATGCTGGAATACAACATGGAATATTTACTCGAGGACCCCATGAACTGGCGAAGGAATCTGGCAGTGAAGTACACAACATAAACTAGAGAAATGAGGTAAACAGCTAGGATGGTGAGAATGTAAGCTAAGCCAATCACATAGCTACTGTGGTCAACATAAGCTGGGTAGTAGCCTGCAAACAACACTGTCCACTCCAGGATGCCAGTTCCCTGGAGAAAATCTTGTATTTCTGCAACATTCTGTCTATTCTGTATCACTTTGTCTATATAGTCTGTGTAGTTTTTGTTGCATTCTTGTGCCTGAAGAGAATAAAATATTGGTGAGAGACTAAGAATAAGCAAATTCTGTGATTAAAACAGACATACTATATATATAGACAGAAATACAATAACTTAAAGCTTACAACCTTGCTCTATGAATTTTTAGCTTCCTCTTAAATGAAAACTTAAACTAAGTGTGATAAAGTATAAGTGAAACATAAGTAGATAATGAAAATAAATCTGTTACTTAGTTTTGCCATTTTTCATGAATGCTTAAAAAAAAAAATAGAATACTGTACAGCCTCTCCTCACTTAACGATGGAGTTCTGTTCTTAAAACCACGTCAGTAAATGAATTCGTCGCTAAATGAGGAGCACACTATAATGGTAGTGGGTTTGTGTCAACCATCTTTAATATTGTTTTAATGTTACATTTGCAGCATTTATAGCATTTCTGCTGGTATATTTTTAAATGTTTATACAGCATTGTACCATATATTGTAATAAACAGAATTGAGTAAATCAGCTCTAATATACATTATGTATTTAGGTATGTATACTGGTCAGAGAGCCCGTCGTAAGTCTGAGTCATCGGTAAACGAGTAAGTTGCTAAGTGAGGAGAGGCTGTATACTGTTTTTGTTTTTGTGCACCATACTTAAGTTCTGGGGTTAGCCCCATACAGAGCAGATAAGATTTCGTTCGAATTTTTAACCCCCAAGGGTTAGCCACTCTGGATAACCCAAGAAAGTCAGTGCGTCATCGAGGACTCTCTAACTTATTTCCATTGGGGTCCTCAATCTTGTCCCCCAGGATGCGACCCACATCAGTCAACTAACACCCAGGTACCTATTTGCTGCTAGGAGAGCAGGACAACAGGTGTAAGGAAACGCGTCGAAATGTTTCCACCCGCCAGGAATCGAACCCTGGCCCTCCATGTGTGAAGCAGGAGCTTTAGCCACTAGGCTTAATTCAGATTTTAGGCTTGCATGGAGGTATGTGGGACTCGTGACTTTTTCCCAAAGTTTGAAATTGCTATTATCAGTTGGGGTGGCCAATTTTGATTCATTATTGAACCTCCCATTTTTCTAGCATTAACATCCTCTCTATGGGTACACAATTCCACCCTTGGTATGGCAACTCAGCGAGTTGCCATACCATGGGTGGAATTGTGTACCATACCTAATCACTACCAGTTTCTCAAAAGCTACTCATAATGTGCTGATGAATGCTCAACCACTTACTACCTTGAAATTATGATGTAATACCAAATTTCGTTGTTTTAAATGGTACTAAACTGTAACACATCATATTGTAAATTGTTTTAAATTGTTAAATTGTAATACTGTAATCTTTATTAACTAATTCAATAGTGTAATAAGTCTCTGCTAGACTTATCAAAATCATGTAGAATCACCTGACAGAATATACAATTCTACTGTACTCACTGTAACTCATCTAAGTTTGTCCAAAATGCTCTGCATACAAAGGGGCTTTTGGCATGTATACCCAGCTATTACATTCCTCTGTATAACCATGTAATTTGTCAAAATAAACATCTTTATCTTTATTAGTCCCAGCACCCACATAAGCTACCAGCTGTGATAAGAATTTTCCTCAACACTATTTGGAGAAATTCCTTCCTAGTCCCCTACTTTTTCAACTTCTTGTTGCTTGACTATAGTGACTTTTGTTCAGAATTCTTAAACCAGTATTATGATTAATTAATTTTCTATATTAATGCCCTATGTTCGAATATTCAAGCAGCATGCAATTATTCAAACACCTTTTATTGTACAGCAATAAAGGAATGGAACAGATTGCCTGCACATGCAAAGCCAGTCATAGCATGAACCAGTTCAAGAAGAAAGCCAAAAGGTGCCTAATGAATGTAGCAACAAAAAGGGAGAAAAAAGATTTTTTATTTTTTTAGCTAACACTCATGTAAATGTAAATAACTATTTTTACCTTATTCCTAGTATATATCCTTTATAATATAATATTATATCCTTTATAGTATATTTATTTTATTATCACACTGGCCGATTCCCACCAAGGCAGGGTGGCCCGAAAAAGAAAAACTTTCACCATCATTCACTCCATCACTGTCTTGCCAGAAGGGTGCTTTACACTACAGTTTTTAAACTGCAACATTTACACCCCTCCTTCAGAGTGCAGGCACTGTACTTCCCATCTCCAGGACTCAAGTCCGGCCTGCCGGTTTCCCTGAACCCCTTCATAAATGTTACTTTGCTCACACTCCAACAGCACGTCAAGTATTAAAAACCATTTGTCTCCATTCACTCCTATCAAACACGCTCACGCATGCCTGCTGGAAGTCCAAGCCCCTCGCACACAAAACCTCCTTTACCCCCTCCCTCCAACCTTTCCTAGGCCGACCCCTACCCCGCCTTCCTTCCACTACAGACTGATACACTCTTGAAGTCATTCTGTTTCGCTCCATTCTCTCTACATGTCCAAACCACCTCAAAGGTATTAAAAGGACCCCAATGGAAATAAGTCACTGATTTTTTTGGATTATCCTAGGGTCACTACACATATGCTGCTGTGTATGATAATCTATGTAACTGTATTTGTGTATTACTGAATAAACTTACTTATTCATGCAGTAGCCCCTTCCTTCAAGAGGAAGAGAAAGAATTCCTTGTAGGGGGGGACACTGTAGGCAAGCAACAAACTACAAATGTACTGTATAGTTTTGGCAAGATTCAGCACCCCCTTCATGGAGGAGACTAGTGTGACTAATATGTATGTGGGCTTGCAAGAAATATTTTTCCTCACAAGATTTCTTTATAATTATTATTAAAGATTAGCCGGTATTCTCCCGGCCCAGGCCTTTTCCAAGTGGTGGCCCGGCCTTGGCTCCCTCTTTAGGGAGTGTCTGAGACCTAAGTCTCCCATGGGAGGAGGCACAAATACCTCCTCATCTTTGGGACTAACTGTCCCCAGGCCTAGCCACAAGCTAGGCCTCTCTGGTCCGCCATCCCCGCCCCAAGGGGGCTAATGGGAATGACAGTCTTATGAGCTAAAGGCTCGGGCTCAGGCACCTACCCTACCCTAGAAGGGTTAGGCATGGTATCGATGTTTCTTTATAAGAATGTTTAATGTAATGATTTTTTGTAAAATTTATTTTTGTAAGACTAGCGATTTCTGATGCTAATTTTTAAGACTGTTCTGATTATGAGACTAATTCTTTTATATGCCTAATTAATATTACATTCCTGGAAAGTGCTAAACAATCAAAGCCCATACAAGTCATTCAGCACTTTTAAAGGACTAAGACTACTTTTTTCCAAGGTAATTATTTATCTTCTGTGAAATTAACATTTTCTTGTATGAATGATGATTTCTGTACAGACTAATGTATATTAGAGTATGTATTATCTATTAGTAGGTAGTAGGTTGGTAGACAGCAACCACCCAGGGAAGTACTACCGTCCTGCCAGATGACTGTGAAACAAAAACCTGTAACTGTTTGCATGATGGTAGGATTGCTGGTTTCTTTTTCTGTCTCATAAACACGCTAGATAACAGGGATATCTTGCTACTCCTACTTACACTTTGGTCACACTTCACAGACACACACATGCATATATATATATACATACATCTAGGTTTTTCTCCTTTTTCTAAATAGCTCTTGTTCTTTTTTATTTCTTCTATTGTCCATGGGGAAGTGGAAAAGAATCTTTCCTCCGTAAGCCATGCGTGTCGTATGAGGCGACTAAAATGCCGGGAGCAATGGGCTAGTAACCCCTTCTCCTGTATACATTTACTAAAAAAAGAGAAGAAAAACTTTATAAAACTGGGATGCTTAAATGTGCGTGGATGTAGTGCGGATGACAAGAAACAGATGATTGCTGATGTTATGAATGAAAAGAAGTTGGATGTCCTGGCTCTAAGCGAAACAAAGCTGAAGGGGGTAGGAGAGTTTCAGTGGGGGGAAATAAATGGGATTAAATCTGGAGTATCTGAGAGAGTTAGAGCAAAGGAAGGGGTAGCAGTAATGTTAAATGATCAGTTATGGAAGGAGAAAAGAGAATATGAATGTGTAAATTCAAGAATTATGTGGATTAAAGTAAAGGTTGGATGCGAGAAGTGGGTCATAATAAGCGTGTATGCACCTGGAGAAGAGAGGAATGCAGAGGAGAGAGAGAGATTTTGGGAGATGTTAAGTGAATGTATAGGAGCCTTTGAACCAAGTGAGAGAGTAATTGTGGTAGGGGACCTGAATGCTAAAGTAGGAGAAACTTTTAGAGAGGGTGTGGTAGGTAAGTTTGGAGTGCCAGGTGTAAATGATAATGGGAGCCCTTTGATTGAACTTTGTATAGAAAGGGGTTTAGTTATAGGTAATACATATTTTAAGAAAAAGAGGATAAATAAGTATACAAGATATGATGTAGGGCGAAATGACAGTAGTTTGTTGGATTATGTATTGGTAGATAAAAGACTGTTGAGTAGACTTCAGGATGTACATGTCTATAGAGGGGCCACTGATATATCAGATCACTTTCTAGTTGTAGCTACACTGAGAGTAAAAGGTAGATGGGATACAAGGAGAATAGAAGCATCAGGGAAGAGAGAGGTGAAGGTTTATAAACTAAAAGAGGAGGCAGTTAGGGTAAGATATAAACAGCTATTGGAGGATAGATGGGCTGATGAGACCATAGGCAATGGGGTCGAAGAGGTATGGGATAGGATTAAAAATGTAGTGTTAGAGTGTTCAGCAGAAGTTTGTGGTTACAGGAAAGTGGGTGCAGGAGGGAAGAGGAGCGATTGGTGGAATGATGATGTAAAGAGAGTAGTAAGGGAGAAAAAGTTAGCATATGAGAAGTTTTTACAAAGTAGAAGTGATGCAAGGAGGGAAGAGTATATGGAGAAAAAGAGAGAGGTTAAGAGAGTGGTGAAGCAATGTAAAAAGAGAGCAAATGAGAGAGTGGGTGAGATGTTATCAACAAATTTTGTTGAAAATAAGAAAAAGTTTTGGAGTGAGATTAACAAGTTAAGAAAGCCTAGAGAACAAATGGATTTGTCAGTTAAAAATAGGAGAGGAGAGTTATTAAATGGAGAGTTAGAGGTATTGGGAAGATGGAGGGAATATTTTGAGGAATTGTTAAATGTTGATGAAAATAGGGAAGCTGTGATTTCGTGTATAGGGCAAGGAGGAATAACATCTTGTAGGAGTGAGGAAGAGCCAGTTGTGAGTGTGGGGGAAGTTCGTGAGGCAGTAGGTAAAATGAAAGGGGGTAAGGCAGCCGGGATTGATGGGATAAAGATAGAAATGTTAAAAGCAGGTGGGGATATAGTTTTGGAGTGGTTGGTGCAATTATTTAATAAATGTATGGAAGAGGGTAAGGTACCTAGGGATTGGCAGAGAGCATGCATAGTTCCTTTGTATAAAGGCAAAGGGGATAAAAGAGAGTGCAAAAATTATAGGGGGATAAGTCTGTTGAGTGTACCTGGTAAAGTGTATGGTAGAGTTATAATTGAAAGAATTAAGAGTAAGACGGAGAATAGGATAGCAGATGAACAAGGAGGCTTTAGGAAAGGTAGGGGGTGTGTGGACCAGGTGTTTACAGTGAAACATATAAGTGAACAGTATTTAGATAAGGCTAAAGAGGTCTTGGTGGCATTTATGGATTTGGAAAAGGCATATGACAGGGTGGATAGGGGGGCAATGTGGCAGATGTTGCAAGTGTATGGTGTAGGAGGTAGGTTACTGAAAGCAGTGAAGAGTTTTTACGAGGATAGTGAGGCTCAAGTTAGAGTATGTAGGAAAGAGGGAAATTTTTTCCCAGTAAAAGTAGGCCTTAGACAAGGATGTGTGATGTCACCGTGGTTGTTTAATATATTTATAGATGGGGTTGTAAGAGAAGTAAATGCGAGGGTCTTGGCAAGAGGCGTGGAGTTAAAAGATAAAGAATCACACACAAAGTGGGAGTTGTCACAGCTGCTCTTTGCTGATGACACTGTGCTCTTGGGAGATTCTGAAGAGACATTGCAGAGATTGGTGGATGAATTTGGTAGGGTGTGCAAAAGAAGAAAATTAAAGGTGAATACAGGAAAGAGTAAGGTTATGAGGATAACAAAAAGATTAGGTGATGAAAGATTGAATATCAGATTGGAGGGAGAGAGTATGGAGGAGGTGAACGTATTCAGATATTTGGGAGTGGACGTGTCAGCGGATGGGTCTATGAAAGATGAGGTGAATCATAGAATTGATGAGGGAAAAAGAGTGAGTGGTGCACTTAGGAGTCTGTGGAGACAAAGAACTTTGTCCTTGGAGGCAAAGAGGGGAATGTATGAGAGTATAGTTTTACCAACGCTCTTATATGGGTGTGAAGCGTGGGTGATGAATGTTGCAGCGAGGAGAAGGCTGGAGGCAGTGGAGATGTCATGTCTGAGGGCAATGTGTGGTGTGAATATAATGCAGAGAATTCGTAGTTTGGAAGTTAGGAGGAGGTGCGGGATTACCAAAACTGTTGTCCAGAGGGCTGAGGAAGGGTTGTTGAGGTGGTTCGGACATGTAGAGAGAATGGAGCGAAACAGAATGACTTCAAGAGTGTATCAGTCTGTAGTGGAAGAAAGGCGGGGTAGGGGTCGGCCTAGGAAAGGTTGGAGGGAGGGGGTAAAGGAGGTTTTGTGTGCGAGGGGCTTGGACTTCCAGCAGGCATGCATGAGCGTGTTTGATAGGAGTGAATAGAGACAAATGGTTTTTAATACTTGACGTGCTGTTGGAGTGTGAGCAAAGTAACATTTATGAAGGGATTCAGGGAAACCGGCAGGCCGGACTTGAGTCCTGGAGATGGGAAGTACAGTGCCTGCACTCTGAAGGAGGGGTGTTAATGTTGCAGTTTAAAAACTGTAGTGTAAAGCACCCTTCTGGCAAGACAGTGAATGATGGTGAAAGTTTTTCTTTTTCGGGCCACCCTGCCTTGGTGGGAATCGGCCAGTGTGATAATATAAAAATACTTCTTTCATACATAAAAATTACTCTGTAAGAGTTAGGTGAAAGCTTTTTAAAATGAATGACTTTGTAAGATGAATGCTACATACAACAGATACATCTTAGTAAGATTAGGAGGAGGTGCAGGATTGCCAAAACTATCATCCAGATGGCTGAGGAGGGGTTACTGAGGCGGTTCAGACATGCAGAGAGGATGGAACGAAATACAATGACCTCGAGTGTGTAAATCTGTCATGGAGGGAAGGTGGGGTAGGGGTCAGTCTAGGAAAGGTTGGAGGGATGGGGTAAAGGAGGTTTTGTGTGTGAGGGGCTTGGACTTCCAGCAAGCATGTGTGAATGTGTTAGATAGAAGCAAATGGAGATAAATGATTTTTTGGATGTGATGTGCTGTTGGAGTGTGAGTAATGTAACATTTATGAAGGGATTCAGGGAAACCAGCAGGCTGGACTTGAGTCCTGGAGATAAGAAGTACAGTGTCTGCACTCTGAAGGAAGGGTGCTAATGTTGCAGTTTTATAACTGTAGCATAAGTACGCCTCTGGCAAGACAGTGATGGAGTGAATGATGGTGAAAGTTTTTCTCTTTCGGGCCACCCTGCCTTGGTGGGAAATTGCCAATGTGTTAATAAAAAAATAAAAAAAAAGTCTTAGTAAGGCTTGGTTCTTTCTCATTTTTAATATTACCTCTTATAAACATTTCTTGCCATTTTTTATTCCATTCAAAACAGTTTAAAGTATTTTTTCACTAGTGCAGTAGTTGATATACAATTATAATAATTCTAGGCTTCTAGACATTGTATTATTTTAGTGAACTGCTTAGGCTCTGAAGTTTGACTGCCTCCCCAAGGGAAACAGCTGACTAATTATAAATTCTTTGATAGGTTGTATACAATGTAAGGTTGTCTGACCTTTTGAGTTGAGCACTTGCCTCAATTATAATAATAATAATAATAATAATAATATGCAAATTTTAGTATGGTTAGGTAAGTTTTGGTATAAAATATATGGCATCACCACAACAAAAATTTGCACAACTTTCATATGCTTTCCTTAGGGGAGGAAAGGGGAAAAGAAGTGATTCTTCAGTGATCTAATTATTTTTTTTTTATTATCATACTGGCCGATTCCCACCAAGGCAGGGTGGCCCGAAAAAGAAAAACTTTCACCATCATTCACTCCATCACTGTCTTGCCAGAAGGGTGCTTTACACTACAGTTTTTAAACTGCAACATTAACACCCCTCCTTCAGAGTGCAGGCACTGTACTTCCCATCTCCAGGACTCAAGTCCGGCCTGCCGGTTTCCCTGAACCCCTTCATAAATGTTACTTTGCTCACACTCCAACAGCACGTCAAGTATTAAAAACCATTTGTCTCCATTCACTCCTATCAAACATGCTCACGCATGCCCGCTGAAAGTCCAAGCCCCTCGCACACAAAACCTCCTTTACCCCTTCCCTCCAACCTTTCCTAGGCCGACCCTTACCCCGCCTTCCTTCCACTACAGACTGATACACTCTTGAAGTCACTCCGTTTTGCTCCATTCTCTCTACATGTCCGAACCACCTCAACAACCCTTCCTCAGCCCTCTGGACAACAGTTTTGGTAATCCCGCACCTCCTCCTAACTTCCAAACTACGAATTCTCTGCATTATATTCACACCACACATTGCCCTCAGACATGACATCTCCACTGCCTCCAGCCTTCTCCTCACTGCAACATTCATCACCCATGCTTCACACCCATATAAGAGCGTTGGTAAAACTATACTCTCATACATTCCCCTCTTTGCCTCCAAGGACAAAGTTCTTTGTCTCCACAGACTCCTAAGTGCACCACTCACCCTTTTCCCCTCATCAATTCTATGATTCACCTCATCTTTCATAGACCCATCCGCTGACACGTCCACTCCCAAATATCTGAATACATTCACCTCCTCCATACTCTCTCCCTCCAATCTGATATCCAATCTTTCATCACCTAATCTTTTTGTTATCCTCATAACCTTACTCTTTCCTGTATTCACTTTTAATTTTCTTCTTTTGCACACCCTACCAAATTCATCCACCAATCTCTGCAACTTCTCTTCAGAATCTCCCAAGAGCACAGTGTCATCAGCAAAGAGCAACTGTGACAACTCCCACTTTATGTGTGATTCTTTATCTTTTAACTCCACGCCTCTTGCCAAGACCCTCGCATTTACTTCTCTTACAACCCCATCTATAAATATATTAAACAACCACAGGGGTAAAACAGTGCATAGGAAATGGGAGGTAATCACGTTTGATCCAATGAAGGAGAAGGGTATTTTCGGTTCTTTGAATCAGAAATTTTCCACCAGCATCATGATAACCCCCTCGAAAGATCAAGTGATCCAAAACTTTATTCGGCATCAAACTAACTGTAAAAAGAATAGTCCTTACCGCTGTGTTGTTATCAGTGAGTGTAGGAGCAGAGCACATACAATTTCCATCAGACGTGTTCTTTGGTGCCTCCCAGGTGTAATCCTGGTTACTGTTGCTGCTGGCCCACAGCACTGAGGGTACTACCACTCCTCCTAGCAGGAGCAGCGCCAGCAACATGTTGAGTTGTATCATGTTTCGCAGGAAGTTGAAGACTGCCACCACACTAGTGCCAAACTTGCCTTCGATGCGTTTGAGCACTCGATGCCATGGCTGAAGTGAGGGACATACCCTGAAGTGTACCTCTCAAGCATTCATGGAAGAATAATTAACAAGCCTGAAAGCCATATCACACGTGTCTCGCTCAATAATAGAAAAACAGCGTGTCATTTGGCAGAATGAAATAGTTCATTTGCGACAAGCATGAAGACAAAGACTGAAATTGTAGACCAAGTTTTTACTGAGACAACATTTTGGTGTGTTGAGTTTTCTCAAGACTTGCTGAAGCTTGAGAAAACATTCTAATTAAATATAGTTTTACTATATTTAACCAGAATATTGCTTATACAATGGACTTTAGGACCCTAGAAAAATGTAATTTACAAACAACAAAGGAAAAAGTTGTAAACCTTCAGTGTCATTTACACGAATTACACAACTAGAGCACAGTACAAGCAACACAAATGCAAGAAAAACAGGATTAGGGAGGCAAAAATATAGTACACAGCTTCAGATTCAATACCTAGGATACAAGAGCAACACCACTAGTATTACAACAGCAACAAATAATCAACTAGGTATTTTGGTTCTTGCAATAATAAGAGAATGTCACTTTTGATCACCTTCAATCTTTTACCTGGAGTTTACCTGGAGAGAGTTTCGGGGGTCAACGCCCCCGCGGCCCGGTCTGTGACCAGGCCTCCTGGTGGATCAGCGCCTGATCAACCAATTTGAGCACACATACAGAGGTACAAAAAAATACAGATAAGAGCAGCATGCCAAAGCCACTTATACTATGCATAGCATTACGGGCTGGCTTAAAATTAACTTAAGATTAACTAAGCAATGATGAAATCAGTGATAAAACATTAATGTAAACAGATTACTATAAAGCACAAGTGAGTATTACAAAGACAGGTCATATGGTTGCATGCATTGTTGTACATTCAGTCGTATGGAGTATTCTGTTAGGTAGTGTATTTAAAAAATAATAAAGTTAGATTGGGTTTTAGGTTTAACATTTATGTGATATAATTGTGAGAAACATTTAAGATATACAATTTATAAGGTTCAGTTATTCAGTATTTATTTGGTTTTGGGTGAGTAAGTGATCTTTGAGAAGAGACTTGAATTTATAAACAGGTAGTGTTTCTTTTATATTTACAGGTAATGAATTCCAGATTTTAGGGCCTTTTATGTGCATTGAGTTTTTGCATAGTGTGAGATGGACACGAGGAACATCAAAGTGTTCTATGTATGTAATAGGTGCAGTAATAAGTATGGATGTTTTGTATGGTGAGTAGGTTTAGTGTATTGAATATTGGTGGAGTGTGCTGCCTGTAGTGAGAATTTGTTATCATTCTAACTGCAGCCTTTTGTTGGGTAATTAGTGGTCTGAGATGGTTAATTGTTGTTGAGCCCCATGCACAAATTCCATAGGTGAGATAGGGGTAAATAAGAGAGTGATATAGGGCCAGGAGGGCTGACTGTGGAGCATAGTACCGTATCTTCAATAGTATGCCTACAATCTTGGAAATTTTCTTAGAAATTTGTTGTATATGTGTATGAAATTTGAGTCTATTATCAAGGTGGATTCCTAAGAATTTTCCCTCTGTTAGCTTTGTGATAGGTGATCCGTTTATCATTATGTTAAGAGGGACATCTGTAGCTCTGTTACCAAACTGAATGAAGTAGGTTTTGTCAATGTTTAGTGTAAGTTTGTTAGTCCTCATCCAGGTAGATATTTTCTGTAATTCGGTATTTACAGTATTGGCTAGTGTGACTGGGCTCGGGTGGGAGAAGACGTATGTAGTGTCATCTGCATTATTATTATAATCAAGGGGAAGCGCTAAACCCATAGGATTATGCAGCAGTGTCATCTGCAAATAGTGTGGGTTTGAGTAATTGCGAAGCATTTGGTAGGTCATTTATGTATAGGACAAAGAGAAGAGGGCCAAGGACACTTCCCTGTGGGACACCAACTGTCATTGGTTGTGCAGAAGAGTTTGCCCCATTTGCGTACACATATTGGCTTCTGTTGCTGAGGTATGACTTGAGGTAGTTGAAGGAGTGCCCTCTTATACCATGGTGTGACAATTTTACGTGGAGCAAGTCATGGTCAACTGTATCAAAAGCTTTACGCAAGTCAATGAAGATCCCCAGTGGGACTTCTTTTTTCTCTATTGCAGTGTATATATGTTCTAGCATGTGTATAATAACATCATTAGTATTTTTATTAGGCCTGAATCCAAATTGGCAGGGGTTGAGTATGTTTTGGGAGATAAGGTAGGAGTAGATTCGTTTATGAATTTATTTTTCAAAGATTTTTGAGAGAGGGTGTAAGTTGGATATTGGCCTATAGTTATTCAACTCTGTTTGGTCTCCTCCTTTGTGGATCGGGGTGACCCTTGCTATTTTGAGTACTGTAGGGAAGGTGGAGGATTCAATGGATTTGTTAAAGAGTGTTGCAATGATTGGTGATAGCACTTGTGACACTTTTTTGTATATAAAGGGTGGTAAGGTATTTAAATCTCCTGCCTTGTTTTTTAGTGCATTGGTAATAAGGGAGACTTCGTATGGGTTAGTCGGAGCTAGGAACAGTGTGTTTGGGTAGTTGCCGGTGAGGTAGTCATTTGGTGGGGTATCTGAGCTTGGGATTTTATTGGCAAGGTTTTGTCCTATAGTGGAGAAGAAATCATTGAGTCTGTTTGCTGTTTCTGTTGGTGGGAGTTGAGGTTCATCTGATTTTGCTAATTTTATTTCGCTATTTCATGATATCTTTTTTGTTCCCAGAATTTCTGATAGGGTTTTCCAGGTCTTTTTTATATCACCTCGTAAGTTGGATAATCTGTTCTCATAATACAATTTTTTTGCCCTTCTTATCAGGCTGGTTAGGATTGATGAGTAACGTTTTGTTTGGTCTCTGGTTATGTGACCCATTCTGTACTGTTTTTCATATTGGTGTTTTGTATTTATGGATTTGAGAATGCTGGGTGTTAGCCAGGGACTGTTCAGTCTCTTAGCTGTCATCTGTTTAGTTTTTTTAGGGCAGTGCTTGTTATAGAGGTATTGGGTCTTTTTTAGAAAATTATTAATACATTCGTCAATATCTGTATAGATTTCTAGCTCAGTGTGCCAGTCAATGTTTGCTACTGCTGTTGTGAAGTTATTAATGGCTGCCTCATTGTGAAGTCTGAAGGTGACTTTAGTAGTGTCTTGGGGTAGTTTACCAAGAGTTGTTATGAGGAAAGTAGGGTAGTGGGTCTGTGGTATTATCTGTAATTATGCCTGATTTTAAAGGGGATATGGTGTTGGTCCAGATGTGGTCAAGTAGGGAAACGCTAGTCTCTGTAACTCTTGTAGGTTTTGTTACTGTTGGTAGCAACATACAGTTATTCATTGTGTTTGTGAATTCAGTAACGTGTGGGTCCTGGTCTTGCAGGAGATTTATATTGAAGTCACCTGAGAGTAGTAAGTGATCTTTGTTCATGCATGCATCAGTTATCATACTTCCTAGGTTTTGACTAAATTGGCTAATGTTTGACTGTGGAACTCTGTAGATGTTTATCAATGTGAGAGGTTTTTGTAGGTATTTGGATTTGAATTTGGCTATTATATATTCCCCATGTTCATCCCTTGTGCAAGTATTAGTGATACATTCTAGTTGGTCTGAGTAGTATATGGCTGTGCCACCCCCTTGTTGGTCTGGTCTACAGTTGTGTATGGCTGTGTAACCAGGAATGGCATAGACATCTGTACTATCAGGCTTTAGCCAGGTTTCAGTTAGTGTAATGATGGACATATTGGCATGTAAGGAATTTAGTAATGCTATGAGGTCATTGTAATGCTTGCTTAAAGATCTGATATTGTAGTTAAAGATAGTTATGTTGTTGTTGGCACTGAGAAGTGCCTTTGATTGTTTTGCAGTGTAGTAATTACAGTAACTGTTTGATTCATTTAAGTCATTAAATAAGAGGTTGGTATCAGGATCAATGCTTGTAATCTTAAGATTTGTAGTGAATCTATAGTTAGAATTAAGTATAAAACAAAGTAAATAGTCTTAAGCTAAAAAATAGCACCTGAATTATTTAACAAATGTAAAATAATGAGCTAAGGTAGTTTTTTTTTTTTTTTTTTTTTTAAGCTAAAATAAAGGAGACAATATAAAAGGGACTAATACAAATAAAGTGATGATCAAATAATGGAGCTTGGGAATATGATAGTACGTAGTACTATAAAGGTAATTCTTTAAAGTTAGAATTATAGTATAAAATTATAATATAAAAGGGACTAATATAAGTTGTGGTGAACAATAAAGTGGTAATCAAATAAATGAGCTTTGGAATATAATGGCAAAATTGTGAACTTATTCTACTTTAGCACCTGAGAATAGCACCTTGATTATTTTAACAATTGTGAATATATAAACTAGGGTAGTTATATAAAGCTAAAATAAAGGAGAAAATATATAAGGGACTAAAATTAAGTAATGGTAAACAAAGTTAAATGGACAGATGGTCACTATGAAATAATATTGGTTTAGGAGTAAGATCTGATTTCTAATATTAAATAAATTGAGCAGTTTATTGCACAATAAAAAGTAAAAAAAAATGAGGTAGTTGGTACTAGCTAGCAAAAGATAGTTTTGGTACTTGCAAAAAAGTAATTGGAATATACACTAATTGCATACACAATGAAAAGTGACTAAAAAACAAGTAGTGATAAACAAAATTAAATGGACAGGTAAGAATAATGATTATTATTAATTTGGAGTAAGATTTGACTTGTAATTTAAAATTATGAGCAATTAATAGCAGTAAGAAAGAAGTATAGAATGCTTCTGCTGACTTGGGTTTTGTAGGTACCAATTTGTTAATTTTACTGAACAAACTGGGATACAAGTTACTGTGTAAAAACTTGAAAATGTCTCATCATCAGCTTCAACCTTCAAATGCAGGTGTATCTTACTTAGAACAAGGTTTGAATTGTTACTTAACTGTGTAGGTACCACTTTCCTCCTAATTTTAATCTTAATTAACCCTACAGCTGTTCATGGTTAGTGGCTGTAGGATCCCTGCTGTAGCCAGGAATTGTACAAGAGAGAACTTCCCTCCCCTTCCTTTCTCAGCAGCTGGGAGACTTAACACCACTCAGACACTGAGTAGTCATGAATGTATAAATTGTGAAAAAATAAGTCATAGAGGTAAGAACTCCCATCTTTGCAGCATCAGGCAGATGTATTACCACTCAGCTAAGCTACCAAGAATGAGAAATGGAACCTCACAAGTGCAAATGCATACCTAACCAAGGAGATCCAATCACTCAATCACTGAGCCAAGAACAGGAAGTCATACAGGAGAGAACCCTCACCATCTAATAGAAGCAGGCATACATAATACCACTCAGCCTTTTAGTATGAAACAGGGAGTCGTACATGCAAGAACCCCACCCACTCAGCGTAGGCAGATTCACTGCCACTAAGCTATTTGAGTGTGAAATAACGTGCTGTACATGCAAGAACCCTTACCTCAGCAGCAAGTACACATGCTACCACTCAGCCACTAAGAGTAAAACAAGGAGTTATAAAAATACACTCTCTCGCCTCACCAGCACGGGGATTCACTACCATGCAGCCATTAAGTGCGAGACAGAATTCATACATGTGGGAACCCCTATTTTTTGCAATAGCAGGCAGACAGTACCACTTGTTTGATGGTGAAATCTGTACCTTGGTAACAGAGAGAGAAGCTACTGTACTATTCAGCCACAGAGTAATATTAGAAGCCATACACATGTGCGAACCTACATCATTAAAAAAAGTAGGCACACAACCTGGGGTTGAGAACCCCCATCTTCTCAGCAGCAGGCATGGACGAGATTGGAGAAAGATAATACATAGTAGGTACACTTCAGTCTGGGGAGCACAAGGTAGTCATTGCAGTGATGTATAATCCACCACGGAACTGCAGGAGGCCAAGAGAGGAATACGAAGAGAGTAACAGAGCAATGGTGGAATGGTGGACACACTGGCTGAGGTGGCAAGAAGAGCTCACTCGAGCGGAGCAAAGTTACTGGTTATGGGCGATTTCAATCACAGGGAGATCGACTGGGAAAACCTGGAACCACACGGGGGTCCCAAAACATGGAGAGCCAAGATGATGGATGTGGTACTGGAGAACCTCATGCATCAACATGTTAAGGATACTACCAGAGAGGGGAGGATGAACCAGCAAGACTGGACCTTGTGTTCACCCTGAGCAGTTTAGACATTGAGGACATCACATATGAGAGTCCCCTAGGAGCTAGTGACCACATGGTTCTGTGCTTTGAATACATAGTAGAGTTACAAGTGGAGAGGGTAACAGGAGATGAATAGGAAAAACCAGACTATAAATGGGGGGACTACGTAGGTTTGAGGAACTTCCTGCAAGAGGTTCAGTGGGACAGAGAACTGGTAGGAAAGTCGGTAAATGAAATGATGGAATACGTAACAACAAAATGTAAGGAGGCAGAGGAAAGGTTTGTTCCCAAGGGCAACAGAAATAATGGGAAGACCAGAACGAGCCCCTGGTTTACCCAACGGTGTAAGGAGGCAAAAACCAAGAGCAACAGAGAATGGAAAAAGTACAGAAGGCGAAGAACACAGGAAAATAAAGAGATTAGTAGAAGAGCCAGGAATGAGTGTGCGCAGGTAAGGAGGGAGGCCCAGCAACAGTATGAAAATAACATTGCATCGAAAATCAAGTCTGACCCGAAACTGCTGTACAGCCACATCAGGAGGAAGACAGTCAAAGACCAGGTGATCAGGTTGAGGAAAGAAGGTGGGGAACTCACCTTCAAGGACCATAACATTGTATCAATCGCATCTGCTAGAAAAATGACAGGATGGATAATGAGAACCTTCAAAACTAGGGATGCCAAGCCCATGATGACACTCTTCAGGTCGCTTGTTCTATCTAGGCTGGAATATTACTGCACACTAACAGCACCTTTCAAGGCAGGTGAAATTGCTGACCTAGAAAATGTACAGAGAACCTTCACGGCACGCATAACTGAGATAAAACACCTCAATTACTGGGAGCGCTTGAGGTTCCTAAACCTGTATTCCCTGGAATGCAGGTGGGAGAGATACATGATTATATACACCTGGAAAATCCTAGAGGGACTAGTACCGAACTTGCACACGAAAATCACTCACTACAAAAGCAAAAGACTTGGCAGACGATGCAACATCCCCCCAATGAAAAGCAGGAGTGTCACTAGCACGTTAAGAGACCATACAATAAGTGTCAGGGGCCCGAGATTG
This sequence comes from Cherax quadricarinatus, assembly GCF_038502225.1. NCBI lineage: Eukaryota > Metazoa > Arthropoda > Malacostraca > Decapoda > Parastacidae > Cherax > Cherax quadricarinatus. The sequence goes on from NC_091309.1 coordinate 17,110,543, forward strand.
TTCAACTGCCTCCCAGCATACATAAGGGGGATTACCAACAGACCCCTGGCAGTCTTCAAGCTGGCACTGGACAAGCACCTAAAGTCGGTTCCTGACCAGCCGGGCTGTGGCTCGTACGTTGGTTTGCATGCAGCCAGCAGTAACAGCCTGGTTGATCAGGCTCTGATCCACCAGGAGGCCTGGACACAGACCAGGCTGCGGGGGCGTTGACCCCCGGAACTCTCTCCAGGTAAACTCCAGGTAACAATTACGAGGTTTGCGAGGAGCTCAGCATGATATTTAAGGAAGTATTTACAGTAGAGACAGGAATGGCTCCGAGAAGACAGCACAGAAGGGAACACCAACAGGGAACATACCAACAGGTGCTGGATGACACACAAACAACGGAGGAGGAGGTGCAGAAGCTGCTAAGTGACATCTCCCCATGGGTCCTTAGAGAAGGAGCAGAGATGCTGTGCATGCCACTAACCACAATCTTCAATCCATCCCTTGAAACTGAGCAACTACCTGAGGTATGGAAGACAGCAAATGTAGTCCCCATTTTTAAGAAAGGAGACAGAAACGAGGCACTAAACTACAGACCAGTGTCTCTGACGTGTATAGTATGCAAAGTCATGGAGAAGATTATCAGGAGGAGAGTGGTGGAGCACCTGGAACGAAACACGATTATAAACAACAACCAGCACGGATTCATGGAAGGCAAATCCTGTGTCACAAACCTTCTGGAGTTTTATGACAAGGTAACAGAAGAAACGAGAGAGAGGGGTGGGTTGATTGCATTTTCCTGGACTGCAGGAAGGCATTCGACACAGTTCCTAACCGGAGATTAGTGCAGAAGCTGGAGGATCAGGCACGTATAACAGGAAGGGCACTGCAATGGATTAGAGAATACCTGACAGGGCGGCAACAACAGGTCATGGTATGTGATGAGGTATCACCGTGGGCTCCTGTGACGAGCGGGGTCCCACAGGGGTCAGTCCTAGGACCAGTGCTATTTTTGATATATGTGAATGACATGGTGGAAGGGATAGACTCTGAAGTGTCCCTGTTCACAGATGATGTGAAGTTAATGAGAAGGATTAAATCGGATGAGGATCAGGCAGGACTACAGAGAGACCTGAATAGGCTGGACATGTGGTCCAGCAACTGGCTTCTCGATTTCAACCCTGCCAAATGCAAAGTCATGAAGACTGGGGAATGGCAAAGAAGACCGCAGAGTATAGGCTAGGTGGACAAAGGCTGCAAACCTCACTCAAGGAGAAAGATCTTGGGGTGACCATAACACCAAGCACATCTCCGGAGGCACACATCAACCACATAACTGCTGCAGCATATGGGCGCCTGGCAAACTTGAGAATAGCATTTCAATACCTTAGTAAGGAATCGTTCAAGGCACTGTACACTGTGTACATCAGGCCAATACTGGAGTATGCAGCACCAGTTTGGAACCCACACCTGGTCTAGCACGTCAAGAAATTAGAGAAAGTACAAAGGTTTGCAACAAGGCTAGTTCCAGAGCTCAGGGGAACGTCCTACGAAGAAAGGTTGAGGGAAATCGGATTGACAACACTCGAGGACAGGAGGGGCAGGGGAGACATGATAACAACATACAAAATAATGCATGGAATAGACAAGGTGGACAGAGACAGGATGTTCCAGAGAGGGAACACAGATACAAGGGGTCACAATTGGAAGATGAAGACTCAGACGAGTCACAGGGATGTTAGGAAGTACTTCTTCAGTCACAGAGTCGTCAGGAAGTGGAATAGCCTAACAAGTGATGTAGTGGAGGCAGGAACCATACATAGCTTTAAGACGAGGTATGACAAAATTCAGGAAGCAGAGAGAGGACCTAGTAGCGATCAGTGAAGAGGCGGGGCCAGGAGCTGAGGCTCGACACCTGCAACCACAATTAGGTGAGTACACTGTTACTCAGTCATTGAATCAAAAGCGAGAAATCAAGGCGAGATCCCTTACAACAGCAGCAGGCAGACATATGACAACTTAGCCAGTTAGTGTGAAGTAAAAAGTTACACTGGTGAGACCCTCATCTTTACACTCCCCTCAAGGGAGGTTCCTTGAAGCTGGTGAAGTCTTGATCAAAGGAATGAAGCCTGCTCTCCTCTTCCTTGAATGGAACCTGAATTCCTCCTTTTCTCCAGGCATTTTATGGCCCTACGGATTTAGTGCTCCCTCCTAAATATAATCATTTTATCTTAACGGATAGAGAAATTTACAGTCTGCATAGTCAATAAAGCATTAAAATTACTGGGAATGCCTTTAAATTCTATGTACTCACTGGAGCAGAGAGATACACGATAATTCTCACCAGATATCAGAAACACTGCTGAAACAAGTGTAGAAGCGTTCAAGAGGAAACTGGACGAGTACCTGCCTAGTATGGGCCAACAGGCCTACTGCAGTGTTCCTCCTTTCTTATCTTATGATACTTTCACCAGATGCCAGATCAACCAGGCTGTGATATATATGTAGGCCAATGGGCCGCCAGCAGCTACAGCCTTGTTAACCAAGCAAGCACCTGACAAGTCTACTCCGAGAGTAGAAAAACTCTCGATACCCGTAAGAGTTAGGTCTCTATCTCTGCAGCAGATTCACTGCTGTTGGTACTTTCAAACACATGAAAATCTTCATCTCAGTAGCAGGATCAAAGTAAACCTTCATATGTTCTTACTCTTGAGAGATTAATACCTCTCAGTACTTACCTATGTGTGGTTGCAGGGGTTGATTCATAGCTCCTGGCGTGTGCACGAGTCAAAGAGGATACTTACGTCAACAATATGTAGCAGATTGTGAAGGGTAGTTACACCTCTCCTCACCATGGAGGTCACAGGCTGCACCGAGTACCACCTCGTCTGCGTCTCCTACCGGAAAATTTTATTCCATTAATCGTACTTTTACTTGACTTATATTTGCCATAACTGAAATTCTGCAAGTATTTAAAAATGTTAACGATAATAAGGGGCGTTTGCCAAGTTTGTTTGATAATCCAGCTGAACATTTCTTTATTTTTTTTAATTATCATTATATTAACTGCATTGTTCGGATACCTTTTAAAAGACAACTGCGTCTGCCTTCATTCAGTTCAAATCAAATCAAATCAAGTTTATTCTCTATAGCCTGGAGTTTACCTGGAGAGAGTTTCGGGGGTCAACGCCCCCGCGGCCCGGTCTGTGACCAGGCATCCTGGTGGATCAGAGCCTGATCAACCAGGCTGTTACTGCTGGGTGCACGCAAACCAACGTACGAGCCACAGCCCGGCTGGTAAGTAAGTAAGTAAGTTTATTCAGGTATACACAAATACAGTTACATAGAATTATCATACATAGCAGCATATGTGTAGAGAACCTAGGATAACCCAAAAAAGTCAGACAGAGTGACTTATTTCCATTGGTCAGGAACCGACTTTAGGTGCTTGTCCAGTGCCAGCTTGAAGACTGCCAGGGGTCTGTTGGTAATCCCCCTTATGTATGCTGGGAGGCAGTTGAACAGTCTCGGGCCCCTGACACTTATTGTATGGTCTCTTAACGTGCTAGTGACACCCTTGCTTTTCATTGGGGGATGTTGCATCGTCTGCCAAGTCTTTTGCTTTCGTAGTGAGTGATTTTCGTGTGCAAGTTAGGTACTAGTCCCTCTAGGATTTTCCAGGTGTATATAATCATGTATCTCTCCCGCCTGCGTTCCAGGGAATACAGGTTTAGGAACCTCAAGCGCTCCCAGTAATTTAGGTGTTTTATCTCAATTATGTGCGCCGTGAAGGTTCTCTGTACATTTTCTAGGTCAGCAATTTCACCTGCCTTGAAAGGTGCTGTTAGTGTGCAGCAATATTCCAGCCTAGATAGAACAAGTGACCTGAAGAGTGTCATCATGGGCTTGGCATCCCTAGTTTTGAAGGTTCTCATTATCTATCCTGTAATTTTTCTAGCAGATGCGATTGATACAATGTTATGGTCCTTGAAGGTGAGATCCTCCGACATGATCACTCCCAGGTCTTTGACGTTGGTGTTTCGCTCTATTTTGTGGCCAGAATTTGTTTTGTACTCTGATGAAGATTTAATTTCCTCGTGTTTACCATATCTGAGTAATTGAAATTTCTCATCGTTGAACTTCATATTGTTTTCTGCAGCCCACTGAAAGATTTGGTTGATGTCAGCCTGGAGCCTTGCAGTGTCTGCAATGGAAGACACTGTCATGCAGATTCGGGTGTCATCTGCAAAGGAAGACACGGTGCTGTGGCTGACATCCTTGTCTATGTCGGATATGAGGATGAGGAACAAGATGGGAGCGAGTACTGTGCCTTGTGGAACAGAGCTTTTTACCGTAGCTGCCTCGGACTTTACTCTGTTGACTACTACTCTGTGTGTTCTGTTAGTGAGGAAATTATAGATCCATCGACCGACTTTTCGTGTTATTCCTTTAGCACGCATTTTGTGCACTATTACGCCATGGTCACACTTGTCGAAGGCTTTTGCAAAGTCTGTATATATTACATCTGCATTCTTTTTGTCTTCTAGTGCATCTAGGACCTTAAGATAAGATAAGAGATAAGATTTCGTTCGGATTTTTAACCCCGGAGGGTTAGCCACCCAGGATAACCCAAGAAAGTCAGTGCGTCAACGAGGACTGTCTAACTTATTTCCATTGGGGTCCTTAATCTTGTCCCCCAGGATGCGACCCACACCAGTCGACTAACACCCAGGTACCTATTTGCTGCTAGGTGAACAGGTGTAAGGAAACGTGTCGAATGTTTCCACCCGCCGGGAATCGAACCCGGGCCCTCCGTGTGTGAAGCGGGAGCTTTAGCCACCGGACCACCGGGCCACCTTGTTGTAGTGATCCAATAGTTGAGACAGACAGGAGCGACCTGTTCTAAACCCATGTTGCCCTGGGTTGTGTAATTTATGGGTTTCTAGATGGGTGGTGATCTTGCTTCTTAGGACCCTTTCAAAGATTTTTATGATATGGGATGTTAGTGCTATCGGTCTGTAGTTCTTTGCTATTGCTTTACTGCCCCCTTTGTGGAGTGGGGCTATGTCTGTTGTTTTTAGTATCTGTGGGACGACCCCCGTGTCCATGCTCCCTCTCCATAGGATGGTAAAAGCTCGTGATAGGGGCTTCTTGCAGTTCTTGATGAACACGGAGTTCCATGAGTCTGGCCCTGGGGCAGAGTGCGTGGGTATGTCATTTAGATTACAATGCAGGGTTTACATATTATTTATATGTATGTATATATATATATATATATATATATATATATATATATATATATATATATATATATATATATATATATATATACTGTATATATATATATATATATATATATATATATATATATATATATATATATATATATATATATATATATATATATATATATATATATATATATATATATATATTCAGGCATTCTCTCCCACCATTCTTTGTTCTTTCGTTCCATCCCTTCCTCCCTCACTCAAATGTTTCTCACCAGCTTATTCTGTAGTGACTTCCACGTCAGCTTCCGTCTAGCCATTGGCCATGGCTCCTCCCTCACCGTGTTGAGCGCCTCCATTATCTCCCCTTCACTCAGCTCTGGGGCCAGAGATCAACATTGGGTTAATGGCTTCAATTATTTTGTATTTGATCGATTAAAAACAAATTGTTATAAAAGATAATTTTAAAAAATCAGTATCGCTGTTGGAAACATATGGTCACTTCTCTTTACACCTGTTATCAGTGTTCACCTAGCATTAAATAGGTACCTTTGTATTAGTCACTTGTTGTGGGTCACATCCTGGGTATCTGGTGGCATACCTTAGAGCTGAGCTTTCAAATGAGTTGAGGTACGATTAACAACGCCTAGTCTGTAAATTTAACTACGTTAAAAATTTACCACACCTGCAATCTCCCAACAAGGTAGGTTAGGTTAGTTAAGGTTTGTCAGGAAATAGGACAAGTGTTTCTTGACGCGGGTCTTAGTATGATGACCCACAAATGGAACTTTCGGTCATCTGACTGAGGCCTTCCACTGACTTACCGGTCCACCTCTTTAATAATTGTGACTGTGAGATTTTCTTATATATAATGACCAAAAACAAAATATATTTAATGAAATTGTAATATTATTCACAGACGAACAGTGTATTGCTGCCCATACGATTATTTTGAACCTTTTGAACAATTTAAAAAAAAAGTAATACGATGAGAATACATGGTCATTAAAATTTTTAATGTTTATATATTTTTATTTCAATTATTATATTTATTGCGTTAGTGTACTTATTCACTGTTAATATGTTTTTAATTATTAAAGCCATTATACATGTTATTACAGTACTAAATGAGACTGATAATGAACTTACTTTCCTGCAACTGGTCCTGAATTTGGGTAGTATCTACCACGCTCTTTTTTCTCGCTCCCCGGAAGTGTATAGTACCTGCAAGTTTATTCTCTATAAGGGTTACAGTGTGGGGTTTACAGGATTTGGATATTGTGTGGTTTACATGTTATAAAATACTAATTACAGAGGGGGCCACTAGGACACCTAGCATGGCTAGGCATTTCGGGCAGACTTAGATTAATTCTTAACATTAAATCCTTACAGATTATGGTATTAAGGCTAGGTGACTACATTATAATTTGTGAGTTTAGCAATGTGAATGCTTTTGTTTTAGCACAATACAAAGTGTCTATATTGGAGTATCATAGGCAAACTTATGACTAGTTAGGATTCATTATTTTAAGATTAAGATTAGTATTTCTGTGTTTATAGTCAGTGGGTGAGTGAGTGTAATTGTGAACCACCAGGTGGTTTTCATGTAGTTAGTTGTCGGAGTGTATCAGGGAGATAAGATGTTTTCTAACTGTAGTTTTGAAAGTGATGAGTGTGTCTGCAGTTCTAGAGTTTCCTGGTAGGGTGTTCCAGATTTTAGGTCCTTTGAAATACATTGATTTTTTTGTAAAGGTTTAGTCGGACACGGGGAATGTCATAGAGATGTTAGTGTCTGGTGTTTTGCCTGTGGATCCTGTCACAACTATCAAGAAAGCGTTTTAGGTCAAGGTTAATATTGGAATTTAAGGTCCTGTAGATATAGATTGCACAGTAGTAAGTGTGGATGTTCTGAACAGGGAGTAAGTTAAGATCTATGAAGAGTGGGGGGGGGGTGTTGCCAGGGATGGGATTTAGTGATTATTCTTACTGCAGCTTTTTGTTGGGTTATTATTGGCTTTAGGTGTGTTGCTGCAGTTGAACCACAAGCACAGATAGCATAGGTGTGGTATGGATATTGTGGAAAATACTGTATATATTTTCCGGAAATACGGTAATTTATAGGTAAAAAGATGGCCTATACTGTATTTAATAATATTTGTCATAGAAAACGGAAAGCCTGCGTCTGGGCAGGAGACTCGCCATCTTGGTTTTGAATTGGATACAACGTTAGTGTAATGGGAAGGAATTTTCGTGCTCTAGAGGTTAAAATTGGGCTGACACCTCTCAAATAGGAGGCAAAATTGTTGGACATGCATTCCTGCATAACTTGAGATATCAGACGACTGGACAAGACAGCTCCAGGAACCTCAGATAAGCTCTCTAGATTTGTGTATAATTCTGGCCAGTGTTTTCATAAATTTAGTTAGTGAGGTTTTTCTGAGTATGATACAACTTAATATCCAGTCAAATTGGTGAGTGATATTAAGATATATTTTCCTTCTGTTATGTAATTGTGTATATATATAATTTATTATTTTTAATATACAGTCCACAAATTTATATATTTACCAGTATTTCTGGTGTATGTATATTTCATTTAATTAATAGGTCCAGAGCAACTTGTGGTTATGACGGTGACCCGGTGGCCTGGTGGCTAAAGCTCCCGCTTCACACACGGAGAGCCCGGGTTCGATTCCCGGCGGGTGGAAACATTTCGACACGTTTCCTTACACCTGTTGTCCTGTTCACCTAGCAGCAAATAGGTACCTGGGTGTTAGTCGACTGGTGTGGGTCGCATCCTGGGGGACAAGATTAAGGACCCCAATGGAAATAAGTTAGACAGTCCTCGATGACGCACTGACTTTCTTGGGTTATCCTGGGTGGCTAACCCTCCGGGGTTAAAAATCCGAACGAAATCTTATCTTATCTTATCTTATCTTATGACAGTGGTAGGTATCGAAGGGGGACATCTTTTGCGACCTAGGTGTCCCAAATTCCTACTTGTCTATGTAACATTGATAAATAATAATTATCTTTGTTATCATTTACTGTTATGTACATAATTAGTTACATTCAGATAAATGCAATTTTCCACAGATATATAAGTGAATGGTATAGTGTGAGAAGGGCAGTTTGCGGCACGTAGTATCGTATCTTGGAGAGGATCCCCACCGTTTTGGATACTTTTTTTGCTATGTGTTGGATATGGGTGCTGAAATTTAGGTTGTTGTCGAGGTATAAGCCAAGGAATTTGCCCTCATTATGTCTGGCAATTAGAGTGTTTTATATACTGTAGTGAGGTGAGATGAAGCAGGCGGAGGCAGGATCATAGTGGTACCATCCACTAGTCGAAGTAGGTCTTCGTCCAAAGGTTGAACAAGTGTTGAAGAATTCTTTGTAACAAGATCCCATGATGCTGCAGTGTCTGACAGTTGTGATGAATGGTTTGAAAAACCGACAAGTTGAAGATTGAGACACTTATGCAGCATATGGGAATCTTTATTCAGGAAACGTTTCGCCACACGGTGGCTTCATCAGTCCAATACAAAGAGGAAGGCGTAAGGAGAGGAGGAGAATGAGGTAATCAGTCCCTCAACCTGGAGTCGATGTGTCGGTTTTTCAAATCATTCATCACAACTGTCAGACACTGCAGCATCATGGGATCTTGTTACAAAGAATTCTTCAACACTTGTTCAACCTTTGGACGAAGACCTACTTCGACTAGTGGATGGTACCACTATGACCCCGCCTCCGCCTGCTTCATCTCACCTCACTACAATATATAAGCCACGTCTACGGCCCTATGCTGTACATTCTACAAGATTGATGGACTGAACACATCGACTCCAGGTTGAGGGACTGATTACCTCATTCTCCTCCTCTCCTTACGCCTTCCTCTTTGTATTGGACTGATGAAGCCACCGTGTGGCGAAACGTTTCCCGAATAAAGATTCCCATATGCTGCATAAGTGTCTCAATCTTCAACTTGTCGGTTTTTCAAACCATTCATCACAACTGTCAGACACTGCAGCATCATGGGATCTTGTTACAAAGAATTCTTCAACACTTGTTCAACCTTTGGACGAAGACCTACTTCGACTAGTGGATGGTACCACTATGACCCCGCCTCCGCCTGCTTCATCTCACCTCACTACAGTATATAAGCCACGTCTACGGCCCTGTGCTGTACATTCTACAAAATTAGAGTGTTGTCGATCTTAATGTTAAGTTGCGCAACACCTGCTCTGCTACCAAACATAATATAGTAGGTTTTGTCAGTGTTAAGTGTAAGTTTGTTGGCTGTCATCTAAGTCGATATTTTGAGCAGCTCCTCGTTAACAATGGTGTTGAGGGTGGCAAGATTAGGATGGGAGATGACATAAGTCGTGTCGTCAGCAAAGAGAATGGGTTTCAGGTGTTGGGATATGTTTGGAAGATCATTGATGTAAATGAGGAAGAGCATGGACCCAAGGACACTTCCCTGCGGAACTCCAGTATCAAGTGGCCGTATTGATGAGGCTGTCTTTAATGGTGACATACTGATACCTATTAGAAAGGTAGGATTTGAAATATGCAAGCGCATGGCCTCTTACACCATAGTGGTCAAGTTTATGGAGTAGGATGCCGTGGTCAACTGTGTCAAACGCTTCTCTTAAGTCAATAAAAATTCCTAGCGGATATTCCTTATTTTCCAATGCTGTGTAAAGAAGGTCTAGCATTTTTATAATTGCATCATTAGTGCTTTTATTTTTCCTGAATTCAAATTGGCAGGGGTTGAGTATGTTTTGTGCCGTTATAAATGAATACAGTCTCCTGTGCACGAGTTTCTCGAATATTTTGGATAGCAATGGTAAGTTTGATATTGGCCTATAGTTGTTTACGTCTGTAGGGTCACCACCTTTATGTATTGGTGTAACCCTTGCTGTCTTGAGTAGTGTCGGGAAAGTGCTAGTTTCTAGTGACTTGTTAAAAAGTAATGTAATAGCATGCGAAAGGACATGGGCCGCTCGCTTGTACGATAATGGTGGGACGTGAGATAGATTCCCCGAGTGATAATATAGTTACTTCTAAGAGTAAATTAATGTATGCTGAGTGCCGTTTGAGATAACACGTTGTATTGGATTTCCTGCAGCATCTGCAAACATATTAATAATAGTTTTTTATTTCTTCTCGTAAGTCATTTATATAAATTAAAAACATTGACTTTGGTTAGTACCCCATTAATCCGGCACTGCCTTAAATTTTTAATTTAAACAAAAACGTTATCGCTATGTAATGCATTATAAAGAATTATTATTGATAGCATCAAATCAAAATAACTGAAATTGGTAATAATTTTATAATTAATAATGATGTCAGTAACATTTTATTCGAAAACCATTAAATAAGCAAATGGTTGTAATGCTCTGTAAATCATACAAGTCAACCCACTGTCTACAGTTGCACATTAACAGCTGCTCATCCCTACAACAGGATCAACGGTACAGCTGAACGACTCGTCGTACGACAAACGCCATTGTCATGTGAGCTTCCCTGATGACTGCAATAATACCAACAACGTAAAATCCAATATACAACATACCTTTAGCTCTTTCCATCTGAGAAGGCAGTAAATTTACCACTTCTTCCCACGCCTCAGTTGGTGACTCTTCATAACAAAGTCTTCCGTCTGCGTCATCACAGTCGTGATCTCTGTACTGCTGTTGTGGATGCTGTCTGTGTTCACTTACCTTCACCACAGTGAAATCATGAAAATGAAGGTTACCTTTTTGACTTTCAGAGTTGTGGAAAGTGATTTTATTATAACGTTTGAAATCTACTGGAATCCACATATCTTGATCTCTCTGGTCACTGTAGCTTGGAGACAAGCTCCGTCGTACAGGTCTTGAGTATAGTGTTTGTCCTTGTCTTTGGCTCATCCCTGACCTGCCATATTGATCATTAGAATGCGTTTCTCCACTATGTTGTGACGAAACGTTTTCGCCGTGGGAATTACTGAGATCCCTATTTTTGGGAGAATGGAGATAGTAGTCATTAATTCTACCAATGGAATTTTCTTTTCTTTTTTCGTGGTACATCCTTTGACAATGTGGGCCTCCTTGCTCCAGGTCATTAGAATACGCTCGAGACCGCCTGTTAACTTCACCCATATTCGAAGGATATCTTTCGTGTCTTTGGTATCCCTTCCCTGAGGTCCGTGATGGAGACAAGGAGCTCCTTAGGTCTCGGGGTAGTTGGACCTCAAGATCAACGTTACCAGTTACTCTAGGTAACACTTTCGTGCCATACCCCATGTTATAATCAACAGGGGGAGGTGTCGGGTGGTTCTTGGTTGATTGGCTGACCCTGTTGTCGCTGCTGTATGGCGGCTTATCGTCACACTCATTTGCTCGTCGGCCAGACTGAGGATTATTACATTCGAACCCGTCATAATGGTCAAGTCCAGACATCCTGAAAAAATAAACGAGCATACATTATTGCCATACCCCACGATACTGACAAGGTACAGAAGTAAACAAGAGCATGTTTGAAAATTTCCCCATCCACCTTGTATACCATGGGTTTTGCCCAAAGTAATGGTGGATCACCTAGCTCTTATCGATCCTTCAGTTTCTATTACTTACATAATTTGATAAGAGGGCATAAATATGGATATATATATATATATATATATATATATATATATATATATATATATATATATATATATATATATATATATATATATATATACATATATCGCGCTGAATAGGTAAAACGTGATTTTGGCTTAAATAGCAATGCTCTTCTTGCCGAATAAGGCATTCGAAAATTTGTGTATGCAATAATTTCGCAAAAATCATTCTGAACCCAATGAAAAAATATATTTCATTGCATTTGTTTATTATTAAATTAATGTAAACTTATCTAAAATATATTTAGTTGGATTAGGCTATGCTAAATTGCGCTTGTTACAATAAGGTTAGGTAAGTTTTCTAAGGTTCTTTTTGTAAAAAAATATTAATTTTTACATTAGCATAAATGAAAAAATATATCTTTAAACGTATAAGAGAAAATTTTAGAAAGGACTTAATTTTAAATGAGTTCTTGCTAATTGACCAGTTTTACCTATTCGGCACGACATATTACATATGTGTGTGTGTGTAAAAAAATCTGAAAATTTTCCTATGATTTAAATAATAATTGGCAGGCATATGAATGTTTAGGTAATAATATAGGTGTGTTATGTTAATTAAGGTGACTTTAAAAAGGTGACAAGTCACTGGGATCCAACATACTCCCTACAATTTCCCTTTTGTGTAATAAAGTTAAAGGTAATTTATTGTAATGTTGAAGGAAATAAGATTCTGATCGGGAAAATGTATTACACGCCCAGAAATATTACTAAATTTGACTAAATATATATGTACAATATAGGACGGGGAGAAACAAATGGGAAGGTTGGATGTAAGACGAACCAGCTGGTTGTTTCTCTAATTTTGTAGTGTCCGTTAGTAATATTATCGGATAATTAACTCTACATTATAAGTGAAGAGCATAGACATCTGTAAATGTCCAGGTAGAGAAGGAATTGATAGACTCTAGTGATTAGATGACAGAAAATGCAATACGGAAGCTGTATCGGACGCCATATTGTTTACGGCCTGTTCCTCTTCAGTAATTTACATTTACCTCAAAGTGTTTTACAAACCACACAACAGGTAAGGTTACATGATATTGGCTAATTTACTATGTTAGGATAGACCACCAGTGTAATAAATTAGTAAGTAATAACCCCCTTCAGTGATACAAAGACAGAAGAATATATATAAACTTGGCACGCAGGTTGTGTACTCCATGATATGTCATATATAACTGATGACTATTTGAAAATTAACCCCCTGGCTTGCAATCCGCGTACTTGCAGAGACTTTTTTTGACTGATGTATACATCTAGTGATATGCTTGGTATTATATTCGTTTTTTCATCCTTGAGTGATAAATGCAGCATGTCCTCCCCAGTCTATACTTAGTTTCTAGTCTTTTTCCATCCCCTGAATTTTCCTACGTCTGTAACACGGGTTGAATGCCAATAGACGGGTTGAATTCCAATAGTCATTTGTCTGACTATTCCTGCAGTTTGTCCAGGTGATATTTTCCCTGTCATCGCCGGTTTTTATTCTCATTAGTTTCACATAATCTTTGAACATGGATACATTATCTTTTCTGGCATGTTTGTATATGCTAGAAACAGTACCAGTCCTTGTGGAACCTCACTTGTTACATTTGTCCATTTTATTAATTCCTAGAGGACCTACACCATCGCTATCTTCCCTTTTAAGTACTTGTTTTATAAAATAGGATTTCGTCTCAGAGTTTAGGCTGGCCGGCTGTTTAGAAAACCACATACCTACAGATCCTCTACCAGTCTTTCTGAGTATCTTCATTTCTATAAATATTCATATGACATGTAGTTCAACGCTACCTGTCTGTTCCACTGTTTAAATATTTTTGTAGTCGTGATAATTGTTGTCAACGTGGCTCGAGGCCACTAGGTGTTAGTCTCGTTAATTAAGGATGCGTGTCGCTCACGTATGAAATGTAAGGTGGAGTGTAGCGAACTGAAAGAATGTATGATGTATATACAAATATACATTCTTCCTCGAGGAACTGCGGACTAGAAACTCTGTATTTAATATCATATTTCTGTTTCTTCATGAAATCTTATATACACTGATGAACAAACAACCAGTGTACTTCCTTCAATTTCGAGTAAGGGGAGCCAAATTTAGTCTAGCCTTCTCTAATCCAACTTATTTATATGCGTCTATTAAAAATTCGTATATAAATAATATACATAATTCTATACGTACAGGAATTAGGAAATCTAATCAGACGTGTATGACGCGATTAACTGACTCAGTCCGATAACTTTTACGTCTGTGGCAATATTTAACACACGAACTGTATGTAGCTCACTGGTTAAAGCCTGCGGCTCACAACCGAAAATTCGGGGTTTGAATTCCACGCCAGGCACAATGTATGAGCAAATCATAGGTAATCGCAGTCATACGGACGCACGGTCATAGGGAACCACGGTAATGTAAAATCATTCATGGAGAACCATAGTCATAAGGAGCCACAATCATAAAGATCAGTCATAGGGAACTACAGCCCTCGGTCATAGGAAGCCTGTCATAGTAAATCAGCCACAGGATACCTCAGTCAAAGGAAACTTCATTCATAGGGAAAAACAGCCAAAGGAAGCCTCAGTCATAGGGAACCACAGCCAAAGGGAACCACAGCCAAAGGGAACCTCAGTCATAGGGAACCATAGCCAAAGGGAACCTCAGTCATAGGGAACTACAGCTAAAGAGGGCAGTAGTTATCAGGAACCTCGCTCATAAGGAACCACAGCCAAAGGGAGCCTCGATCTTTGGGAGCCACAACCAGAGGGAGCTTCAGTCATGGGGAACCACAGCCAGAGGGAGCTTCAGTCATGGGGAACCACAGCCAGAGGGAGTCGCAGTCATCAGGAACGTCATAGGGAACAATCATAGGCAAACTATTACGTTTCTCTGAAAGTTTGGTAAACAGTTTCCAAGTAGTGAAGAGAGCACTTGAGTTGATCGTCGCATAATTACGACCCTCGTCAAGTAATTTTTCCTAGGCAACACTAAATGAATTCCAAAGGGTGAAGAACAGAGTGCAGAGACTTATAAAAGGAGCAAAGGCAAGGCACTGTTGCTCAAAAATCGAAGAATACAAGAATAACCCTGGAAAGCTCTGGCAACAACTAAAACAGTTGGGGTATAGCCATAAACAGATCTAACATAGTACTAAATATCGATAACGAGGTATGCCACGAAATAATTAAAGTGGCAAATTGTTTTAATTCCTACTACACATCTGTCGCATCAACACTAGTAAGTAAACTACCGGCTGCATCAAATACCTTTAACACAGACTGTTAAGTTTAAAACATACTATACCAATAAAGGGGTAACCCCAAACAGTTGTCAACTAGTAAGTGTATCTCAAGACATCGTGCAAAAAGAACTAAGCAGGTTAAACCCAACTAAGAGCACCGGCCCATATAACATCCCGTCTTAAGTTCCTAAAAGATGGTGCCTCTGAATTGCCAATCCCCATTACTCACTTAATAAATTTGTCCATTGCCACTAATACCGTACCAGAGGGGTTCAAGGAGGCCTGAGTTACTTCTACCTTCAAGAAAAATAGTAGGTCTGATGTCAGCAACTATAGGCCTGTTAGTATACTCAGTGTAATATCCAAAATTCTAGAGAGGGCGGTGTACTGTCAAGTAGTTAAGTATCTTAAAGACAACAAAATTCTTCATAGTTACCAATCAGGCTTTAGGAGATCTTATTCAACCGACGCCTCCCTAATTAATCTAATGGATTACATGTGAACTGAAATGTCGATAGGAAACCTCATAGGAATGGTAACCTTAGACTTGTAAAAGACCTTCGATGCTGTCAACCACAATATATTATGTAAGAAACTTCAAGCTGTCAGCTTGCTCAGCTATCAAAACTTTGAGGCCCAGTCCCTGGACCCATTATGTACCTCTAATCTTTTGATTACCGCCCACAGGATGGGTATGGGGTGCATAATAAAGATATCAAACTAACTTAAACTAAGCATAGGTTCCGTAGACTGGTTTAAGTCCTATCTTAGCAACAGGAAACAAATTGTCAAAATCAACAAAACAGAATCAGAACCCCTGCTGATAGTATGTGGAGTTCCCCAAGGTAGTATTTTGGGTCCCTTATTATTCCTATGTTATGTAAACGACATGCCCATTAGTGTCAAGTGCAAATTCCTACTGTATGTGGATGATAGTGCTCTGTTAGTGTCAGGTAAAGACCCACAAGATATAGCTAATGTAATAACACTGGAACTGGAGTCCTGCAGCAAATGGTTAGTAGACAACAAACTATCGTTACACCTCGAGAAAACGAAGCCATACTCTTTGGAACGAAACATAAACCGAGAAGTGCAAATAATTTTAATGTCCGGTGTAACGGGGAACCCATCACTGATAGGGAACAGCGTGGTAAAGTTAACGAATGCCAGACTGAAGTTCCTATACAGACAAGCACACTATCACAGTGTCTACCTACTGAGGCTCACAGTACCCTTTGTCTATCCCTTATACAATGTCATATGGACTACACTTGCTCTTCATGGTACTCTGCCTTGACTAAAAGACTGAAAGATAGACTGCAAATCACCCAGAACATGACGGTAAGATTCATACTGGACCTGGGTCCAAGAAAACATGTAGGCCAGGATGAATTACAATTAGATATGCTAAATATTGAAGAGAGGGTAAAACAACAGAAGATAAATCAAGTTTATAAAACTGCTCATTGTCCAGAATATCTTGCTGCCAATTTTGTCAAGACTGGGAACCAACTTGACTATGTAGTACCCACAGTCAGTGACCAGGCTTCAAACGCCTTTTATTGTACAGCAATAAAGGAATGAAACAGACTGCCTGTACATGCCAGAGCCAGTCATAGCATGAGCCAATTCAAGAAGAAAGCCAAAAAGTGCCTGATGAATGTAGCGACAGAAAGGGAGAATGATTTTTTTATTTTTTTTAGCCAATACACATATAAATATCAATAATTAATTTTACCATATTCATTTATAGTATGAGAATAAGATATTATCTCCTTTACAGTATAATAATAAAATATTATCTCCTTTATAGTATATTAATAAGGTATTAAAGGGACCCCAATGGAAATAAGTCACTCTGACTTTTGTGGATTATCGTAGGTTCTTTACACTTATGCTGCTAAGTATGATAATCTGTGTAACTGTATTTGTGTATACCTGAATAAACTTACTTAAATCAATTAACAATACGGCACTCGCCTGATCCCAGCACCAAGAGCTTACGTCCTCAGTACAACACTGTCACCAGCTACTCACTGACTGACTGACGCATCACGCCTCTGCTGCCGGGGAACGCGGGATTAACTAAATAACAAAGGGCATGATAAGATAGCCTAAATAACATGACACCCATCAACGTCACCTGATAAAACTTGACATTCAGAAAGGTTATGCAAGAAAACATAAACAAGAAACTTTTTTCATAATGTTCATGTGCTTAGAGCCCTGTTATGAACATAACAGTAATTATTAGGTAAGACACATATGCAACAGTTAGACAACTTTATTCCGAAACGTTTCGCCTACACAGTAGGCTTCTTCAGTCGAATACAGAAAGTAGGCAGGAACAGTAGAGATGTGAAGACGATGTAATCAGTCCATCACCCTTAAAGTCGTAGAATTTGAGGTTGTCAGTCCCTCGGCCTGGAGAAGTTCAGTTCCATAGTCAGGAACTATCTGAAGATCAAGCGACAGTGCGGAGACTTAAATACTGTCGGAAGGAGAGGTGCAGCGTAGTAGTAGTAGTAGTAGTAGTAGTAGTAGTAGTGAGAGGCCACTGAGAGGTCATGTCCCTCTCAGATCCAACACTTCTCACTTGAAAAGCTTGTCCAAGGTGTTTTCTGTACCAAGATGCCACGTGTTGCAGTGTCTGTCGGTATTGTATACCATTTTGATGTTCATCTTGTCAGATACTGCAACACGTGGCATCTTGGTACAGAAAACACCTTGGACAAGCTTTTCAAGTGAGAAGTGTTGGATCTGAGAGGGACATGACCTCTCAGTGGCCTCTCACTACTACTACTACTACTACTACTACTACCCTGCACCTCTCCTTCCGACAGTATTTAAGTCTCCGCACTGTCGCTTGATCTTCAGATAGTTCCTGACTATGGAACTGAACTTCTCCAGGCCGAGGGACTGACAACCTCAAATTCTACGACTTTAAGGGTGATGGACTGATTACATCGTCTTCACATCTCTACTGTTCCTGCCTACTTTCTGTATTCGACTGAAGAAGCCTACTGTGTAGGCGAAACGTTTCGGAATAAAGTTGTCTAACTGTTGCATATGTGTCTTACCTAACAACCTGTCGGTATTGTATACCATTTTGATGTTCATAACAGTAATTGTTTACATGCATATGTATGCACGTACGTGTACTCACATAGTCGTGGTTACGAGGGTCGGGTCTCAGTTCCTGGGCCCTGTATACACATATGCAAATTGTATTTTGGATACCTGTTAGGGTATTATAGTAAGATGTACCACTATGTGATACATCATAAGAAAGTAAGAAAGGAGGAACACTGCAGCAGGCCTACTGGCCCATACTAGGCGGATCCACCTCAAACTCAAACTCACTAACAAAAATATTTGCCCAACCCATTTTCAGTGCTACCCAAGGAATTAGCTTTGATAATTCTGTTAACTCATGTGCCAGTTCCCCTCAAATCCAACCTCTCACTCACGTATTTATAAGAACAGTTTTAGTTTAATATCTTTATTATGCACCCCATACCCATCCTTTGGGCGGTAGTCAGAAGATTACAAAGGTACATAATGGGTCCAGGGACTGGACCCCAAAGTTATGATAGCTGAACTAGTTACAAAGGTAATGAAGAATGGAGGAACACTGCGGAATGCCTACTGGCCCATACAAGGCAAGTCCTTATCAAAACCACCCCTTTCTAAAGCTACCCAAAGTTTTAGCTTCAATAACGCTACTAAGTAAACTGTTCCACTCATCGACTACTCTGTTTCCAAACCAGTACTTTCCTTTGTTCCTTGATTGGAGTGTAAAACATAGCTGGGATAGGCCAGAGCATGCTGAACCATTTAAACGGTCATCATGTGATAAGACCTGCGTCCGGAGACACTGCTGTTTCCTGATGAATAAACCAAATGTATCTGTAGGGATCCCGAGATTAGACCCGGACAATTAATTACTGAAGGGTTGCAATTAATTACTGAAGGGTTGCATGGTATCTGTCGTAGCATTGTGAGGCTGCGAGGCTACCACAAAGTTGTTAGTTAATTAAGGGTTTGTCAGTGAATATGGAGTAGCCACGACGTCTCATGTAGCTGATTATTTTAATATCCATGGGAATGCACTAAGCCCAAATGGGCCATACTGCGCCTGGGAATAGCAATCAGGCTTGACTGGAGGAGGGGAAGGGTAGCACCAATCTTTGGATATATATATATATATATATATATATATATATATATATATATATATATATATATATATATATATATATATATATATATATATATATATATATATATTGAAAATCCTAAGCCGATCGGATGAGACGTTCTCAAGTCATGGACAAAAACCTTAGAGGAAGAAAAAATCCATAACCATTGTTGGTATTTCTTACGCTAATCAGTATTTCATCGAGAGGGAAGACCTGAGCAAGGGACACTACAGTGATGAGAGGGAAGCTCTCAACGCTGTCACTTTGAAGAGATTAAGGTTGTAACGAGTAAAACATTCCTGACACATTATCTGATAAAATTTGGCCATAGTTGATGTCCGTTTTAATCATGTGATGACTTGTTTATTGGCTCATAAAGACTGTCTTTAAAAGCTGTTGTTAATTTATTCATCAGGGGAAAATACTCTGACGCTGGTATTGATCATATGTTTACCTGCTCGTTTTCTGATACCCTTCAAGGTGTCCCGTGGTTCGGTTAGCAACGCCCCGCCTCACACACTGGGTATCCATAGTTCAGTCCCTGGCATGAGTGGAAACGTTGAACGTTTCCTTATACCTGTCCCTGTTCACCTAGCAGTAAGTAGGTACCTGGGTGTTAGTCGACTGTTGTGAGTCGCATCCTGGGGACTTTTGATCCAAGGACTTAAATATTCTCCACTTCCTTGGGTCGAACCTGATTGTCTCTCATTCCTCAAGCGCTGTATGACCACTAGTTTAGCGCTTGGCTTTTATAATAATAACCACTGTCTCATTAAATACAATCTGACACTCCAGTAGCTACACTAACTGGTATTATGTCAACACTTTCATAACATCACGGTGGGGGGGGGGGTCTTGCATCAAAATGTCTGAAAGTTAAGACACATGTGCAACATCTGGATATCTTTATTGAAGACGTTTCGCCATCCAGTGGCTTTATCAATACAGATTCTAGGACATAATAGGAAGACAGTAGAACTATATACAAAAGATGAGGTAAGCTGTCCTGATATAAAAGTACAGTTAGAAATAGAAATACAGATAGCTAGAGCTTTACTTAAAGAGGTTATTAATAGAGTATTCAAGAGGTTGCTAGTATAATTACAGTAAATCAACCATTCAAATCATTATGAAGCTGTGTGTAGTCTGCAATAAATCAAACAAACGGGCTTCCACATGGATAAATTGTTATTTTTGTGGAAATTGGTGTCACGCCCCTTGTGCAGATATCCAAGAACTAGCTGCAAGCAGTATTAAAACAGGGAAGTGTTTTTGGGTATGCCCAAATGAGATAAATCTGTGGACTAAAATCACAAGGGTATTAAAAGAGGATAACATCAAAGCTGCTTTCATAGACAACCTGGAAGCTTTCTACAACAGATGGGAACATAAAAAGCCTGGGCTGAATGGTACTGCCCTTGATACTGGCCATGTAGTCAGAAACTGTAAGGCTGGAGGTGATGTCCTGGTAGTCAGTAAATGTGGGGCTGATAGTGCTGTCCTGGGAGACAGTAATGGTGAAGCTGGAGGTGCTGTCCTGGGAGACAGTAATGGTGAAGCTGGAGGTGCTGTCCTGGGAGACAGTAATGGTGAAGCTGGAGGTGCTGTCCTGGGAGACAGTAATGGTGAAGCTGGAGGTGCTGTCCTGGGAGACAGTAATGGTGAAGCTGGAGGTGCTGTCCTGGGAGACAGTAATGGTGAAGCTGGAGGTGCTGTCCTGGGAGACAGTAATGGTGAAGCTGGAGGTGCTGTCCTGGGAGACAGTAATGGTGAAGCTGGAGGTGCTGTCCTGGGAGACAGAAATGGTGAAACTGGAGGTGCTGTCCTGGGAGACAGTAATGGTGAAGCTGGAGATGCTGTCCTGGGAGACAGTAATGGTGAAGTTGGAGATGCTGTCCTGGGAGACAGTAATGGTGAAGCTGGAGGTGCTGTCCTGGGAGACAGTAATGGTGAAGCTGGAGATTTTGTCCAGGTAGTCGGGAATTATACGCAGGAAGGAATGCATATAAATGACCTCATAGGGGACAGGAGCCGTAGTGGGGAAACAAGTGTAGTCAAAGATAAGATAAAACCAATATTGCAAACAAGAAATACAACAGGAAATAGCAAACAAGAGGACTCCACTAGCAATAGTGAGGATATATTACCAAAAACAACTGGTGGGAGCTCCATTGTTGGTGCTAGGGAAGATAGGAATAAGACAGGTAAACATGCACCAACAGGGAATACAGTCACAGAAACCCAAGGCAAACGGAAACCAAGCCTGTGGAAATCTGGAAAAACAGATGGGACGTGCAACTATGACCACCCTAGAAAATGCCGTGCCCATATGACAACAGGAAAATGCAAACTCCCTTCCTGTAAGCTTTTTCACCCTGAAATGTGTACCTCTTCAGTACAGGAAAGACTGTGCTATAACTTAAATTGCCAGGCACACCATCTAAAGGGGACAAAAAGATACAAAACATCCAGGCCATGAGAAAACCTGGGTAGCCACAGCCACTCAAGAGGGAGAGGTTTTTTAGTGCCAGGAAGGAAAAAAAACTGGCAGGAAATGGCAGAAATTGTACACCAAATCCAGTCATTCCTGGAGTGGAACCACAGTCGATGGCCTCCACTCCAAACCAACAGATACAGATACTAATGCCGGAAAAAAAATCCCCCCCCCCAGTACCAACAATACCACCAGTCCGATGACATTCTTCTTTGCAAATATACAGGGTCTAAAGCCAGCAACAAACAACAAAATACCTTTCATCCGTGGACTGCTTGCAGAGGCAAAGGCAATGTTCGCGGCTTTCACTGAGACCCACATAAAGGATCACTTAGACAACGAAATATGGATCCCAGGTTACAACCTATACAGATGTGACAGAGTGAACAGACAAAAGGGGGGGGGGGGGTTGGCCTGTACATTGCAGAGTCACTTGTTTGCACAGAACTGCTTAATGCCTCAAATGATGTAGTGGAAGTTTTAGCAGTAAAGGTCGAGAACCAAAACCTAGTCATTGTGGTAGTCTACAAGCCTCCGGATGCAACATCCCAGCAATTCCAGGAACAGCTGTTAAAAATTGACCACTGTCTGGAAAATCTTCCAGCTCCTGCACCCAACATCTTGCTCCTGGGGGATTTCAACTTAAGGCACCTAAAATGGAGGAATATAGCAAATAATATTGTTGCAGTAATAACACCAGGAGGCAGCTCTGATGAAAACTCACACTCACACGAGCTTTTAAATCTCTGCACAAAATTCAATTTAAACCAGAAAATAATAGAGCCTACTAGAATGGAGAATACACTAGACCTCATCTTCACTAACAATGATGATCTGATAAGAAATGTCACCATATCAAAAACAATATACTCAGATCACAACATGATTGAGGTTCAGACATGTATGCGCAGAGCCCCAGACCGACAAAATGAGATTAGTCACGAGGGAGCATTCACCAAATTCAACTTCAATAACAAAAACATAAAGTGGGACCAAGTAAACCAAGTCCTAACCGATATAAGCTGGGAAGATATACTAAGCAACACAGACCCCAACTTATGCCTAGAACAGATTAACTTGGTGGCACTCGATGTATGCACAAGACTTATTCCTCTAAGAAAAAGGAGGACGTAGATGTAAAATAGAAAGAGACAGGCGCTCTCTTAACAGGCGACGGAAAAGAATAACAGAGCGGCTAAAAGAGGTCAATCTATCTGAAATGCATAGGGAGACACTGGTCAGAGAAATAGCAAACATCGAACTTAAGCTAAAGGAATCTTATAGGAGTCAGGAATCGCGGGAAGAACTAAAAGCCATAAATGAAATCGAAAGAAACCCAAAGTATTTCTTCTCCTATGCCAAATCAAAGTCGAGAACAACGTCCAGTATTGGGCCCTTACTTAAACAAGATGGGTCCTACACAGATGACAGCAAGGAAATGAGTGAGCTACTCAAGTCCCAATATGACTCAGTTTCTAGCAAGCCACTGAGAGTCGAAGATCAAACTGAATTTTTATGAGAGAGCCACAGAATTTGGTTAACACAAGCTTATCTGATGTTATCCTGACGCCAAATGACTTCGAACAGGCGATAAATGACATGCCCATGCACTCTGCCCCAGGGCCAGACTCATGGAACTCCGTGTTCATCAAGAACTACCATCCTATGGAGAGGGAGCATGGACACGGGGGTCGTCCCACAGTTACTAAAAACAACAGACATAGCCCCATTCCACAAAGGGGGCAGTAAAGCAACAGCAAAGAACTACAGACCGATAGCACTAACATCCCATATCATAAAAATCTTTGAAAGAGTCCTAAGAAGCAAGATCACCACCCATCTAGAAACCCATCAGTTACACAACCCAGGGCAACATGGGTTTAGAACAGGTCGCTCCTGTCTGTCTCAACTATTGGATCACTACGACAAGGTCCTAGATGCACTAGAAGACAAAAAGAATGCAGATGTAATATATACAGACTTTGCAAAAGCCTTCGACAAGTGTGACCATGGCGTAATAGCGCACAAAATGCGTGCTAAAGGAATAACAGGAAAAGTCGGTCGATGGATCTATAATTTCCTCACTAACAGAACACAGAGAGTAGTCGTCAACAGAGTAAAGTCCGAGGCAGGCACGGTGAAAAGCTCTGTTCCACAAGGCACAGTACTCGCTCCCATCTTGTTCCTCATCCTCATATCTGACATAGACAAGGATGTCAGCCACAGCACCGTGTCTTCCTTTGCAGATGACACCCCGAATCTGCATGACAGTGTCTTCCATTGCAGACACTGCAAGGCTCCAGGCGGACATCAACCAAATCTTTCAGTGGGCTGCAGAAAACAATATGAAGTTCAACGATGAGAAATTTCAATTACTCAGATATGGTAAACACGAGGAAATTAAATCTTCATCAGAGTACAAAACAAATTCTGGCCACAAAATAGAGCGAAACACCAACGTCAAAGACCTGGGAGTGATCATGTCGGAGGATCTCACCTTCAAGGACCATAACATTGTATCGATCGCATCTGCTAGAAAAATGACAGGATGGATAATGAGAACCTTCAAAACGAGGGATGCCAAGCCCATGATGACACTCTTCAGGTCACTTGTTCTATCTAGGCTGGAATATTGCTGCACACTAACAGCATCTTTCAAGGCAGGTGAAATTGCTGACCTAGAAAATGTACAGAGAACCTTCACGGCGCGCATTACGGAGATAAAACACCTCAATTACTGGGAGCGCTTGAGGTTCCTGAACCTGTATTCCCTGGAACGCAGGTGGGAGAGATACATGATTATATACACCTGGAAAATCCTAGAGGGACTAGTACCGAACTTGCTCACGAAAATCACTCACTACGAAAGCAAAAGACTTGGCAGACGATGCAACATCCCCCCAATGAAAAGCAGGGGTGTCACTAGCACGTTAAGAGACCATACAATAAGTGTCAGGGGCCCGAGACTGTTCAACTGCCTCCCAGCATACATAAGGGGGATTACCAACAGACCCCTGGCAGTCTTCAAGCTGGCACTGGACAAGCACCTAAAGTCGGTTCCTGATCAGCCGGGCTGTGGCTCGTACGTTGGTTTGCGTGCAGCCAGCAGTAACAGCCTGGTTGATCAGGCTCTGATCCACCAGGAGGCCTGGTCACAGACCGGGCCGCGGGGGCATTGACCCCCGGAACTCTCTCCAGGTAATCAGTCCCTCAGCCTTGGAGTTAGTGTTCACAGCATCGTGGTGGAGGAGAATCTGGAGCAAAGGCAAGAAGACTGGCGATTATATAGGCGTCAGTGGATAGGGACGGGCAGCAGACGAGGGCATATTCACTGGTAGGCGGGATTCCCCAAGTGGAAGTAGGTCCTTCCCAAAGAGATGGGTTAGTTGCAGCAACCGTGAAGAAGGTCTTGTAGATGTCCTCTGAACCAAGATTCCATGATGTTGCAGTGTCTGACAAGTTGTGCAAGAAAGGTATAAAATACCGACAATATGAAAGTTAAGACATGTGCAACATCTGGATATCTTTATTGTAGACGTTTCGCCATCCAGTAGCGTTATCAATACAGATTCTAGGACATAATAGGAAGACAGTAGAACTATATACAAAAGATGAGGTAATCAGTCCCTCAGCCTTGGAGTTATTGTCGGTATTTTATACCTTTCTTGCACAACTTGTCAGACACTGCAACATTGTGATGTAGTCCAGCTGGGCTTGTGAGGTCTCTGGGGAGACCTAATTTAACCAATTATATGGTCACACCTTGCCTTGACAAACGTCTGTAGCCACGCCCACGTCTGAGGTCTTTTGTTCTTGACGCCTCAGACCTAGGCGTCAGGTCGTACACGTGGTACATACACCATTGGGGAGGGGGTACTTTGACTACGATATAAGCCCAGGGAAGAGCGGGGCAAGGAGGTTGTTGGTGACAGGTCCGTCGAGCGAGAGCTCTGGACAGCCGCGTGTGTGGTGGACCACGCATTGGGAATCTCGGGTCAGCTGGTCGGTGAATTAAGAGTGAGTACTAGTCCGTGTTACTGATAACATCTACCCTTCCCCCTGGTAATAAGTCTCATAGGCCAATTGTTATATTGTGTAAATTTCCATCAGGATATGTTGTATTCTAGCCCTTTTATGTTATTAAGTAAACTATAGCCATAGTTCCCATTTTTATTTGTACCTTCATATGCTATTCCCTATTTTGTTAAGCACTGGGATATACAGGAGACGTGCTCACTCGCTGGGATACCTCCGGTAGAGTGGGTAGAGGTCTCACAACATCATGGAATCTTGGTTCAGAGGACATCTATAAGACCTTCTTCACGGCTGCTGCAACTAACCCATCTCTTTGGGAAGGACCTACTTCCACTGGGGAATCCCGCCTACCAGTGACTATGCCCTCGTCTGCTGCCCGTCCCTATCCACTGACGCCTATATAATCGCCAGTCTTCTTGCCTTTGCTCCAGATTCTCCTCCACCACGATGCTGTGAACACTAACTCCAAGGCTGAGGGACTGATTACCTCATCTTTTGTATAGTTCTACTGTCTTCCTATTATGTCCTAGAATCTGTATTGATAAAGCCACTGGATGGCGAAACGTCTACAATAAAGATATCCAGATGTTGCACATGTGTCTTAACTTTCATATTGTCGGTATTTTATACCTTTCTTGCACATCAAAATGTCTATAACAGCACTAGCAGGTCTTGTGTCAACACTTTCATAACGGCACTAGTACGTCTTGTGTTAACACTTTCATAACGGCACTAGCAGGTCTTGGCAGCATTTCTATAACAGCAAGAGCAGGTCTTGTTAACACTTCTACAGTAGGTTAGCAGGTTTTGTCAACCCTTCTACAGCAGCATTAGCATGACTTCGGTCAACACTTTCATAGCATCATTAGCAGGTTTTGTCAACACTTCCATAGTATTATTATATAATCATGGGGAAGGTATTCAGGCTCAATTCAGGGAACCGGAGCACAGATCCAATTCCCTTGATCAAGAGCCCCTCACCAGCGTCAAAGAACCTCCCTTGAGGGGACTGCCATAGTAGCTGCAGTAGGTCTTATATTAACACTTCCACAGTAGCATCAGCAGATCTTGTGTCTACACTTTTATAGTGTTAGAAAGTCTTGTCATCACTTCCACAGTAGCATTAACAGGTCTTGTGTCAACACTTCCAGAGCAGCATTGGCAGGTCTTGTGTCAACACTTCCATAGCAGCACTAGCAGGTTGTGTGTCAAGCAGGTTTTGCATCAATGTACAGTTAAAAGGTGAGCCAGGAGTTAAGAATCGTCCCTTACAGTGGAAATTATCATGGTTCGACTTTATTGGTTATCCTAGGTTATTTTCCACGGTGCCTGTGGGCTAGTGGCTAAAGGGGGCTGTAGGGGAATTTTCCGCGCGCTCTCAAAAAAAAAAATCGAAAAATTATGGAAATTGAGTTATTTATACCGAAAAATAGCTTAACTCTTTGGCAACACAATGGTACAAGAATCAATGTTCTACAACGTTTCTACAAGAAATTATAATCATTTATATCAGGTATGGTGACGGCGATGTGGGTAGCGAGTCTGCTCACAGCCCATATATTTTTTGGAATTTTTTCCTTGTTTTTTATCGCTTTTTCTTGCATTATTCTTTCTAATATAATAACTGACTATTTGGCATCATAAAAAAGTAGGCGGAGCTTATCCGTAGACTTAGAGCCAACCAGGAACCATCTGGGAACGCTCGGCAGTATTCCCGCTCCAGAGAGAGCCAGCAGAAATTACTTTATTATTACGCTTATATCAGCTTATATATCAACTCTACGGCTTATTTATCTATCATAATTGATCTAATATGATATAATAAACACTATAAATAACATACAAACATGTTATATACTCTAGACTGAATAAAATAAGCCATAATATGGTAAGAGACCATCGGGAATATTTTGATATAAATGAGTGAATCCTCTCAAATCGTATTCTTTGGTCTCTGAGTAAGAGAAAACGGTGTTTTGAAGAGGTTAACTACACTAGGACATCAGTTTACTAAGAAATACACCCAAACAAGCGATTTTCGCTATTTTTTTTTTTTTTTTGAGACGGTGGGCCGGCCGGCGCTCCAGGCCAATATCTCGGAAGTAACTTATTCACTTATGGTACATCGTTCTGCCTTTATTACTTAATTAAATGTAATAATATTCACAGAAATTGTAGAATAATGATTTCTCTAATTTGCCCTTATTCATTTTTTGAAATATTCCAAATACTTTGGGAGTTATGTGGGAGTAAAGGGCAGATTTTTTGCAACATTCCAAGAACTAACAAACTTTATTTTTTTGTGAAATAAAGATAAGTTATTTAGAGGAAAGGTACTAATTACAAATTCGTATAAGCATTGTTCTCTCGGCACCAAGTGTCCAAACAACCTTACGTAGTCCCATATAGGAAGAAATCGCCCCCCAAGGGCATTTTCCGGAAATCAGTCCTTTTTCAGTCTTTTCTCAGTTGTTGTTTGAGGTATATTTTTAAAAATGGCCGAGTCAGCAGACCAGGTCAGGAGTCAACAACACGACACAACCCCCAATAAATGGAACTGAGGGGGATTTGGAAGGATAAAACCATTGATTAAACCTTTCTGGTCTACCAGAATGGAAAGGAGTTAGAAGTTAATAGGTGAAGCCGGACTGTGAAGTGAGGTGGGAAGGGAAGTGTGTAATAAGGGGTTAACTGAAAGGGGTTTGTGAAGTTAAGGGAAAAGTGAGCAGTGAAGAGGGTTTTGAAGAAGAAAATTTGCTAGTAATTCAGTGGTGATTGCTAAAGCAGATACTAAGTGTACTAGGTGACTGGAAAAGAGAAATAAATATTATTGTATATGAGTAAAAGAGCGAAGAGTGAAAATGGCAGACATTAGGGGGGTACAGGCTGCCATAATTATTTTTATCTTTCTTCTTCAATTCCATGAGGAAAGAAATCAGTCATGGGGGCTGGAAAAGGTGAATGGAGTAACAGCGCCCTGGATAGTAAAAGCCCAACAGTTGCCATCCTACCAGAAAAGTAAATGTCACTATCGCTGTAAGGTATGGCATCACCGCATACCCAAACAAAAACAGTGGCGCTCTTAAGTGGTGATATCCAAATTAATCCAGGACCTCAAACTATTGTGCAGAGGCAAAACAGACAGATAAATGACGGTCTAGTAGCAAGGAATGATAACCTTAACTCCATATGTAATGCATACATAGGTCAATGTGAGACAATACAGCCATTATTATCTCAAACACTACCAAACAGGTGCATACACTGTACTAAAGTACGCATGAAAAACAGAAAAGGCACCTTATGTAAAATGTGTAAGGGGTGGGTGCATGATGGATGTATGTACAATTATAGCAATGGTGCCAGAATTCATTTTGTGTGTAACAAATGCACTTTGGCACAGTTACCCTTTAGCAATGATGACATTGATTTACCTAATTTTAATACAAATGACCCATTGCCATATATTGATGATCATAATTGTTTTATGAAAACAGGCCTTCACTTTATTCATGTCAACGCAAGATCACTTCTTCCTAAATTGGCAGAGATTAAGATTCTAGCTAACAAAATTAGGGCGGCAGTTATAACCATCTCTGAATCCTGGTTGGATGATACGGTGACTGACGACGAGGTCAAAATAGAAGGTTACAATATAAAATGCTTAGATAGGAACAGAAAGGGTGGTGGAGTATGTGCCTACATTAGAAATGACTTAGCTTACAACCCAGGACCTGATTTAAATAACAATAAACTGGAGATTCTATGGTTTGAAGTGCTGCTTCCCAAGACTAAACCCATCTTAGTAGGAACTAGTTACCGCCCTCCTACCCAGGACCAGTTCTTAGAAGACAAAATTTTCCAGAGTATTGTCCGGACTTGAAAACAATTACAAGACAATAATACTGGGCGACTTCAATATCTGTTTTCAGCAGCAAAATAACGGGCTATGCAAAAGGTATAAGCAAATTCTAGGTTTAAATAGTTACACTCAACTAATTAATACACCAACCCGGATCACACAGTTCTCAGCCACCCTAACTGACCACATACTTTGTATACGCGCTTAGAACATTAGTCAGTCAGGCGTCATTACCACAGGTCTTAGTGATCATTTCATCATTTACTGCACCAGGAAAATCACTAGGGATAGGATAGGCCTACACAGGACAATAAAAATGAGGTCAACTAGAAACTACAGTAAAGAAACACTGGTAAATAGGCTACACAATTGTGACTGGACAGAGATAACAAGTTGCACGGACGTAAACGATGCCTGGGAAAAATTCAAAACAATGTTCAGTACCATCCTTGATAATATTGCACCAGTTAAAGAGGTTAGGATTAAACGAAGAACTGAACCCTGGATGACTACTGAGATATTAGATAATATGAAATTCAGAGACCAGCTGCTAAAAAGGTTTAAAGCAAACAGACAGGATATTACAGCACTAAATGAATTCCAAAGGGTGAGGAACAGAGTATAGAGATTTATAAAAGGAGCAAAGGCAAAGCACTAGTGCTCAAAAATTGAAGAGTATAAGCATAACCCCAGAAAGCTCTGGCAACAACTAAAACAGTTGGGGTATAGCCATAAGCCAGTAGATAGGTCTAACATAGTACTCACTATCGATATTGAGGTATGCCACGAAACATCTTAGGTGGCAAATTGCTTTAATTCCTACTACACATCTGTTGCATTAACACTAGTAAGTAAACTACCGGCTGCATCAAATACCTTTAACACAAACTCTCATAAGTTTCAAACATACTATACCAATAAAGGGGTAACCCCAAACAGTTGTCAACTAGTAAGTGTATCTCATGACTTTATTCAAAAAGAACTAAGCAGGTTAAACCCAACTAAGAGCACAGGCCCTGATAACATCCCGTCTAAGTTCCTAAAAGATGGTGTTTCTGAACTGTCAATCCCTATTGCTCACATAATAAATCTATCAATCACTACTAATACCGTACCGGAGGGCTTCAAGGAGGCCAGAGTTACTCCTATCTTCAAGAAAAATAGTAGGTCTGATGTCAGCAACTATAGGCCTGTTAGTATACTCAGCATAATATCCAAAATTCTAGAGAGGGCGGTGTACTCTCAAGTAGTTAAGTACCTTAATGACAACAACATTCTCCATAGCTATAAGTCGGGCTTTAGAAGATCTTACTCAACCGACACCTCCCTAATTAATCTGATGGATTACCTGAGAACTGAAATGTCAAAGGGGAACTTCATATGTATGGTAACCTTAGACCTGCAAAAGGCCTTGATACTGTCAACCACAATATATTATGTAAGAAACTTCAAGCTATCGGTATAGGTTCTGTTGAGTGGTTTAAGTCCTACCTTAGCAACAGGAGACAAATTGTCAAAATCAACAAAACGGAATCAGAACCCCTGCCGATAGCTTGTGGAGTTCCCCAAGGTAGTATTCTGGGTCCCTTATTATTCTTACGTTATGTCAATGATGCCTATCAGTGTCAAGTGCAAACTCCTACTGTATGCAAATGACAGTGCCCTGTTAGTGTCAGGTAAAGACCCACAAGATATAGCTAATGTTTTAACACTGGAACTGGAGAACTGCAGCAAATGGTTAGTAGACAACAAACTATCATTACACCTCGGGAAAACTGAAGCCATTCTCTTTGGCACGAAACATAAACTGAGAAGGGTAAATAATTTTAATGTCCAGTGTAATGGGGAGCCCATCACTTTGGTTCCATCAGTAAAATATCTGGGAATCCCCTTTGACCCATGCATATCAGGAGAATTGATAGGGAACAGTGTAGTAAAGAAAGCGAATGCCAGACTGAAGTTCCTGTATAGACAAGCACAATGTCTACCTACTGAGGCTCGCAGGACCCTATGTCTAGCCCTTATACAATGCCATATGGATTACGCTTGCTCTTCATGGTACTCTGCCTTGACAAAAAAACTGAAAGACAGACTGCAAATCACCCAGAACAAAATCGTAAGATTCATCCTGGGGCTGGGACCAAGAGAACATGTAGGCCAGGATGAATTACAGCAGCTGGATATGCTGAATGTTGAAGACAGAGTAAAACAACTGAAGCTAAATCATGTTTATAAAATTACTCACAAACAGTGTCCAGAATATCTTGCTGTCAATTTTGTCAAGGTTGGGAACCAAAGCAATCATAGTACTAGGGGGAGAGAGCACAGCTTTGTAGTACCCACAGTCATTGGCCAGGCTTCAAACACCTTTTATTGTACAGCAATAAAGGAATGGAACAGACTACCCGCACATGTCAAAGCCAGTCATAGCATGAACCAGTTCAAGAAGAGTGCCTAAAGGTGTCTGATGAATGTAGCTACAGAAAGGGAGGGGAATGATTTTCTATTTTTTAGCTAACATACGTGTAAATTTTACCTTATTCCTAGTAATGACCCTCGTATTGTAGATAGTCTTAATGACCCTCGTGTAGTAGATAGTCTTTTTAGTATGATAATAAGATGTTATCTTCATTATAGAATAATAAGAAAATATTATAACCTTTATATTATAATAATAAGGTAAAAGGACCCCAATGGAAATAAGTCACTGTGTCTGACTTTTTTGGGTTATCCTAGGTTCTCTACACATATGCTGCTATGTATGATAATTCTATGTAACTGTATTTGTGTATACCTGAATACACTCACTTACTTACCTACTCACTTACTTACTTACTTATAAATATTTTTTAAAAAGAGTGAAAACACTTTGTCTTGTGCACCAAAACTGGAGGAAATTGGACGGTAAACAAAAAAGCAACATTTAATTCCCCGACGGCCTCCTAAAGCTCTCGCTTCACACAACCAGAGTTCGGGTTCGATTCCTTGCGAGGGTATAAACATTGGGCGTGTTTCCTTACACAGGTTGTCTATGTTCCCCATCAGTAAAATGGGTACTTGGGTGTTAGTCGACTGGTGTGGGTCGCATCCTGGGACAAAACTGACCTAATTTGCCTGAAATGCTCTGCATAACAATCAGCTTTCTGTATAATAATATGTCATTGATGCCAGCTAGGACTGTATACCTTGTACATGTACCTGTTGAAATAAAGGTGTTATTATATTATGTTAGTATTATAATTTACTATATAAAGCTATTGTAAAGATTTAAAATGATGTGCGAGGCCTAGTGACAACACTTAACGTAAGAAGTATTTATAATAGAGTCCCCATTTTGAGCACCAACTTGTAAAAGAAAACATGATAATGAGTAACTAGGCTAGTATATTTGATTCTTTCTATTATTTAAAGTATATTATCAGTTAAGAATGACACAAGAAAACATAAATATGTAAAAGCCTCAAAAAACGATACCTTATATAGAGTAATACGATACCATATATAGAGCAAAAATTAACCTGGCATATACTGTATTTATGGAGATGTCTCCTAACTTGCTGCTCCGGTTACCCAGCAGTGAATATACTATACCTAAGAATTGGTCGACTGTTGTGGGTACAAGACTGCCATCCCCACGAGCCCCTTTGGGGCGGGGCAGATGGCAGACCAGAGGCCTACCTTCTCCCTACGAGCCCCGTGAGGGCGGGGAATATGGCTAGGCCTGGGGACAGTTGGTCCCAAATATGAGGGGGTACTTGTACCTCCTCCCATGGGAGACTTAGGTCTCGAGATACCCCCCAGATAGGGAGCCAAGGCCGGGTCACTACTCTTGGAAAAGACCCGGGCCGGGAGAGTACCGGCGAATAAAAAAAAAACTGTTGTGGGTCACATCCTAAGGCAGCACCTAAAAAGGATACTGAACAAAAAATAAGCCACACTGGTTTGCATTTTTTGGGGGATTGTCATGAGTTAATCCCATAGAAGTTTTTAATTCGATAAGGCTGTTAATTCTTCTCTTTCTCTTCTTTTCTTTTTTTTTTCCTGCTTTGCACTTTTCATGCAAGAAAAAATATCTTCCAGATTAAAATGAAAAAAGTGACAGGCTTTTAATTGTGCTACAAAAATGTCATGTTAGTGGAGCATACTACATTGAGGTAATTTGTTGTAAGTGTCGAAACCAAAAATTAATATTTGGTATACCTTGATCTCTTTTTATGTATGTATATGCCGACTTTATTTATGTGCACTTTTGATTCGCGAGAGCACAACATCATCTGCTGCTCCATAGTATCTGCTACTTCCTGCGAGGCCTGTGAGGGCGAGGAGTGTAGTTAGGATTAAGGACACTAAGTGTCCCAAAAGGTGAAGAGGAACGCCTTCTTCTCAAGGCAAGACATGAAAGTCACGACACTTCCCCAATGGGAAGCCACAGCCGGGTCACCTATTGGAAAAGACCCGACCAGTGAAACGCTGCAAATCTCTGCCGAATTGAATCGAACCATTTCAGAGACCCATTCATCTAACGAACAAACAGTTTTATTCAATATTTAATGTATTTATTTAATTTGAAGGATGCTAAACCCGTAGGGGTCATACAAAGCCTTGAGGAATATGAGGCATCCAAGTCGATTTTAGGAAAGGATGCGTAACTCCATTTCTTTGGATCTAGAGCTCATCACTTGCGTCATGGCACCTCTAGATTTTTTTTCAACAGCTATCGAGCGTAATTCAGCTTATAAAACCTAAGCGAGTTTTTGGTTATATGACCGAGGCCTTCTGCTGGCTTAGCGGTCCACCCCTTTAAAAACTATGGTTATGATTGTAAACATTAGACGAGTAAGTTAAAACTGGATACTAGCCAGTGATTGATCAGTATGCATCTTACTGTATAGTCTTTCTCTTATAAAAGTATTTATGTGGCTAATATCTCCGATAATAACAAATTTTACAAGAAATAACTATTTTGCCTAGGAGCTGAGTCTCGACCCCTGCAACCACAATTAGGTGAGTACATTGCTTGATAATGTGAGAAATCACGAAAGTGCTTGGAACTTCACTATTTTTACAGAGGTTGTACTGCATATTATGAGATCACATGTTTACAGTGATTTTATTGCATACACACATGTACATACACACACACATGTACATGTCACATTGCACAAGCATGTACACGCATATATATATACTATATATAATATATATATATATATATATATATATATATATATATATATATATATATATATATATATATATATATGTGTGTGTGTGTGTGCAATAAGATCACAGTAAACAGGTGATTTCAGAATATGCAAAACAACCACTCTGAAAGAATAGAGAAATTCCAAGCGCTTTCGTGACTACTCACATTATCAAGGAACTATGAAAGTAAAATGTAGATATACACCATTTCCTTGGAAAATTAAATAGCTTAGCCCATTCTATACACTTTACTGTTGAGTTTGAAGAAAATAACTCATTGCCTTTTCTAGATGTTTTAATTATTAAGGGTAATAATGAATTCAAATTTAAAATTTACAGAAAACCTACAAATAACTGTTCCACTATTATTCTTCGCATCAAGATAGAGTCAAACTGTCTGTTTTCTCATCAATGTTTTTGAGAGCTTTACGAATTTGTAGTCCTGAGTTCATAGATGAGAAAATATCCAAAATTTATGAAATAGGTAATGATTTAAAATACCCAAGAAATGTAATTGATAAATCTTTTAAAGTTGCTAGAAATATTCTTTACAATCCAAAAAGGGACAACCAGCCTTATTCAACTAAAAATATGTTGGTTCTCCCTTACCATGAAAACTTGGTTGATATGCCTTCTCTTCTTAAGACTTTTAATATTAAAGTTGTATTCAAAAATCTTGATACAGTAAAAAAACTTTTGATAAAGAATTCCCCCCAGAATGTTGATGGATGTGTCTATAAGATTCCTTGTAAAATTTGCGATAAAGTTTATTACGGTCAAACTGGTAAAAATCTCGAACTAAGATTAAAACAACATAAATATAGCATTAGAACTGGACAAGATTCCAATGCTCTATTTATTCATGTAAGAGATTTTAACCATCCAATTGATTTTCAAAAAGTTGAGAAAGTAGTATCAAGCAAGTCCATGGTCGACAGGAATATAATTGAATCTTGTTTCATAAAAAGCAGTTTTGACAATAATATGAATATTTCCTTTGGTTTATAAAAATTAGATCCTTTTATAACTAATAGAATTTGGGAAGAATTTAATAATACACTGGACAAATAATATTTTTTTAAATTTTCTTGGGTAGAATAGTTTGTTGGTGGGTTGTGCGAAGGACCTGTCCAGTTGGGCCGGCGTGTGGGATCTGATAGTGAGGTGTTGGCCAGACCCCTTGTATACCTTCCTTGGATGCTTTACTTTCATAGTTCCTTGATAATGTGAGTAGTCACGAAAGCGCTTGGAATTTCTCTATTCTTTCACAGTGGTTGTTTTGCATATACATACATACATATATATATATATATATATATATATATATATATATATATATATATATATATATATATATATATATATATATATATATATATATATATATATGTATATTTATATATATATATATATATATATATATATATATATATATATATATATATATATATATATATATATATATATATATATATATATATTTATATATATATATATATACATATATATATATATATACATATATATATATATATATATATATATATATATATATATATATATATATATATATATATATATATATATATATATATGTC
The DNA here is from genome assembly GCF_038502225.1 of Cherax quadricarinatus. NCBI lineage: Eukaryota > Metazoa > Arthropoda > Malacostraca > Decapoda > Parastacidae > Cherax > Cherax quadricarinatus. The sequence goes on from NC_091309.1 coordinate 17,147,064, forward strand.
GTGCCGAATATGTAAAACTGGTCAATTAGCAAGAACTCATTTAAAATTAAGTCCTTTCTGAAATTTTCTTTTATACGTTTAAAGATATATTTATTTCATTAATGTTAATGCAAAAATTTTTAATTTTGCTCCAAATGAATCTTAGAAAACTTTCCTAACCTTATTATATCAAGAACAATTTATTTTAGCCTAACCCAACTAAATATATTCTAGAATTGTTTACAGTAATTTAATACTAAACAAACACAGTGAAATATATGTTTTTCGTTAGGTTCATAATGATTTTGGAGAAATTATTGCATACACAAATTTTCACTTGTCTTATATGGCAAGATATTTAAGCCAAGATCGCAAGTTCTGCCTATTCGGCACGACATACATATATATATACATACATAGATATATATATATATATATATATATATATATATATATATATATATATATATATATATATATATATATATATATATATATATATTAGGTAGTAGGTTGGTAAACAGCAACCGCCCAGGGAGGTACTACCGTCCTGCCAAGTGATTGTACAACGAAAGCCTGTAATTGTTTTACATGATGATAGGATTGCTGGTGTCTTTGTCTCATAAACATGCAAGATTTCAGCTATGTCTTGTTACTTCTACTTGCACTTAGGTCACACTACACATACATGTACAAGCATATATATACACACCCCTCTAGGTAGTCTTCTATTTTCTTTCTAGTTCTTGTTCTTGTTTATTTCCTCTTATCTCCATGGGAAAGTGGAACAGAATTCTTCCTCCGTAAGCCATGCGTGTTGTAAGAGGCGACTAAAATGCCGGGAGCAAGGAGCTAGTAACCCCTTCTCCCGTATAAATTACTAAATTTAAAAGAGAAACTTTCGTTTCTCTTTTTGGGCCACCCTGCCTTGGTGGGATATGGCCCTTGTGTTGAAAGAAAGAATATATATATATATATATATATATATATATATATATATATATATATATATATATATATATATATATATATATATATATATATATATATATATATACATTATATATATATATGTCGTGCTGAATAGGCAGAACTTGATATCTTGGCTTAAATAGCAACGCTCATCTTGCCATATAGGACAAGTGAAAATTTGTGTATGCAATAATTTCGCCAAAATCATTCTGAACCTAACAAAAAAAATATATCTCACTGTGTTTGTTTAGTATTAAATTACTGTAAACAAATCTAAAATATATTTAGTTGGGTTAGGCTAAAATAAATTGCTCTTGTTATAATAAGGTTAGGTAAGTTTTCTAAAATTCTTTTGGTGCAAAATTAAAAATTTTTACATTAACATTAATGAAAAAAACATATCTTTAAACGTATAAGAGAAAATTTCAGAAAGAACTTAATTTAAAATGAGTTCTTGCTAATTGACCAGTTTTACATATTCGGCACGACATATATATATATATATATATATATATATATATATATATATATATATATATATATATATATATATATATATATATATATATATGTATATACCTGGAGTTTACCTGGAGAGAGTTTCGGGGGTCAACGCCCCCGCGGCCCGGTCTGTGACCAGGCCTCCTGGTGGATCAGCCCCTGATCAACCAGGCTGTTGCTGCTGGCTGCACGCAAACCAACGTACGAGCCACAGCCCGGCTGATCAGGAACTGACTTTAGGTGCTTGTCCAGTGCCAGCTTGAAGACTGCCAGGGGTCTGTTGGTAATCCCCCTTATGTGTGCTGGGAGGCAGTTGAACAGTCTCGGGCCCCTGACACTTATTGTATGGTCTCTTAACGTGCTAGTGACACCCTGCTTTTCATTGGGGGGATGGTGCATCGTCTGCCAAGTCTTTTGCTTTCGTAGTGAGTGATTTTCGTGTGCAAGTTCGGTACTAGTCCCTCTAGGATTTTCCATGTGTATATAATCATGTATCTCTCCCTCCTGCGTTCCAGGGAATACAGGTTTAGAAACCTCAAGCGCTCCCAGTAATTGAGGTGTTTTATCTCCGTTATGCGCGCCGTGAAAGTTCTCTGTACATTTTCTAGGTCGGCAATTTCACCTGCCTTGAAAGGTGCTGTTAGAGTGCAGCAATATTCCAGCCTAGATAGAACAAGTGACCTGAAGAGTGTCATCATGGGCTTGGCCTCCCTAGTTTTGAAGGTTCTCATTATCCATCCTGTCATTTTTCTAGCAGATGCGATTGATACAATGTTATATATATATATATATATATATATATATATATATATATATATATATATATATATATATATATATATATATATATATATATATATATATATATATATATATAACAAGCTAAGGAAGCCTAGAGAACAAATGGATTTGTCAGTTAAAAATAGGAGAGGAGAATTATTAAATGGAGAGTTAGAGGTATTGGGAAGATGGAAGGAATATTTTGAGGAATTGTTAAATGTTGATGAAGATAGGGAACCTGTGATTTCTTGTATAGGGCAAGGAGGAATAACATCTTGTAGGAGTGGGGAAGAGCCAGTTGTGAGTGTGGGGGAAGTTCGTGAGGCAGTAGGTAAAATGAAAAGGGGTAAGGCAGCTGGGATTGATGGGATAAAGATAGAAATGTTAAAAGCAGGTGGGGATATAGTTTTGGAGTGGTTGGTGCTATTATTTAATAAATGTATGGAAGAGGGTAATGTACCTAAGGATTGGCAGAGAGCATGCATAGTTCCTTTGTATAAAGGCAAAGGGGACAAAAGAGAGTGCAAAAATTATAGGGGGATAAGTTTGTTGAGTATACCTGGTAAAGTGTATGGTAGAGTTATTATTGAAAGCATTAAGAGTAAGACGGAGAATATGATAACAGATGAACAAGGAGGCTTTAGGAAAGGTAGGGGGTGTGTGGACCAGGTGTTTACAATGAAACATATAAGTGAACAGTATTTAGATAAGGCTAAAGAGGTTCTTGTGGCATTTATGGATTTGGAAAAGGCGTATGACAGGGTGGATAGGGGGGCAATGTGGCAGATGTTGCAGGTGTATGGTGTAGGAGGTAGGTTACTGAAAGCAGTGAAGAGTTTTTACGAGGATAGTGAGGCTCAAGTTAGAGTATGTAGGAAAGAGGGAGATTATTTCCCAGTAAAAGTAGGCCTTAAACAAGTATGTGTGATGTCACCGTGGTTGTTTAATATATTTATAGATGGGGTTGTAAGAGAAGTAAATGCGAGGGTCTTGGCAAGAGACGTGGAGTTAAAAGATAAAGAATCACACATAAAGTGGGAGTTGTCACAGTTGCTCTTTGCTGATGACACTGTGCTCTTGGGAGATTCAGAAGAGAAGTTGCAGAGGTTGGTGGATGAATTTGGTAGGGTGTGCAAAAGAAGAAAATTAAAAGTGAATACAGGAAAGAGTAAGGTTATGAGGATAACAAAAAAATTTGGTGATGAAAGATTGGATATCAGATTTGAGGGAGAGAGTATGGAGGAGTTGAATGTATTCAGATAGTATTTGGGAGTGGACGTGTCAGCGGATGGGTCTATGAAAGATGAAGTGAATCATAGAATTGATGAGGGGAAAAGGGTGAGCGGTGCACTTAGGAGTCTGTGGAGACAAAGAACTTTGTCCTTGGAGGCAAAGAGGGGAATGTATGAGAGTATAGTATTACCAACGCTCTTATATGGGTGTGAAGCATGGGTGATGAATGTTGCAGCGAGGAGAAGGCTGGAGGCAGTGGAGATGTCATGTCTGAGGGCAATGTGTGGTGTAAATATAATGTAGAGAATTCGTAGTTTGGAAGTTAGGAGGAGGTGCGGGATTACCAAAACTGTTGTCCAGAGGGCTGAGGAAGGGTTGTTGAGGTGGTTCGGACATGTAGAGAGAATGGAGCAAAACAGAATGACTTCAAGAGTGTATCAGTCTGTAGTGGAAGGAAGGCGGGGTAAGGATCGGCCTAGGAAAGGTTGGAGGGAGGGGGTAAAGGAGGTTTTGTGTGCGAGGGGCTTGGACTTTCAGCGGGCATGCGTGAGCGTGTTTGATAGGAGTGAATGGAGACAAATGGTTTTTAATACTTGACGTGCTGTTGGAGTGTGAGCAAAGTAACATTTATGAAGGGGTTCAGGGAAACCGGTAGGCCGGACTTGAGTCCTGGAGATGGGAAGTACAGTGCCTGCACTCTGAAGGAGGGGTGTTAATGTTGCAGTTTAAAAACTGTAGTGTAAAGCACCCTTCTGGCAAGACAGTGATGGAGTGAATGATGGTGAAAGTTTTTCTTTTTCGGGCCACCCTGCCTTGGTGGGAATCGGCCAGTGTGTTAACAAAAAAATAATATATATATATATATATACATATATATATATATATATATATATATATATATATATATATATATATATATATATGTGTGTGTGTGTGTGTGTGTGTGTGTGTCGTGCCGAATATGTAAAACTGGTCAATTAGCAAGAACTCATTTAAAATTAAGTCCTTTCTGAAATTTTCTCTTATACGTTTAAAGATATATTTTTTTCATTAATGTTGATATAAAAATTTATACTTTGCACCAAAAGAATCTTAGAAAACTTACCTAACCTTATTAAAACAAGAACAATTTATTTTAGCCTAACCCAACTAAATATATTTTAGATTTGTTTACAATAATTTAATACTATACAAACACAGTGAAATATATTTTTTTCGTTAGGTTCAGAATGATTTGGGCGAAATTATTGCATACACAAATTTTCACTTGTCCTATATGGCAAGATGAGCGTTGCTATTTAAGCCAAGATCGCAAGTTCTGCCTATTCGGCACGACATATATATAATATATATATATATATATATATATATATATATATATATATATATATATATATATATATATATATATATATATCTTTCTTTCAACACACCGGCCGTATCCCACCGAGGCGGGGTGACCCAAAAGAAAAACAAAAGTTTCTCCTTTTACATTTAGTAATATATACAGGAGGAGTTACTAGCCCCTTGCTCCTGGCATTTTAGTTGTCTCTTACGACACGCATGGCTTACGGAGGAAGAATTCTGTTCCACTGCACCAAGGAGATAAGAAGAAATAAAAAAAGAACTATTAAGAAAATGCAGTAAAACCCAGATGGGTAAGTACATATATATATATATATATATATATATATATATATATATATATATATATATATATATATATATATATATATATATATATATATATATGCAAACAATCCCAGACGGGGGATTAAACTATGCAGGACAAGCCATGGGGGGTGGAAATCTTTAGCTCAAGTACTTTCACACTTCCCAGTGCGTCCTCAGGAGCTGTGCAATGTTGCAAGGGAGCAACCAAAGAAGGGAGAGAGGTCTCAGAGTAGCGTAGGTGTCACCGTCCACGTTTACCCTTAGACTTATCTCCCTTACAACATTGCATAGCTACTGATGACACACTGAGAATTTTGAAAGTAATTGAGCTAAAGATTTCCACTTCCCCGTGGCTTGTCCTGCACATATATATATATATATATATATATATATATATATATATATATATATATATATATATATATATATATATATATATATATATATATATATGTATTATATATATATATATATATATATATATATATATATATATATATATATATATATATATATATAATATATATATATATGTGTGTGTGTGTGTGTGTGTGTGTGTGTTAGTTAGTTACCATTTTGTCCTAGGCACATGTCGATTAGACACTAGGCCTGTTGTTGTTGTTGTTGTGTGTGTGTGTGTGTGTGTGTGTGTGTGTGTGTGTGTGTGTGTGTGTGTGTGTGTGTGTGTGTGTGTGTGTGTGTGTGTGTGTGTGTGTGTGGTGCGTGTGTGTGTGTGTGTGTGTGTGTGATGCGTGTGTGTGTGTCATGCGTGTGTGTGATGCGTGTGTGTGTGATGCGTGTGTGTGTGATGTGTGTGTGTGTGTGATGCGTGTGGGTGTGTGATGCGTGTGTGTGTGTGATGCGTGTGTGTGTGTGATGCGTGTGTGTGTTAGTTACCATTTTGTCCTAGGCACATGTCGATTAGACACTAGGCCTGTGTGTGTGTGTGTGTATGTGTGTACTCACCTCACCTAGTTGAGGTTGCAGTGGTCGAGTCCAAGCTCCTGGCCCCGCCTCTTCACTGGTCGCTACTAGGTCACTCTCCCTGAACCGTGAGCTTTATCATACCTCTGCTTAAAGCTATGTATGGATCCTGCCTCCACTACATCGCTTCCCAAACTATTCCACTTCCTGACTAATCTGTGGCTGAAGAAATACTTCCTAACATCCCTGTGATTCATCTGCGTCTTCGACTTCCAACTGTGTCCCCTTGTTGCTGTGTCCCATCTCTGGAATATCCTGTCTTTGTCCATCTTGTCAATTCCTCTCAGTATTTTGTATGTCGTTATCATGTCCCCCCTATCTCTCCTGTCCTCCAGTGTCGTCAGGTTGATTTCCCTTAACCTCTCCTCGTAGGACATACCTCTTAGCTCTGGAACTAGTCTTGTTGCAAGCCTTTGTACTTTCTCTAGTTTCTTTACTTGCTTGGTTAGATGTGGGTTCCAAACTGGTGCCGCATACTCCAGTATAGGCCTGACATACACAGTGTACAGGGTCCTGAACGATTCCTTATTAAGATGGCGGAATGCTGTTCTTAGGTGTGTTAGGCGCCCATACGCTGCAGCAGTTGTTTGGTTGATGTGCGCCTCAGATGTGCCTGGTGTTATACTCACCCCAAGATCTTTTATGGGAACTGAAGACGTGTAAAGGCTTGTGTTATGTAAGTGCATTCTTCTAGAAAACAAAGGCTGGAGATGCGAAGAGCTCTCAAGAAGAAGCCAATGAGGACTCCTCTCTTGTTTTCTAGAAGAAGAATGCACTTACATAACACAAGCCTTTACACGTCTTCAGTTCCCATCTTTCTTCATCCGAGATTGCAGACTTAAGGCACAAGCTATTCTCAACAAACCGCCCATGGAACAGCCCCCTAAGCAGTTCATAGTACTCCCATGTGGTGATGTTGCCACGAATACTCGCCGGGCACTTGCTATGAGTAACATCAACGTTTCCACCATAAACACATCATCTATCAAAGACCTCACTACGAAACGCAGCCCCACACCTCTAACTTCTACAGCAGGCGTCTACACTATCCCCTGTGGGTTCTGTCCCAAGAAATATGTAGGCGAGACAGGCAGAGATCTTGCAGTCCGCTTGAATGAGCATCGAAATGCCTCTAACAGAGACGATGTAAGGTACGCCTGTGTCCTCCACGGAGACTCCACGGGACATTTGATGAACTGGAATGAGGCACAACTCGTTCTCACCGAACCAGACCTCAGACGCCGACGGTGCCTAGAAGCCTCACTAATCGCCGTCACCGACACTATAGAACGCAACACTGGAAACTACAAAATTTCAAAAACATTGGTATACATGATACTTAAGCACCACCAACCCAACAACACAGGAGTCACATGATTTCAACGTCTACCCGTCCTCATCATAGGCAGAGGTTGTTTTGATAAGGACCTGCCTCGCATGGGCCAGTAGGCCTTCTACAGTGTTCCTCCATTCTTATGTTCTTATGACATTCCTCAGGTCACGTGCGTCACACCTCACTCTCCGCCTATATATATAATGCCTTTTTACCTCTGTATGTTAGAAGTGATCAAGGTCGCAGGACCGAAACGTTTTCTAATAAATATGTCATAAAGTTTGCTTACGTGTCTTTCTAAACCAACTTGTCGGTGTGTTGTGTACGAATGGTATATAATACCGACAAGATATTATATACCATATTATATAGGACCTACTTCCACTGGGGAATCCCGCCTACCAGTGAATATGCCCTCGTCTGCTACACCTGACGTTACTATATAAGCGCCAGGATCCTTTCTTCTGCTTCAGAATCTCCACGACTATGGTGCTCTTCGCACCTACTCCTAGGTTGAGGGACTGACTACCTCATCTTCTGTACATAGTTCTACTGTCTTCAAGTTATGTCCTAGAATTTGTATTGATAAAGCCACTGGATGGAGAAACGTCTACAATAAAGATACCCAGATGTTGCACATGTGTCTTAATCTCAACTTGTTGGTATTTATTACCAAGGTTTATACCATCTTTAAATGTATAAGAGAAAATTTTAGAAAGGACTTTATTTTAAATGAGTTCTTGCTAATTGACCAGTTTTACATATTCGGCACGACATTATATATATATATATATATATATATATATATATATATATATATATATATATATATATATATATATATATCGTGTATAAAGGCATTTTGTTTATTATTAAACACGAAACGTTTATAAAAGATAAGTAACACTAACGAAGATTCAGTTTCTGCATTTATCCTAGACAAAGAATAATTTATTTCTTGAAATTCAAGTGTTATTATTATTATTATTATATTCACTGGGAACTGATAACACCGCAGGAATTATAGAACGCTTAGGGAATGGGAGGCAGTCAGTTTTGATCCAAAGAGGAAGGGTAGCTTCATCTTCTTGGTTCAAGAGCCCTTCACTGTCATCTAGGTACCTTCCCCTTCAAAGTTTTACATCACTTGTTACGAGTGGAGTCAAGGTGGTGGTTCCTCCCGGCCTGTCACTCTTCACCCACGCTTACTAAAATTGCATGTCTGAATAATGCGCTGTTTGCTTTGTTACATGCAGTTCTTCCCGTCTGTACTCATAATAGCAGGGAAGGATACAATTTACACTTAATTAACACGAGAAAACTTCATGGCAGCGGTGGGATTCGAACCCACGCCTCCTGAGAGACTGGAGCCTAAATCCAGCGCCTTAGACCACTCGGCCACGCTACCGCTGTGGCAAACGTTAAGTAATAACCTTAATGTATAAATTACTTTTATTGATAATTCTTTATAACGATTAGTTTGGTATAAAATAATACTAATAATATCTTTATTTACTACAAGTACACGTACAAGGTATACAGGCCTAGCTGACAACAATGATATACTGTGGTGAATGGTTTTGAAAACCGACAAGTTGAAGAATTGAGACACTTAAGTAAGTAAGTAAGTAAATTTATTCAGGTATACACAAATACAGTTACATAGAATTATCATACATAGCAGCATATGTGTAGAGAACTTAGGATAACCCAAAAATGTCAGACAGAGTGACTTATTTCCATTGGGGTCCTTTTACCTTATTATTATAATATAAAGGTTATTGTGGAAAATTTTTTAATTTTCCGAAACTATAGTGCCTAATAGGTGTTTAATGTGTCTATATGGGTCAAAAATGTATTTGAAAATAAGAGTAGAATGAAGAGTTCCCTTTGCGCATGCGCGGATGTGCGGGAGGGAGTGGCGCGTGTTGTTTTGAATGGTGGTGAGGAAGCTGAGAAAACATGGAACCACGAAATTGACGTTCACGGTGGCCTAAGGATTAATACAGGCCTCATTTCATAATAAGAAGTGTCGTAATTGTTCCTGGTGGAGAGTGAGGGAACGGGATTTACGGGACCACAGTAATAGAGTGGTAAAAGTGTGATAAGAGAAGGACCGGGTGACTGACGCGTCACAATGGACTGTGTCCTGGGGAAAATTACCCTTGGATTAATCATCACTCATCGGTCTCAGATCTTAATGGAGTGACCTCTAGTTTGTATAATAGTTATGAGACGTTAAATCGGCTTGTGAATTGTAATGTAATTAATGATAATAACGCTAAGTTAAGAGAATATGTGAAGTGAAATAAGTCGTTTGCTCCGAGTGAACACGTTAGACCTCGTTGTTAACGAGACGAGGAAAGGGAAACTCCTTGAGTCACGACGTCTAAAGCAGGACAAACCAGCGGATACCTCGTCCTGCTGGAATGAGAATCGTGTCGGTGTAGCAGGACATCGAAAATGAGATGGTGAATCAAGAAATGAGGAATATCAATCACCCACAGTTAAGTAACCCTTCTAGTTATAGCAACCTTAGACTGGCCAGTGGTGGTATGTTATAATTAGATAGGTTACGAGGGATCCAGCTACATCAAGTGACCACCAGAGAACATCTGGTAAGTAGTGGGATTATGTACAAATGTTTTCCTTGACGGATGTATCCATGTGTGTCCTACCCCCCCCCCCTTCATTCAGTTAAACTAATATAATCTATACAGTCCACAATTAATTAGTAGCACCGTACTTGTGGGTGCTACCCAATCCATACTGGTCTCGGATAGATATGGATAAGATTGTGAGGTCGAGGGGACCACTTGGTGCGACCAGGGGTGGTTAAGTTTTCTCACATGTCTACACGGGGTGACTACGGTAAACAATATGATTGTCTCCCAATGAGATTACTGGTATGTATATAATGTTGAGGTACATACAGGTAAGCACCCTAGAAAATTTTCCATAGTTATAATATTTTTCTTATTATTCTACAATGAAGATAACATCTTATTATCATACTAAAAAGACTATCTACTACACGAGGGTCATTAAGACTATCTACAATACGAGGGTCATTACTAGGGATAAGGTAAAATTTACACGTATTTTAGCTAAAAAATAGAAAATCATTCCCCTCCCTTTCTGTAGCTTCATTCATCAGACACTTTTTGGCAGTCTTCTTGAACTGGTTCATGCTATGACTGGCTTTGACATGTGCGGGTAGTCTGTTCCATTTCTTTATTGCTGTACAATAAAAGGTGTTTGAAGCCTGGCCACTGACTGTGGGTACTACAAAGTTGTGCTCTCTCCCCCTAGTACTATGATTGCTTTGGTTCCCAAACTTGACAAAATTGACAGCAAGATATTCTGGACACTGTTCGTGAGCAATTTTATAAACATGATTTAGCTTCAGTTGTTTTACTCTGTCTTCAACTTGTCTTCAACTTGTGCAACACATGGGAATCTTTATTGAAGAAACGTTTCGCCAAACAGTGGCTTCATCAGTCCAGGACTGATTACCTCGAACTCCTCCTCTCCTTACCCATTTCTACTTTGTATTGGACTGATGAAGCCACACAAGTGTCTCAATTCTTCAATGACATACTACTACATAGAAAGCCGCTTGTTATGCTCCGCATGTCGGGCAAATTAGGTCAGTGTCCCAGGATGCGACCCACACCAGTTGACTAACATCCAGATACCCTTTTTATTGATGGGGAACATAGACAACAGGTGGAAAGAAACACGCCCAATGTTTCTACTCTGGCTGGGAATCGAACCCAGACCCTCACCGTGTGAAGCGACAGCGTTACCAGTGTTTTTACAGCCTGCCTTTTATAATTGTACAACTATTTCATTAAATAAATAATTACAGACGTTCATTATAATAACAGGTATGTAAATTGTGTCAATGGCAATTGGTGACATAGTTTGACTTGACTAGGCTATCCTAGGTTCGGTTCTGCATAATTTACTGGCTTATAAAAGCTAGTAAATTTTCTTATCTACTTATCGTGATTATTTTATGAGCTAATTGTATAAAATCTGAAAACCAAATAAGAAGAACCTTAATAAAGCTAACCTTAAATCTGTCTCGTACAAATTATTTCGATTCGATATTAAACAAGTTTTTAATTTTGTGATCTGTATATATAGTACAAACTATATATATATATATAATATATATATATATATATATATATATATATATATACATACATATACGCAAAAGAGTAGTGAAATTCCAGTTCCTTGACAATGTGAGTAGTCACGAAAGCGCTTGGAATTTCACTACTCTTTCACAGTGGTTGTTTTGCATATTTTAAAATCACCTGTTTACTGTGATCTTATTGTATATATAATATATATATATATATATATATATATATATATATATATATATATATATATATATGTGTGTGTGTGTGTGTGTGTGTGTGTGTGTGTGTGTGTGTGTGTGTGTACTCACCTATTTGTACTCACCTATTTGTGGTTGCAGGGGTCGAGTCACAGCTCCTGGCCCCGCCTCTTCGCTGATTGCTACTAGGTCCTCTCTCTCCCTGCCCCATGAGCTCTATCATACCTCGCCTTAAAACTATGTATGGTTCCTGCCTCCACCACATCACTTTCTAGGCTATTCCATGGCCTGACTACTCTATGACTGAAGAAATACTTCCTAACATCCCTTTGATTCATCTGAGTCTTCAACTTCCAATTGTGACCTCTTGTGTCTGTGTCCCATCTCTGGAACATCCCGTCTTTGTCCACCTCGTCTATTCCGCGCAGTATTTTATATGTCGTTATCATGTCTCCCCTGACCCTCCTGGCCTCCAGTGTCGTCAGGCCGATTTCCCTCAACCTTTCTTCATAGGACAATCCCCGTAGCTCTGGGACTAGTCTTGTTGCAAACCTTTGCACTTTCTCTAATTTCTTGACGTGCTTGACTAGGTGTGGATTCCAAACTGGTGCTGCATACTCCAGTATGGGCCTGACGTAGATGGTGTACAGAGTCTTAAACGAATCCTTACTGAGGTATCGGAACGCTATCCGTAGGTTTGCCAGGCGCCCGTATGCTGCAGCAGTTATCTGATTGATGTGCGCCTCAGGAGATATGCTCGGTGTTATACTCACCCCCAGATCTTTTTCCTTTAGTGAGGTTTGCAGTCTTTGGCCATCTAAACTATATTGTGTCTGCGGTCTTCTTTGCCCTTCCCCAATCTTCATGACTTTGCATTTGGCAGGGTTAAATTCAAGGAGCCAGTTGCTGGACCAGGCTTGTAGCCTGTCCAGATCTCTTTGTAGTCCTGCCTGATCCTCGTCCGATTCGATTCTTCTCATTAACTTCACATCGTCTGCAAACAAGGACACTTCTGAGTCTATCCCTTCCGTTATGTCGTTCACGTATACTATTACAAAAAAAGTAATTTTTAAATGAAGATGGTAAGATTTACTTGTTTTGTAATAAAGAGTTCGGGATACATAAATACACACATTAATATAAATTAATCTTTAATATATAAAAATCAACTATCTTTGGTCTAGAGGTATTTGAACTATAATATAATAATAATATGTACATGTTACTATAATAAATTATAATCAGCATTTTACTAAAATATAACAGGGTACAACTCTTGACACTACTGTCACTATATATATATATATCTCTATGCTAAAACAATAAATTATAAATAACATTTTTATAATAATAAATTACAATCAACTGCCTCTCACGACACGAAGTCAGTCACACGACACTGTTCAGTGTACACTACAACCAGGCCATCTTCAGTGTCCCACGACACCCTTTTCATCTCAGTGTTCCACTACGGTCCTGTGCATATCTCAGTGTTCCACTCCATCGTACGTCCCTCAGTGTCACACTACGGTCCTGGCCCAGTTCAGTGTAACACTCCAACCTTTTCTTCATGTAATGTCCCACTAAACAGCATCTGACGACTCCGGCCCACAGTTGATCAACGTAGACGGTGAGTCCACAGACATCACCGGTAGTCCAGTAAATCCTCTCCAAAGGCGGTTGACACACCGCTAGCCGAACACCATGCTGCAAGCTCACTGAATGCGGCCGTCAAGTAACTGAGGCCAACAGACTCAGTGAGCTGCGGTGAGCGGTTCTTCTAACGCCAGTAGATAGGTACGATTCGGTGGTCAGGTACCTACTGCATAGACGTGTACCCTGAGGAGTTCAGGTACTTAATGTTGAAGCCAGTAGACGTGTACCCTTCGGTGGTCAGGTACCTACTGCTTAGGTGTGTACAGCGAGGCGCTCAGGTACATAATATTTCTAAAGCCAGTAGACGTGTACCCTTCGGTGGTCAGGTACCTACTGCTTAGGTGTGTACAGCGAGGCGCTCAGGTACATAATATTTCTAAAGCCAGTAGACGTGTACCCTTCGGTGGTCAGGTACCTACTGCTTAGGTGTGTACAGCGAGGCGCTCTGGTACATACTGTTACTAAAGCCAGTAGACGTGTACCCTTCGGTGGTCAGGTACCTACTGCTTAGGTGTGTACAGCGAGGCGCTCTGGTACATACTGTTACTAAAGCCAGTAGACGTGTACCCTTCGGTGGTCAGGTACCTACTGCTTAGGTGTGTACAGCGAGGCGCTCTGGTACATACTGTTACTAAAGCCAGTAGACGTGTACCCTTCGGTGGTCAGGTACCTACTGCTTAGGTGTGTACAGCGAGGCGCTCAGGCTCTTACTGCTCTAAGGCCGGCTCAGCAGCCCCCACATTGGGTTTGATGACGCACCCAGTGGTACTGCCGGCCGGCAGGTTAACTATTTAACCGCTAGTTTGGCAGGGGCCGCAACATATACCAAGAACAGCACAGGTCCTAGGACTGACCCCTGTGGAACCCCGCTTGTCACAGGCGCCCACTCTGACACCTCGTCGCGTACCATGACTCGTTGTTTCCTCCCTGTCAGATATTCTCTGATCCATTGCAGTGCCTTTCCTGTTATGTGTGCCTGGTCCTCTAGCTTTTGCAGTAACCTCTTGTGAGGAACTGTGTCGAAAGCCTTCTTGCAGTCCAAAAATACGCAGTTGATCCACCCCTCTCTCTCTTGTCTTACTTCTGTCACCTTGTCATAAAACTCTAGTAGGTTTGTGACACAGGATTTTCCTTCCCTGAAACCGTGCTGGTTGTCAATTATACACTTGTTTCTTTCCAGGTGCCCCACCACTCTCCTCCTGATGATCTTCTCCATGACCTTGCATACTATACGTTAGAGATACAGGTCTGTAGTTTAGTGCCTCATGTCTGTCTCCCTTTTTAAAAATTGGGACTACATTTGCCATTTTCCATACCTCAGGGAGTTGCCCAGTTTCAAATGATGTGTTGAAGATCTTTGTTAATGGCTCACACAATATCTCTGCTCCCTCTTTAAGGACCCATGGAGAGATGTTGTCTGGTCCCACCGCCTTTGAGGTGTCAAGTTCGCATAGCAGCTTCTTCACCTCCTCCTTGGTTATATGTACCTCATCCAGCACTTGCTGGTGTGCCCCCCTGTTCTGATTTCTTGGAGTCCTACTGGTTTCCACTGTAAATACCTCTTTAAATCTTGTGTTGAGCTCCTGACATACCTCTCGGTCGTTTCTTGTGAATTCCCCATCACCCTTCCTCAGTCTGATTACCTGGTCCTTGACTGTTGTTTTCCTCCTGATATGGCTGTACAACAGCTTCGGGTCAGTCTTTACTTTTGATGCTATGTCATTTTCATATTGTCTCTGAGCCTCCCTTCTTATCTGTGCATATTCGTTTCTGGCCCTTCGGCTGATTTCTTTATTTTCCTGAGTTCTCTGTCTTCTGTACCTTTTCCATTCTCTAGTACACCTAGTTTTTGCCTCCCTACACCTTTGGGTGAACCAAGGACTCGTTCTGTTCTTCCCATTATTTCTGTTTCCCTTGGGAACAAACCTCTCCTCTGCCTCCTTGCATTTTGTTGCTACATAGTCCATCATTTCTTGTACTGGTTTTCCTGTCAGTTCCCTCTCCCACTGAATGTCTTGCAGGAAGTTCCTCATGCCTGAGTAGTTCCCCCTTTTGTAGTTTGGTTTTTCCCAGCCTATTCCTGCTACTCTCTCCACTTGGAGCTCAACTATGTAGTCGAAGCACAGAACCACATGATCACTAGCTCCCAGGGGCCTTTCATACATGATACCCTCGATGTCCGAACTACTCATGGTGAATACAAGGTCCAACCTTGCTGGTTCATCCTCTCCTCTCTCTCTGGTAGTGTCTCTAACATGTTGATGCATGAGGTTCTCCAGTACCACATCCATCATCTTGGCTCTCCATGTTTCGGGACCCCCATGGGGCTCCAGGTTTTCCCAGTCAATCTCCTTGTGATTGAAATCACCCATAACTAGTAACTTTGCTCCCCCCATGTGTGCTCTCCTGGCCACCTCGGCTAGTGTGTTGATCATTGCTCTGTTGCTCTCATCGTATTCTTCTCTTGGCCTCCTGCAGTTCTGTGGTGGGTTGTACATTACTGCAATTATCACCTTATGTCCCTCAGACTGGATTGTTCCTACTAAGTAGTCCCTTTCGCCCATGCCATCCATTCCTTCCATTTTCTCAAAACCCCACTGGTTTCTAATGAGCAGTGCAACTCCTCCTCCCCCTCTCCTCCCTCTGTCTTTCCTGAAGATTTGATATCCGGATGGAAAGATTGAATCTGTTATTATTCTGGTGAGTTTTGTTTCTGTGAGTGCTATTATGTCTGGGGATGTCTCTTTGATTCTTTCGTGCCACTCCTCATACTTGTTTGTTATTCCATCTGCATTTGTATACCACACCTTCAACTTCTTTTCTAAGACTGTGGTCTGGGAAGTATATTGGGGTTGGGGAAGTGGGAGACCTGGTAAGGAACTATGGGTTGTTGCTGTGGGGGTGAAGTTTGTAATGTAGTGGGTGGGGGCATTGGATGTGGCATGGGTGTTTTGATTTAGAGTGTTTGGTTGCACTGGGGTTGACCTGGTTGGGAGGCTTCTATAGAAAGTTGTGAGGGAGGCTGTATTAGATCTTCTTCCTGGGTCTGGGATCTCCTGTCTGTCTTCTCCATCCCCTCTCTTTCCTCCTTTCGCCTTTGTACCATCTCTCTCAGTTTCTTCCTTTCTTCTTGTGTTCTGTCGCGGTCGAGATACACCCTCCTGTATGCCGTCATGTCCCTTAATCGTGCTTTCTCCTGCAGTATCCTGGTCCGAGTCGCTTCTGCCTTGAAGGTCACTCTCACTGGCCGGGTTCTTTTTTTTACAAACCCCCCTATTCTCCGAAAATTTTCCAGCTGGGTCATATCGTCTTCTCCTATTGCTTTCATGATGCTTTCAATTGCTTTTTTTTCCCCTTGTTTTCTTGCTTCATATGTTTCCCCTTCGACTTCCTGGAGCCCATACACAAAGACTGACCTCACCCTTTCATTCTCCCACTGCATATCCCTGTGTATCCCCTCATTTAATTTGGTTTCCTCCACTGCAGCTTTCCTTTCATCAGTTTCACTGGCTAATGTACTTGGGCTCAGTGGCCTGTCATTTTCCCTTCTCGGCTTTCCTTGGGCTCTGTTGTTGTCTGTTAGGGCCTCCACATAAAGCTTAGCTCTTTCATTTGCTACAGTCTCCTCTGATAGAGCATCTCCATGCAGTTGTGCCCCTTCTTTCCCTACAGTCCCCTTATTTGTGGCTGAGGTAGCAGTCTCTGTTGTCAATCCCAAAATGTTCTTTAGTTCTTTAGGCTGTTTCAGATTTTTCAGTTCCTCTTCTAAACTCTGTATCCTAGCTTCTGCTGCTTTGACATGCACCTCCCACTTCCTGCTTTCCATATCTATCCTCTCTTCCATTCTCATGCTAAGTTCTTCTAGTTTCTTTTCCCATTCATGATCCCTTTTTATGAGCTCTGCTGCCCAATCTTCCTTTGCATTTTCCTCCTCCTGTCCCTTGGTTTTTCTTGTTGCTCTCTGGCAACCCATTTTTGTTTTATCCTGATTGCCTCAGAGTGGGAAACCTATGTAGTTCTGTATGTTAGGTTAGTAGTGTGTGTGTCAGAGTGTGGGGGGGGGGGGGGGAAGTGGAGGAACTGTGGCTATTTGGGAGCTGAGTGGGGAGGGGTGGGGAGGGTTTGGGGTTATCGGGGGAGGGGAGGGTGATCGAGGGAGGGGATGGATCAGGGGAAGTAGTGAGATGTCGGTGGTGAGGGGGGAGTGTGTGTGTGTCTGGATATGTGTGTGTGTGTGTGTGTGTGTGTGTGTGTGTGTGTGTGTGTGTGTGTGTGTGTGTGTGTGTGTGTGAGTGTGTAATTTTGTGTGTAATTGTGTGTGGAATTATGTGTGGGTTTATTATGTACTGAAAGGTAGGTGGCTTGTGCGTTTAAGGTAAGTCTCAGTGGTCCTTGGCTGCCCACACCTTCTTGTGACCTGACCAACCTCCTGGGACTTACCGCACTTACAGTGTGTGTGTGTGTGTGTGTGTGTGTGTGTGTGTGTGTGTGTGTGTGTGTGTGTGTGTGTATGTGGGTGTGTGTATGTGTGTGTGTGTGTGTGTGTGTGTGTGTGTGTGTGTGTGTGTGTGTGTGTGTGTGTGTGTGTGTATGTGTGTGTGTGTGTGTGTGTGTGTGTGTGTGTGTGTGTGTGTGTGTGTGTGTGTGTGTGTGTGTGTGTGTAATTATGTGTCGAATTATGTGTGGGTTTATTATGTGTCTGAAAAGTAGGTGGCTTGTGCTTGGAGTGTAATGTAGATTCTCAGTTGTCCTTGTGTCCACAACCTATGTGACCTGACTCCCTTGCAGTGTTGCCTATATCACCTGCTTATAGTGAGTTAATCGCCTTGTTCAATGGATTACCATTTGCTAAACCTTATTGAATACTTGAGTGCCTATTCTTTATCGTGCTATGAGAGTTAGACCATTCACATTCAGCTTGGCGGTTAAATTGGAACCTGGACCCCACACCCAAACAACCACTCATAGGTGATACAGTACTTGTAGTGCAGCTGTAGCAGTGTAGATTGTCCAGCTCGATGTACGTCCTGGCGTAGATCCACCTCAATTTCTTCTCGTTAATAATGTACCCTATTCACTGTATTTCTTTCACTGGTCACACTATTGTTTCACTTTATTAAAATCTTGGGTGTGTGTGTGTGTGCGTGTGTGCTCACCTACTTGTGGTTGCGAGTCTTAGCTCCTGGCCCCGCCTCTTCACCGGTTGCTACTGGGTCCTCTCTCTCCCTGCTCCATGAGCTGTATCAAACCTTGCCTTAAACTATGTATGGTTCCCACCTCCACTACGTCACTTTCTAGGCTATTCCACTGCCTGACAACTCTATGACTGAAGAAATACTTCCTAACATCTCTTTGACTCATCTGAGTCTTCAACTTCCAGTTGTGACCTCTTGTTTCTGTGTCCCCTCCCTGGAATATCCTTTGTCCACCTTGTCTATTCCACTCAGTATTTTATATGTCGTTATCATGTCTCCCCTGACCCTCCTGTCCTCCAGTGTCGTCAGGCCGATTTCCCTTAACCTTTCTCCATAGGACATTCCCCTTAGCTCTGGAACTAACCTTGTCGCAAACCTTTGCACTTACTCTAATTTCTTGACGTGCTTGATCAAGTGCGGGTTCCAAACAGGTGCTGCATACTCCAGTATGGGCCTGACGTACACGGTGTACAGTGTCTTGAACGATTCCTTGCTGAGGTATCGGAACGCTGTTCTCAGGTTTGCCAGGCGCCCATATGATGCAGCAGTTATCTGGTTGATGTGTGCTTCCGGAGACATGCTCGGTGTTATACTCACTCCAAGATCTTTCTCCTTGAGCGAGGTTTGCAGTCTTTGGCCACCTAGCCTATATTCCGTCTGCGGTCTTCTGTGCCCTTCCCCGATCTTCATGACTGCATTTGGCGGGGTTAAATTCGAGAAGCCAGTTGCTGGACCAGGTGTCCAGTCTGTCCAGGTCTCTTTGAAGTCCTGCCTGATCCTCATCTGATTTAATTCTCCTCATTAACTTCACATCGGACACTGGAGCGTTGTTCCTCGTTTTTGATGGCTCCCTGCAGCTCAGCTGTAACAAATGAAGAATACAAGAAGAATCACAAGAAGGAGAAGCAGCCCAGCCACCGTGGAGAGAAGACGTCGTCTTCAGCTGAGCAACTCTGAGCACTGTTGCTCGAGATTTTTCTTGGGTTATCCTGAGTAGTTCTTCACCAGAGCTGAGAGGAAACTTGCTTGCAGTCACTTCGAGCCCCATCCCATCAGGAGGGTAAGGCGGTGACTTGCTTGCTTGTTCACCCCTCTCATCCCCATCCCCCCATCCTTCCCCATCCTCCCCTCACCCAAACATCAACACTGGCCCACACACTAACACACTACATACATTGCTATCCTTCTGACTTTCCTATCTTCTTCTTTTTCGGCAACTTCGCTTTGGCGAGTTAACACAAGGCATTTTGACCATCCGGTAGCCCGTGTGGTTTTTTAAAATCCGGCCGATCTTTGCCTTGGGCCCTTTCCCCTCACCACTCGAGGGTAGGCTATCTCAGGGGCTGACCTTCATAAGTCAGCTGAAATAGGATGCTAGTATAACATCAAGGAAAGTTCCCTTTTTGTTAAGAAACTCCTCTGCCAGATGTTCCTTCCTAGACATCATGGCGAGGATACGAGTAAGATTACGTATTGATGGAAATCAAATGTCGATGAAAGAAATTCTAGCATGTATTTGCTCGAACTCAACTGTTGCTCCAGTGGATGTTTTTCAAACCCACGCTGGAGCAGTACTTCTCCTCTCTTCGGAAGAAGAGTTACTTCAACTGCTGAAGCATGATGTCCTTGAAAAACTGAAGACTTCTGGTGTTACCCCAGTTGCACCTGAGAGCTATCAAGCTCAGAGGACTGTGTTTGTGGCCAGAATCAACAGTTTCATGAAACATAGCACAGCGAATGAAATTGTTGAGGACTTTAATACAGAGAATTCTGAATGTAGGGCTGTAGAAGCACATAAATTCTCTAATCCTAACAACAACAAGGTAACCTTAAAGTTAATACTTGAGACACCTGAGGAGGCCAAACTTGTGTGTCAAAATGGCTTCAAATGTTTTGGCACCAGATGAACACCTGACCAAATCTCTCTTGAACGATTTGTCAGTGTGACACAATGTTTTAAGTGTTATGCCTTTGGTCATAACACCAACAAATGCAGTACTCAAGGGCAGATTTGTAGCATTTGCTCTGGCCAACATTCTTATTGAGATTGTAATAATAAAAATACACCCAAATGTGTCCTCTGCAACGGAAAACATCATGCTGTTTCTGCTATTTGTCCTGAAAGAAAAAAGGAAATGCAGAAAATTATTGAAGCCAAGAAACTGTCCACTTCTAAGAAGACCACTCCCCAGGCACCGCCAACGATGTCCCAAACTTCCTTCCCAGCTCTGCCTGGATCAAGTGGGACTCCTCAGGTCTCTACCAATGGTTCCAATGTTTGGAATTCTGCCCCTCTTGGAGCGCCCCAATCTAACCCTAACCTACAACATACACAAACGCAACAACAAGGTTCAGTCTGTTCTCCTATGTCTCAGGTATCCACAGCCGGGGATATGACGAGAGCACAACTAAT
Organism: Cherax quadricarinatus; assembly: GCF_038502225.1. Classification (NCBI taxonomy): domain Eukaryota; kingdom Metazoa; phylum Arthropoda; class Malacostraca; order Decapoda; family Parastacidae; genus Cherax; species Cherax quadricarinatus. The sequence goes on from NC_091309.1 coordinate 17,168,138, forward strand.
GTATATGATGGCCAAAGACATAGCAGGTGGTGACATTCAACTCTGCTCTCAGGTTTTAAATGATCTGTTAATGGCTAATGGGATCACTCCCATCACTATCCCAGAAAATTTGAAGGCTATTATGACCCAACCTTCTCATAACAAGAAGTATGTGCCCTACTCTACATCTAAAAATAAGCCTAAGTCATCCCTGGCCCAGGGATCGCCCACCTCGCATACCCAGGTTGTCAACTCCCATCAACCCGATAAGTCAACACCTGAACATAACAATGCCCCAGAAATTGGTGCCTACTCTCCCGCTATTGAAGCTGATCCTGTTGAACAGGAACTTTCCCAGGGTAACTCACCTTGCCTACCTAATTTTCCCTTGGAGCCTCCACAGTCTCCCATTAACTCTCACGAGCCTCTGCTTCCTGTAACTGGGAATATCATACCTCAGTTTTCTGATGAGGACTCTAACGATACTAATGAGTCTGTTAATATTACCACCTCTAGTGAAGATGATGGCATTTTTAATACACAAGCAACTACGCAGAAGTTCCCTCCTCCCCTTGACGAGTCCAGCAGGGATAGTGTGGATAACAAACATAACATTACTTGCAGGCGTTCAGACCGCAGTACACGAGCGAAGTGCAAGAAATAATGGGGATTACAATTTTCCAACTTAATGTTCAACATTTCTTTAATAACCGTTACCTCCTTGAGGTTGAACTACATAATTACAATCCCGATGTTATACTCTTGAACGAGACAGCTGCAAGAGTTGATCAACATATTAAATTACGTGGTTACTCTACTGTGGAGAAATCGCGAGGACCCTTTAGTGGTGTAGCCATCTTAGTTAAATTAGGCTATACTTTTAAAAATATTCATGTTGATGAAGATAACATTCTTGCAATAGAAATGACAACGTCTCATGGACAACTAGTGATAGGAACTGGATATTTTCCCCCGAGACAACAATATATAGAGTCAATTCCTCTACATAGGATATTAAGCAGAAATATTCCAACAATTCTAGCTGGAGATTTTAATGCTCATCACCCTGCCCTCTTCAACTGTGGAGCTGGTATTCCACTGGGTGACTTAAAAGGAAAACAACTATTTAATATCATGACAGCTAGAAAATTGTCATTTCAAGGCCCATTCTTTAAATCGTACATTGGACCTCATCCAGGGACACCAGATATAGTACTGACAAACAGAGACTGTGACATCTTTCACTGTCGTATATCTCCTGATGGAAACGTAGGATCTGACCATATCCCTGTTATAATACAACTACAAACTTCTCCATTTAGAATACCTGTAACTCCTAAACCCAATCTTAACACCCTAGGATTTGACCCCTTCAGGGCATTTCTGGGTGAGGATGAAATTGTGTCATTGGAAAATCTACCTTCCACTGCAATTGATGATGCAATCCGGTCCCTGCATAATCGAATAATTGAAGCTACTAATGCAACTTGTCAATTAGCTTCCACAAAGATATACCAACAATATAAACCTACTAGGGAAATTAGAGACAATTTAAGAAATTATCAAGCAGAATGTCGAAGGCATCTTCAAACGCGACAACCACCAGTAGCTATACTGCACCGATTAAGGCAAGAATTAATTAACATGATTAGTCATCACAAACGGGACTTATGGAAATTGCTAGTTCTTCAAGCTAATCAGTATAAACGTGAACCAACAAAATTTTGGAGTAAGATCCGACAACTTTTAGGGGCAAAGCACAAGGCTCCTAACTACCTAGTTCATACCTTCACTGATGAGGATGTTGAAATTAAACTTGACGATCCACAGGACCAGGCTAATTTGATGGGTGATGTATGGGAGAAAATTCTCTCCCACAATAACAGTCGTCAATTTAACAATAATCATTATCAGTTGGTAAATGAATGGAGAGATGAGAACTTGGATGATCTACAACCACTACCTTCCATCGATACTTCAACTCTTGAAGATACCCACCCGCTTGCTAGACCTATTACATTACTAGAGATGAGTCAGGTTATTGGAAGAATGCGAAATAGAGCCCCTGGCCTCTCTGGAATAACAATGAAACAAATAAAGTTCCTACCCAGAAATTGTAAACAGTCTTTGGTAAATATCTTTAATGCCATCTTGGCCTCAGGACATTTTCCAGTTGTTTTTAAGACTGCTAGGATGATCTTTCTTGGTAAGCCCAATAAAGACATCCACCAACCTGGGAACTATAGACCTATATCTTTACTTGAAGTCACTGGAAAAGTTCTTGAGAAGGTCATTTCCAACAGATTGAACTACTATATGGAGTTTAATCACTTTTTTACTGAAAAACAATTTGGCTTTAGAACACATAGAGGTACCAATCATGCAATAAATGTTATTTTCGATACTGTAGCAAGTCTAAAACATCAGGGCAATCTTGCCTTAATTGCCACCAGAGATGTTCATAAAGCTTTTGATAGCTTATGGCATGATGACCTTATATACAAACTCATTGACCTACCAGACCATAACTGGACTTTTCTCAGAGTAATATATAATTTCTTAACTCAAAGAAAAATCATTCCCACCTTTCATGGCAGGTCGACAGAGCCTTTTATAACGACAGCTGGTGTCCCACAAGGTTCTTGTCTCAGTCCACTTCTGTTCAACATTTATGTGAATGACCTTCCTCAACCAGAGTTTAATGATACAATTGTGACACAGTTTGCAGATGATGTTATTCATGTCGTCTCATCAACTCCGGTAACAGGAAAATACAAGTATGAGAGAGTCATAGAAAAAATGAATATTGAACTTCGTCGAACATCTAATTGGGAAAAGAAATGGAGAATTACGACTAATCCTGACAAGATCCTTGTTAGCACGATAGGATGTTTTGCATCAACAATTGAAGATAAAGGGGGTATCTCCATCAGAGGTACACCTGTAGCCATTAGAAACCCTAACAGGATTTTGGGATATGAAATAGACAGGCTGCTCCACTCAACATCTCATGTAACTAAAAAGATCAACATAGCCAAAGCCGGTCTTAGCAGTCTCTTTCGATTCAATCAAGCCCCTCAACATGTCAAAAAACATCTGTATAAAATGTTAATACGACCTATACTCGAATACCCTTGTGTCCCAATGTCATTAACAACAAAGACCAATATGCTACTGTTACAAAGGGTCCAGAATAGAGCTCTTCGCTTCATTACCGATACCAGGAGGAGAGACAGAGTTAAAATGGCAGATTTACACATACAACAAGATATTACTGCCATAAATGTACGCCTTGCACCCTAAAAAAGAAACAACTCTATGCAATGCAAGAACTATACATGCCAGATAGAGAACATCCTATACAAGTGGTAAATACCACGGATTATATCATCAATACTCCTCCTCACAGGACTCAAAGAATGACTCTCCCACAGAGGGTCCATCGTTTTATACATAAAGATGATTACCATCGACCCATGATATTGAGCAACCTCCCTGATGAAGAAGATTGGGTAACACCAGAACCCTTCTATGTATACTGAGAACATCATCGCCCCCAATTAGGGAGAAATCTTATATAACAATCTAATGTAAAAATTATGCTATTTACTATGGCTGGACACCACCTGTAAGAAGCCATTGTCACGTAATTCTATAAACAGGCCAGAAAATTATTGCCTTCATTGTCGCATAAATATCCGTTGTGCAATCGCAAAAAAAAAAAGAAAAAAAAAAAGCAATTGCAACTTGTATAATTACTACCAATTCAGAGTCATGTACTTATATATCTGTTATATCTATGTGACTCTGATGGGTTAGTCTTATACCCCTTAAAGAATATCTTATCATTTCACATACACTTTTTAAATTACACCAAAGTGGTTGGGCCACTTACTTTTATATCCTACCTCTCTCCCCCCTCCCACCCTTTTCCAATATTTCTATCCTTACCCATCCTTCTTCCTTACCCATCTCACCAAAGCTCTGGTCTGGACAAGACAAGAACTTCACATCGTCTGCGAACAGGGACACTTCTGAGTCTAATCCTTCCATCATGTCGTTCACATATACCAAAAATAGCACTGGTCCTAGGACCGACCCCTATAGGACCCCGCTCGTCACAGGTATGTGTATGTGTGTGTGTACTCACCTATTTGTACTCACCTATTTGTGGTTGCAGGGGTCGAGTCTTAGCTCCTGTGTGCGTGTGTACTCACCTAGTTGAGGTTGCGGGGGTCGAGTCCGAGCTCCTGGCCCCGCCTCTTCACTGATCGCTACTAGGTCACTCTCCCTGAGCCGTGAGCTTTATCATACCTCTGCTTAAAGCTATGTATGGATCCTGCCTCCACTACATCGCTTCCCAAACTATTCCACTTACTGACTACTCTGTGGCTGAAGAAATACTTCCTAACATCCCTGTGATTTATCTGTGTCTTCAGCTTCCAACTGTGTCCCCTTGTTACTGTGTTCAATCTCTGGAACATCCTGTCTTTGTCCACCTTGTCAATTCCTCTCAGTATTTTGTATGTCGTTATCATGTCCCCCCTATCTCTCCTGTCCTCCAGTGTCGTCAGGTTGATTTCCCTTAACCTCTCCTCGTAGGACATACCTCTTAGCTCTGGGACTAGTCTTGTTGCAAACCTTTGCACTTTCTGTGTGTGTGTGTGTGTGTGTGTGTGTGTGTGTGTGTGTGTGTGTGTGTGTGTGTGTGTGTGTGTGTGTGTGTGTGTGTGTGTGTGTGCGTGTGTGTGTGTGTGTGAGTGTGTGTGTGTTGTCTCTTAGCTTACTCATGACGCCTCTGTTTTTCACGGGATATTGCACCGCCTGCCGAGTCTTTTGCTTTCGTAGGAAGTGATCTCCGTGTGCGATTTGGGACAAGTACCTCTTAAGATTTTCCAAGTGTATATTATCACGTACCTTTCTCGCCTGCCTTCCAAGGAGTAAGGTCGAAGGACTTCAACCGTTCTCAGTAATTTAGGTGCTTTATTGTGCTTATACGTGCAGTGAAAGTTCTCTGTATATTCTTCATAATGGTTAATGAGCCAAAGGTCAAAAATAGGAAAGACCAAGAATCCAGCATAATAAACGTATTACCATAGCTAAGTTCCAGCATTTCTTGCCTTTCTCAGAAAAAAAAATACGACCTTTTACTACTCGTGTAGAGGATGGGCCTAGTTCGCCAACTACAATAAATTAGCAAAACCCATTAATAATCTCGAGCAGTTTCCCGGAGGCGTGAAGGTCTTGGAACATACTGTAGCTTCTCGCTGGGAAGGCTTAGTGCAACAAGGTAGAGCTGGAGTCAAACAGAAGGGAGGAGAGAAAAAATTTAAGGTTGATCCCTGCAGGTTCTTGTTGCTGTTTACTAGTAGGTTACCAAGTACATACTATACTAGCAAGTACTAGCTGTGGTCAGAGCTACGCTGTCCCCACAGAATGTAATGTTCAGCGCTGTTAAGCGTTGCTGGTTATGCGACCTATAATGTAAATACTGTTCCTTGTAGATGGTAATCACGTTTAGAAACAGCCTAAACTGCCATTTTATTTTATTTTATAAATTACTAATATTGTCATTACTAAAGATTAAGACACGTGCAACAGTTGGGAACCTTTATTGATGAAACGATTCGCTGACACAGTAGGCTTCTTCAGTCAAATACAGAAGGAGAAGGTGTAGTGAAATAAAGATGAGGTAATCAGTCCATCAAACTTGGACTAATTACATCATCTTCATTTCACTACACCTGGTCCCTCTGTATTTGACTGAAGAAGCCTACTGTGTCAGCGAAACGTTTCATAAATAAATATCCACAGCTGTTGCACGTGTCTTAATCTTCATTCTGTTGGTATTCTAGACCATTTTCAACATAATTCTCATTACTGCTTCTGTAGATAACGTCCACAGTTATATATAGGACTTATAATGTTTAATGTTTCGTGGAGACTGTACTGTACTCGCAGGCAAATATGACCCAGATAATCCTTAGTGCTTCTTTTAACTGAGATAAAATGCTATTACTATTTATGCTAAGCTGTAGTTTATTAAATCAACAAGTAATGCCTTATTTTCTTTTGTTGACGTGATATCTCCTTAAATATTAGTGAAAAAATTTCTCGGGACGATTTGTTGTATCTGAAGCAACTTTTATTTCGTAAACATTAGGAGATAATAACAAATTAATGTATTTTGTCTCTCGGTATTTTGAATATTTTGTTGGCATTTTCCATTGTGTTATGTAATAGACTTACTCATTTGAATAATAATGGCAATGAAAGTTTTTTATAAAAATTATTAATGCAATAACAATGCTAATACGGCTTGATGTTTCCGAATAAAACGATGGGGGAATTTCCATGGAAAATTCTATATTATGCAGTCTTTGTATTTCATGTTTGTGAAATATTTCAAACTTTCTTTATCAACGAACAAGTTATTTAATTTAAATAACGTTCAGTACATATGAATTATTTTTCCTTATGATAATTTCTGTAAAACACTGATAGTCACAAAAGTAGTAAATAGGTACTTGGTCTCCACCGTTGGAGATACCTACTTATAGTGGTTGTGGGAATTTATTTTTCTTTCTGTAAGGTTGTTTTTAAAAATAACTTGAAATTGTTATTGGTCTATGGAGGTGCCTTATTGCCAAATTAATAGACCAAAATGTAGTAATAGTTTCCATGCCATAACGAGAAAGCCTCTTCTGAGGGTTTCAAAATTTAAACCCATGCATCTAACCCAGTTCTAGGTTGTGTAGGTTCCAATTTGCTGATGTACCGACATAATTAAAAATGGAAAAATACTGGTTTCCATGCGATAAATGGAAAATGCTGCCTCATATGTTTCAGACTTCCAGCGCTGGTTATTTTGTTCATTGGAAGCTTCACGTTGTTGGTTTATGTTATAAATGGAGAACGCCTCTCCTGATCGGCTTCAGACTTTCATTGCTGATGTGTCCTCATCAGAGGAAGTTTACTTTTTTAGTGGCTTTGAGGTACAGGGGGGCTTGGGTTAGTTGATATCATGATATCTCTCTCAGATCACGTGTCAGCATAGTTGCTGATCCCCTTATATGTGTTGTATAGCATATCATAGTACCATCCATGTGTTTACATAGAAGATCCCTAGGCCGAGTGACTGTGTGATGTCACGGGATGCGCATTGTACGTTCGTTCGTACCTCTGCCTCCTCAGTCGGCGCATAGACATCCAGGCTAGAACACGGCAAGACTGGGCTCCATCTCTCATTACCACAGTCTGACAATATATCGTTACCATCCAACAAGTGTGTCTACCTTCAACCCTCGATATCTCCTTTTAAGAACCCCTACGATAAATTGGTGGCAGCGGTGGGATGTAATTCTGACGATTACAGTGATTTCTGGAGATAAATTTCTACTGAGACGGTCGCCATCTCCTGACACTAGGCCGACCTAGCCAAGCCAGCTACCTCAAGTCAGCTACTCTCTCAAGCTTCTACCAGCCACTACAATAATCACTGGTCAGTCTCTTTGTATTAGTGTTTATCTGCTTATTTGCATCACTCCTGAGGGGTTGACCTGAGTTTGCAAAATAAGCCAGCTACCAGTCTGTGGTGAGGGAGTCCAGTCCAGCCTAGCCTACTCCATCCAGCTTTTGCCTGCCAAGCCAGCTTTCCACCCCTGCTGTGCTCATCGTGAGAAGTTATCAAGCTATTCTGTGTGAAGGGTTAAGATAAGCCAGCTAGCAACTAACCCAGGTGTCTTACCCCAGTACTCAAGCAAGTCACATGAGTACAGTCTTCATTGCTTGTGATTCAAGCTCCGAGCCATTCTGAGTGCTCTTTTTCATCCCTGTGGTGTTGTGGTATTTCGTGGGTGTATTTTAAGCCAGCCAGCTTAGAATATCTTTGCGCCAGTGTGGTTGTCTTCAGTGAGGCTTACGCCGTTCATCCCATAGGCCCACTGACCACGTGTGTCTCACCACGCGGTCCGGCCTTAGTCCTGTTAAGCCCACCCACCCAACCACTCGACACCGCTGCCTCAGACGCCTCACTCACCCACTCACCCAACCACTACCACTGTGTTTTGGTACACTACGAGGGGTTATAGCACCATATTTTAAGAACCACATAGGGGGTCAAGAGCTAGAGTGTGTTTGTCACCACCATTGAAAGCCTCCTGTGTGAGTCTATCGTCGATTTAAGCGCAAATTCTTCGAATGTGGAGAGAAGTCAGTGATCGTAGTCACTCTGTCTGACTTTTTTGGGTTATCCTAGGTTCTCTACACATATGCTGCTATGTATGATAATTCTATGTAACTGTATTGTGTATACCTGAATAAATTTACTTACTTACTTACTTACCAGTCTCCTCTATCCTCCAACACCATCCTCCAACCTCCCACCTCATTCTTCACCACGTCGCTACAGTGATAATATTTTTCATATAGACATTTGCAAGTGTTGAGACATTTCTTTTGTGTTCCAGTGATTTTTCTCTTAGTGACATTCAGTGACTCTTGATTAGACTCAGTGTTTATTATATACTGATTGCAATATTTTTTTTATCTTCTTAATTCAGTGTTAATTTTCGTGCATTATCTTATGTCTGTTGTGTTGTGTTTCTTTTTATACACTTGAAGTAAGTACCTAGTGTTTTTCCTTCATTGTGTGTGCAACATATGAGCAGTATAGAACTTGTGTTTACACTTCACAATCACCTAGTGTTCTCAGTATTCCAGTGAAGTATTTCAGTAATTTTTCACCTTATATTCTGCATCACAACTCAGTGTTGTCTGTTATATTTTCCTCCCAGTATTTGTGCATTCTTGTTTTGTTCTCTGTGTGTTGAACATTCTTGTGTTCATATTCTTTTCATTTAGCCAGTGTCTAATTTGTCTTATTTCCACAGACAATAGTGCCATTATTTTGTGCAAGCAAGAAATCATTATTATCAAAGTTTTCACACATCAAGTTTCATTGCAAGAAAATTCTAGTATTGTGTTTATGTTGATGTGTTGTGTTCTGCATCACTGTAAGTGTTCAAGCCTTTTTTGTTGTGTTTTAGCACCTATTATTTTTCATGTTTCATTGAACAAATTCACTCTTAGTGCAATTTTTAAGTTCTTTTTTTTAAAGTAAATTGTTCTTTTGTTTGTTAAGTGTTGCTTAAGTTGTATTTAAGAGTTAAAGTGTTCACTCAGTTCATTCCTTGATATATTTCTTTTCTTGTGTGTGTAATATTTTTTTATTATTGCACATTGACTCATTTTGCAATAATTCTTGTGCAAACATTGTGTTGTCATTTAAAAATTTTCTTGCAGAAATTTTGTGCAGTGTTGTGCAATACTCTTGATTAGCAATTGTTATTTGCAATATTGCTACAGTTTATTTCAGTGCAGTTTCATATGCTCTGTTCTGTGCATAATATTTTATTCTTTCTGTGCCATTTTATTTTATTTTAGTGAATTGTGTCCCAGTTTGTTTTATTTTGCACAAGCTTTATTGAGTCCATTTTATTTTATTGTGTATTTCCCTATTGCATAGAGAGTAAAGACAACTCACTGTGCCATTAATCCAACTTAAAGCAAAAGTTGAGCAAATTAGATTTGAGTAAAGTACAAGTTCTCTTGATTTTCGAAGTGTTGTTTATTCAGTTGAGTAATTTCTTGTGTGAGTTTCTTTGCTTACTGTGTGACCTGTCAATTTTTATTTACTCATGCAGAATAGTTAAGCATTTTCTTCCCATTTAAGCTTACTGTGTCATTCTCTCTATTTTTTTTCCCTTATGTCCTTGAGTAAGTTCCCTAAGAACATGTCCCAGTCACTTTTGAATGTCCACTTAGTGTATCATGCCAGTCAAAGTCAATATGAATCAGTCCACAGTACCAATATTCCCTTACTGACTGAAAGACAATACCTAGCCCCTGAGCAATGTGTTTGTTCTCACAGCTTGTATCTGAGATTTGTTAAAGTGCCGCGAAATGTGAAGTTCAGATTAAGTTCCTATAGATCCGTGAATTACTTATTAACGTAGCCGAGCGATCAGGCACTAGTAATACTGTCACTCCTGTCTGGACTCCAGCCACAATATCGTACATGCAGGATAGTGCTGAGACTACTATCCTTGCGATGGCGACTTGTTCAAGTACTCGTTCCTTCCCAGAGGACGCCTTGAGAAGAACTTTACTTGCAACGAGTTATGCCATCTCTTGCTGATGCCACAAGCCATAGCAGAAAGACGTTTCTGTGGCTAGTGTGCTCACTTGAGTGTTGTTGTCGTCCCTTGTGTTTCAGATGGTGATCCCATCCTAGTTGACAGTATTCAGTGCATTGTAAGAAGTTATTTCTCGAGTAACTTTCACGTGTTGCTAACGTTTGTAAGTGTAGTTTCTTTATAGTTGATACTGCATGTCACTGTGTGTGACTCAGATTGAATATCAGTATTGTTGACCGTGTTCATTTATTTTCTCCTGTGCTTGCAGTTTGAGATAGAAGATTCGTTCTCCCTTGCTCATATTGCATGTTATAGCGTTAATTTTTTTCAACCGGGGAGAGTCATCCACCCCACCGAGTTTGTTCATTCCTCCAGTAAGAAAGAACCGATCCCTTGTGTTCTGGTGATTCGATTCCTGCTCCAGGAAGATCTTGTCCTGACTGTGTAGCCACCAGCACCCATTAGTGACTTTGTAATAAGCCAAGAATTACTGTATCGAACAGTCGAGTTGAGTACTCCTAGCAGAAGAGTTAGTAATTCCACAGTCACTAGTGAATGTAGCTGTATCTTTTGTAGATACTCGTTCAGATCATCCATGTAGCTGTATCTTTTGTAGATACTCGTTCAGATTTCCCTCAGTCAAGGCATGTGTTAGCCATTGCAGAGGAATTCGATCCTCCCAGAGATGATAACCATTCTGCATATGTAAACCTCACCCTAGCAGAATTGGGTTTAAATGTACATAGTCTGTATAACTAGATGTCTGAGATGAAGTAAATTGTCAACTGTTTGTTGTTAACTGATTAGTTTTTCAGAATTTTTTTTTTCGTGTTCACGTTCTCTCCGTATTCTGAGAATTTGACAGTAATGATCTGAGTGCACTAGATGCCTTTGCTGTTAATTTCATCTTGTATATATAAATATTTATTCTTCCTCAGAATCCGTAGAGTGCATGAATACAGATCGATCGATCAATTCCATCCCATATTGTACAATGATTTGTTCTTATAGTTTGTAATGCATTACGTTAAAAATCATTACGTTAACACCCATTACATAAAACTCATTTTGTAATATCCATTATGATACCATCCATTAGTTCTAAGTTATATATGAATTTGTTATTGTATAGAATCAGCCCAGAACCACCTGCCTGTTCAGCCTATAAGATAGTAGTGTATGTCGAGACGACATGCGTAACATGACCGAGCTGTCAGCATAGTTGCTGATCCCCTTATATGTGTTGTATAGCATATCATAGTACCATCCATGTGTTTACATAGAAGATCCCTAGGCCGAGTGACTGTGTGACGTCACGGGATGCGCATGTGTACGTTCGTACCTCTGCCTCCTTCTCAGTCCACGCATAGACATCCAGGCTAGAACATGGCAAGGCTGGGCTCCATCTCTCATTACCACAGTCTGACAATATATCGTTACCATCCAACAAGTGTGTCTACCTTCAACCCTCGATATCTCCTTTTAAGAACCCCTACGATACACGCAGTGACATAGTAAGTCTATATTAAGAAACTGATAATCTTATCAACTGTTTGTCGAAAGCGCTGAATAATCAGACGCTTGTAGGACTTAGTAAATTAACAGTAAAAGAAAACCAGCACGATTTTATCGACGAGAAATCCTGGCTAACATATTTCCTGGAGTTCCTTGATGTCGGCGAAGGTTAACCTTGCTTGGCCTGTGATCATCATATGGATAAACTCCATATCAGAAGAAAATTTTCCATTTCTCCTGACAAACAAAACCACTTTATAATTGATCTTATGTATTATATAGGGAGCACTAAACCCGTAGGGATCATACAATGTCTCGTGGAATGGGAGGCAATTAGATTCGATCCCAGGGTAAAGAGGGTAGCTCTAATTCTTTGAATCAAGAGCCTTTCACTGGCATCAAGCATCTCACTCGTGTTAGTAATACGCTTAAGCAGCATCTGTGTAAGCATTGGTATGGTTCACAGGCAGTAACCGATACAATTGGATATGCCTTCTTCCATAAAGGAGAGGCGTCATGTTATGCACGTGTTACAGGCCTGTTGAACAACTGCTGGCACCTGGGGCTCATACTGTTTTCAAGCCTAGTAGGGGCCTAGATATAGGCTGTAACTGAAGCTCCCTGTATACGCTTCACTTATACAACAAACAGCATATTGTGGGTCTCATATGCTCCAAACTAGGGCATAACACCTTGAAGGGAACCAATTCATAAAGATGTGTTATAAAGAAAAGCAGAAAAAAAAACGGAGACACCCTCCTTGGAAAACGAGAATGAAGCGATATATTTTAATATATGCTAATATAATATGGAATTAAGTTTTTGTCAGAACTCGGGCATTATATTTTTTTTAATGCAGGAAAGCTAACACTGCCAAGAAATAGTTATTGTGCATTTTTTTATTTCGAGGAAATTAGCAAAAATAACACCCTTATGTGTGAAAGAATGCAACTAAAGGGCCAATCAACCGTTAGTATTGTATCACACGACACGTCTGGCCAATCACACATCAGTCACGTGACACTCCTGGCCAATCGTAGCTAACATAATATTTACACGTTAGTTTCTAAGTCAAACGATAACGAGAGTGATTTCTTCTCATTCTGATACACAGATTCACTTATTACATCATAATTTTGCATAAAACACTGTGAGTATCACTTTAGATTAATTTCTCATTAGGTTAGGTTGAGTTACATTTGGAAAGTGTGTGATCGACACCATGCCTAACCCTTCTAGGGTAGGGTAGGTGCCTGAGCCCGAGCCTTTAGCTCATAAGACTGTGATTCCCATTTGCCCCCTTGGGGCGGGGATGGCAGACCATAGAGGCCTAGCTTGTGGCTAGGCCTGGGGACAGTTGGTCCCAAAGATGAGGAGGTACTTGTGCCTCCTCCCATGGGCGACTTAGGTCTCAGACACTCCCTAAAGAGGGAGCCAAGGCCGGGCCACCACTTGGAAAAGGCCCGGGCCGGGAGAATACCGGCTAATCTTTAATAATAATAATAATAAAATAAGGAAAGTGTGAATTTATCACCTTCATAAGGACCGCTAAACCCGTAGGGGTGATAGTGTCTCAGAGAAATGAGAAACAATCAGGTTCGAGTTAGGGAAGTGAAGAATAAGTGTAGTTCCTTGGATCAAGAACCCATCAACAGCGTCAAGGAATCTCCCTTGACGGGCAAAGGTTGTGAAGTAGACTAATGAGGCTGTCTTGGGGCCAACAATAGAGATAAGACACCACAGTTTAAAGTTTTACCTTTGGTAGATTCCTCACAACTCAGTGGTTGTGAACATAACCGAAGAACTCGGGTTTAATCTTGAGCGCGACCAGGCAGACGGGCAAGTAAAGGGGCTATAAATAGCGTCCAGAAAATGGCTAAGACAGGAATCGCAGCGATGGATTCAGGCTGGGGAAAATTAGATTTATAATGAATATAGAGAAGCATTAGTCTAACAAGGGTTGTAGATGAGTGGAACAAATTCCCAGGTAGCGTCATTGAGGGAAGAACTTTGGATAGCTTTAAATATGGTATGGATGGAAACATGAGTGGGTGTGGGTGGGTGCTAGTTATACCCGTGTAGTATGGGCCAGTAGGCCTCCGGCAGTCTTCCTGTTTCCTGTTACCTGAGGAAAGAGGACCAAAGGATCTTCATGGAAATATTCATGGCTGGAATGGATTCAGAGAAGAAAGAGTGTTTGCCATAACCATTGGGAATTTTAATACTTTATTAATAAATTTATAAAAGAAGACTGGACACCACAAGCATAAGTTTCCTGCAACCAAAAATATGTAATTACAAATATGTAATTATACAATAACTTAAAATATACAAAGTAATGTTTTGTTTCGAACCGCAAAGTCAACAGCATGCTTGGCCTTATAGCAAGAAATTTCGAGTACAAAACACCCAAAACAATGGTAACAATATAATGTTCCTGTCAGACCTCACTTTGAATGTGTTGCTCAGTTTCTGATAGCACCTGGACCTATATCTTCTTGCAAGGATTGACATCGTCTAATATTCTAACAGTAAATATGGTGGTACACAAGACACTCATTTTAACACGGCACTGCTGCACTCGACGTTGTTAACACAGTTAATCCCTCACTTGAATTAGGGTTGAAAACTGATCAATTTTTAATAAAATTACGTCAGCTAGTTCGGGAGACATATTTCCCAGGGGAGGGAAGGAATCTGTATGGTAGACAGCTCCACGTCAGACGTGGTGGAAGCTGGTTCAGACCACCGTCAAACGTGGTGGAAGCTGGTTCAGACCACTGTCAGACGTGGTGGGAGCTGGTTCAAACCATCGTCAGACGTGGTGGAAGCTGGTTCAGACCACCAACGTCAAATTTGGTGGAAGCTGGTTCAGACCAGTCAGACGTGGTGTAAGCTGGTTCATACCACCGTCAGAAGTGGTGGAAACTGATTCAGACCAACGTCAGATATGATGAAAACTGTTTCAGACCACCAACGTCAGATGTTGTGGAAGCTGGTTCAGGAGCTGAAGGATACACCAGTTCCTGATTACCTGGATTCTCCACTGGAGATCATCGCCCCCACATCCTGAGATTTCATGAAGTGCAATATGATGAATCTAGTGATCATTAAAATAATGATTTGCGACATTGGAGGCTAAAGCTTCTTAGATAGTGCCTCATCTCTCCTAGAAAGGTCTCAAATATCTAGGAAAACTGAGTCGTAGTTTTCACAAGTCTAACATCAGAGGCCAGAATTCCAATACACTCTTCAGTTCTTGAAACTAACTGCGAGTCCAGGTTTAACCAATACACAATTTTTTGTTGTTTAACCAATACACAATTTTTTTTCTGGGAATGTGTAAGTCATCATCGGTTACTCCACAAAATTTCCCAGACATCTCTGAGAAAAACTGCCAGTGTTTTCCAACAAGGGAAGAATTTGTTCCTAAGGAACGTGTTATGCTTATATATAAAGAAATAAATTATAATCTTCCTGGGTGATCATGAAGATAACATCTTCCTCTTGGGTGATCATGGTTGTACCATCACCCTGGATGGTATCATCATGGGTCATGATGATAGTATGTATTATCCTTCTGGGTGGTCAGGGTAGTATCATTTTCCTAGGTGGTATCATCCTCCAGGGTGGTATCATTTTCCTGGGTGGTAATGATGGTGTTTTTTTTCTGGATGGTCATGATTGTATTTTCTTTCTGGATGGTCATGATGGTATCATCTTCGTGGGTGATGATGATATTATCTTTCTGGGTGGTCAAGATGGTATCATCTTCCTGGGTGGTCATGGTGAGCTCAGGCTCTGGCTAGGCTTGAGAAATCTGGTTTGTGGTTTTCGGATTCTCAATTATTATTATAATCAAAAAGAAGCGCTAAGCCACAAGGGCTATACAGCGCTGCTCGGATTCTCAAAAACTGCCTAGTGTGCATCTTCCAACTTTGCTATTACATTTGATCATATCCAAACATTGTTTTAGAGCCAAGATAAGTTAGACTTATCTTTTTCTTGTCTGATGAAGTAAGTGTATGTATAAATAAAATTATGTGGTTAAGGTCTACATGCTTCCGTTGGTAGTTGATGCAATTCTGTACAAATAATTGTAATAATACTCACATCCGCCTGTTTCAGTATGTACATAAGTTCATGTTTGTTTTATAATTTGGCTTTTTTGAGTGATTTTTGTTTTATTGTCATTATACGTAGCTCTTACACTGGATTGTACACAACCTTTATTACAAAACTATAAATTAGTCCAAATATTAAGGCACTATTTTTATATATATAGCTTATTCTTGTGTAAGAGAAAGCAAAATCATGCTTGAAAATCAGCCCAAGGCGCTGAGATTTCAGTAAGTTGAAGGGTATATTGTTAAATATTCCACTCTGAGTTCAGTAGTTATAGGAGTCTTAGATTTCCTTCCAGCAAGCCTCGTACTTGCACATGGGAGCAACCATTTTGGATAGTATATCACACAGTTTCAGCGAAAATGTTAGTTTAGCTCTCACTATGTTGACAGATGGACATCTGTAAACATTCAAGAGAGTGATTTTCAGAGATGGACTCAAAGTTGTTGTTTTTAAGAACATAAGAATAAACACTGCAGTAGACTTATTGGCTCATGCCAGTCAAGTTTAACTTATACCCACCTACACCCACTAACATTCCTGTACACCCAAGATTTAAAGCCACCCAAAGTTTTTGCACCAATAACGCTACAACTCTATTGCGAAACCAGTACCTACCTATATCCATTCTAAATCTAAATTTGTCTAACACGAATCCATTACTACCAGTCCCGTCTTGTTAGATACTTTCAGGTCATTATTATATCCCTTTGTTCCTGTTTTTCATTTGTACACTTGGATCACATCTTCCTAATTCCACGCCTATCTAAAGTGTAAATTTAGCGCCTTCAACCTATTTTCGTAGGAAAGGTTTCTGGTCAATGGGATTATCTTCATAATCCTTCACTATATTTTCCAAAGCACTAATGTCCATTCTGCAATATGGAGACGCGGAACTGAGCAGCATAATCTAAATGAGGCCTTACTAAAGATATGTGAAGTTAAGTATAACTGTAGTCCTTCTATTATTAATACTTCTTTATATGAAGCCAGGAATCCTATTTGCTTTATTGCGAACACTTATACACTGTTGTCTTGGCTAACCAGAAATCCATATACACAAAATCACATATATTTTATCATGGTCTACTGTCTCTTAATTCCCTGGTGAAAAAGGCTAGTAAATCCGTTAGCAAGAATACCATCTGGTGAAATCGTGTTGAGATTCATTGATCAACTTGTATCTTTCAAGGTTCTATCGAACTGCGTCTGCAGTTATTGATTCTGTCAGCTTTCCCAAAACTGAGGTTAAGCTGATTGGTCTGTAATTTGAAGCTAAGGACCTATCTCTCATCTTGTAAATGTGTAAAATTAGTCATTTTCCATCTATCTGGTACGACATCCGTTTGTAGTATTTTTTTTCTGAAAAATCACCCGTCTCAAGATAAATTGAATATAATGTAGATTATAATTTTTCGACAGTTTTTATTGTCGCCTTCGATGTAGACAACCATCAAGATCACTGCCCACCGAGCTTACAGCTTCAGATGGGTTAAGCAAGTGTTCAAATTGAGCGCCTAGTAATTTGTAGGCAAGTAGCCATGCCTAGGAAACGCCAAGCTAGATCCGAAATACATGACACATGAAAAAACGAGCGCGGCAAAAAGACCTAATTGACAATGCTAAATAGGTCCCGATTACACCCAGCTATTCCCACTGTGTATATGGGCAATTATTTTTATTTCCCGGGCTTAGGAATTTACGTTTGTCTACATTATACTGTACGTACCATGTCAACCTATAAGCTTGAAGCATATAAATGCCCTCACGTAGACTAATTCCCTAAATTCTTTCAAAATAAATAATGGACCTGTTCTTGTAGTCTGAATTATTACTATTATTATTATTATTATTATCAGTAGTAGTAGTAGTAGTAGAAACAAACCCTAAGTATCGTTTGAAAATTTGCTTATATTGGTGTTTAATATCAAAATCATTTGTAAAACGAATATCGTATTTGCCTTGCCATTCTCTAGGGCCGGTCATGTGTTTACGTACACAAGCATCCTCGGTAACAATATACATTATGCTCAAGTATTATTTATATATAAATTATTTAGGCTATTTCATAGCTGAATCAACATAAAGAATTTATCAACCATTCGGGCAATATCTTATTAAAATTAGGTGCATAATTCATTAGAAGAAAAGGCTTATTTGATGGATAACTCAACCTGCTCCAGCACACAGGAAGTAGGATGCCTTCCAGCCTTGCATGGAGCAAGTTTTCATCCTGTTTAAGAACACCAAATTATATTTTCGGCTCAAATTAATTGGCATGGTCAGCTCTGGTAGGAACAGTAGAGTTTTCTAAGCGTTATTCTCAACCCTTACAGTATTACTCGCCACAAATCAGAAATGTAACAAAGAGCCGCATCATGCCAAAGCTAGACGTTGAATACTTCGTAAAACAAATGAGTTAAAAAAAACACCAAATGAAAATTGTGCTTACTTAGGGCACCTTACCTTGACGGAATCCCACCCACCCTCGCGTACAAGTAGTGATTATGACCACATCACTGACTCAT
>NC_091309.1:17191480-17198980 GCF_038502225.1 Cherax quadricarinatus
TATCTTTAAACGTATAAGAGAAAGTTTTAGAAAGAACTTAATTTTAAATGAGTTCTTGCTAATTGACCAGTTTTACATATTCGGCACGACATATATATATATATATATATATATATATATATATATATATATATATATATATATATATATATATATATATATATATATATATATATATATACATATATATATATATATATATATACATATATATATATATATATATATATATATATATATATATATATATATATACATATATACAGGTGACCCGGTGGCCTGGTGGAGGTGGCCTGGTGGCTAAAGCTTCCGCTTCACACACGGAGGACCCGGGTTCGATTCCCGGCGGGTGGAAACATTTCGACACGTTTCCTTACACCTGTTGTCCTGTTCACCTAGCAGCAAATAGGTACCTGGGTGTTAGTCGACTGGTGTGGGTGGCATCCTGGGGGACAAGATTAAGGACCCCAATGGAAATAAGTTAGACAGTCCTCGATGACGCACTGACTTTCTTGGGTTATCCTGGGTGGCTAACCCTCCGGGGTTAAAAATCCGAACGAAATCTTATCTTATCTTATATATATAATATATATGTATATATATATGTATATATATATATATATATATATATATATATATATATATATATATATATATATATATATATATATATATATATATATAACGGTAGGAGAAAATTCTCAAACAGCTTCAGGGAGAACCTTGAGTTTTCCCTGAAGCAAGTTTATTCTTTTCTCTGAGGATGAGGGTCCCCAGAACAGTTTTAGAGGTGGTACCTCCCTATATATATATATATATATATATATATATATATATATATATATATATATATATATATATATATATATATATATGTGTGTGTGTGTGTGTGTGTGTGTGTGTGTGTGTGTGTGTGTGTGTGTGTGTGTGTGTGTGTGTGTGTGTGTGTAGGATTACGTAGTCCTGTGGGTTAGAGTGTGTGATTTCACCATGAGGCGGGTCAAAACGACATGGGT
Source organism: Cherax quadricarinatus (assembly GCF_038502225.1). Lineage (NCBI taxonomy): Eukaryota > Metazoa > Arthropoda > Malacostraca > Decapoda > Parastacidae > Cherax > Cherax quadricarinatus. Next base: position 17,192,497 of record NC_091309.1, read on the forward strand.
TCGAATCCTCGGCTGGTCACAGTGTTATTGATTCAATACCACTCGTTCGTGGTTACAATAATATATATGTATGTGTGTGCATATATGGAACAAGGTCACAGTAAACAGGTGATATCACATATCACAGTATGAAAAATAACCATTGAGAAATCACGAAACCACATGGACGTTCACTATTTTTCACGGTGGTTATTTTGCATATATATGTATATAGACATACACATTATGAATGCAGATTGAAAAGCTTCGAAATCTCTTCACTTGTTTGCGAAGTGTTCACCAGTGAAGTATTCTAAAATCTCTTGAGGTTCGGTGAATATGGCAGGATGAGATGGAGTAAACTGTCACAAGCCTTGTGCTACGGGGTGTGGGATACAAGGCCAAGCTTCGACTGGGCACCCAAACATATATGGGGTCTGGCTATGGCAGAGTACGCAGGTTCGAATCCTTTTCCAGGTTGAGAGATAATTTGTGTAAGTAATTTCGTCGTGCTTTTAGGCACTGAACTGCCAGGTGATTTGGCAGATTAGATATTTTCATTAGCGAGCATGTGTACAGGTGTATCTAAGAGTTGCTGGAGTTCCTGCTCATTTCTGCAACATTGCAAGCTCCTGATGATGTGTTGATTGCAACATGAGACCTAGAGCTATCATTCAACTCTCCCTGGGTTAATTTGCGCACACACACAAACACACACACACACACACACACACACACACACACACACACACACACACACACACACATATATATATATATATAATATATATATATATATATATATATATATATATATATATATATTCATTCTATTCCCCATTTGGTGTACCAGCCTCCACAAGCAGTTTTTTATATTATTGCAACCATGAACGAGTGGTATTGAATCAATAACAACACTGCAACTAGCCGAGGATTCGAACCCATGTTTTGGCCCGCCTTATGGTGAGCGAAAATCACGTGACACACTAACCCACAGGACCACGCAATCCTACAAGAATCAAGCACCCAGCAGAGCTAGGTGTTTTACCTTAATCCGAGGACATTCGGTGGTCTTAGGGAAATGTGGCAAACTAAACCAAATAATAATAATGGACTGCAGATGGTACTTAGCTTGAATAACAGCTCACGCCTTCGCAGCCGTCTCCAAAGAAGTGTATTGAGGAGTTGTCAGTCCCATTCCCTAGGGCTGTGTAAAAGAAAGGTAAGTGATTATAACAATAATTACCCCAAAGGGGTAATGATGAATGAGTGCTGATGCAACTTATATGTTTGGGCTCAAAAGCCCACACCTCAGTGCCGTCTATAGGATGGTTTCAAACCCCTTGTGACCACAAGAACTGTGCAGTTCTCCTGTATAACAAGCTAGTTTAAGACCTACCTTGCCCTTGTAGCGTGAGCTATGGTGTTGAATTCACCATGCACGACAGGTATAGGTGACTTGATAGAAGCTGAAGTGTCCTTGAAGAATGTCACACTGTCTTCCACTTACCTGGAGGTTACCTGGAGGTTATTCCGGGGATCAGCGCCCCCGCGGCCCGGTCCATGACCACGCCTCCCGATGGATCAGGGCCTGATCAACTAGGCTGTTACTGCTGGCCGCACGCAGTCCAACGTACGAGCCACAGACCGGCTGATCCGGCACTGACTTTAGGTATCTGTCCAGCTCTCTCTTGAAGGCATCCAGGGGTTTATTGGCAATTCCCCTAATGCTTGATGGGAGGCTGTTGAACAGTTTTGGGCCCCGGACACTTATGGTGTTTTCCCTTAGTGTACCAATGGCGCCCCTACTTTTTATTGGGGACATTTTGCATCGCCTGCCCAGTCTTTTACTTTCGTAGGGAGTGAGTTCTGTGTGCAGATTTGGGACCATTCCTTCCAGGATTTTCCAAGTGTAGATAATGATATATCTCTCCCTTCTGCGTTCCAACGAGTACAACTCAAGTGCTTCCAAGCGTTCCCAGTAGTTAAGGTGCTTGACAGAACTTATTTGTGCAGTAAAGGATCTCGGTACACTCTCTAGATCTGCAATTTCACCTGCTTTGAATGGAGATGTTAATGTACAGCAGTATTCCAGCCTAGAGAGAACAAGTGATTTGAAAAGGATCATCATTGGCTTGGCATCTCTCGTTTTGAAAGTTCTCATTATCCATCCTATCATTTTCTTTGCACGTGCGATCGTGGCACTGTTGTGATCCTTGAAAGTGAGATCCTCAGACATTACTACTCCCAGGTCCCTTACATTATTTTTCCGCTCTATTGTATGGCCAGAGTCTATAGTATACTCTGTTCTAGTTATTATCTCCTCCAGTTTTCCATAACGGAGTAGTTGGAATTTGTCCTCATTGAACATCATATTGTTTACCGTTGCCCACTGGAAAACTTTGTTTATATCTTCTTGGAGGTTAACCGCGTCCTCAGCAGATGACAGCCTCATGCAGATCCTAGTATCATCCGCAAAGGATGATACGGTGCTGTGATGTATATCTCTGTCTATGTCTGATATGAGGATGAGGAATAAGATGGGGGTGGGTACTGTGCCTTGTGGAACAGAGCTCTTCACTATGGCAGCCTCCGATTTAACTCTGTTGACCACTACTCTTTGTGTTTGATTTGTTAGGAAGTTGAAGATCCATCTCCCCACTTTCCCAGTTATTCCTTTAGCACCTATTTTATGGGCTATTACACCATGATCGCATTTGTCAAATGCTTTTGCAAAGTCCGTGTATATTACATCTGCATTCTGATTTTCTTCCAGTGCATCCAAGGCCCTATCATAGTGATCCAGTAGTTGTGAGAGGCAGGAGCGACCTGCCCTGAACCCATGTTGCCCTGGATTGTGCAGATTTTGGGAATCCAGGTGATTTGCAATCCTGCTTCTTAGCACTCTTTCAAAGATTTTTATGATGTGGGACGTCAGAGCTATTGGTCTATAGGTCTTAGCTAATGCTTTGCGTCGTTTTAAGTGACTGGAATTTCACCCATGTCCAAGCTCCTCCTCCATATTATACTTAGGGCACGCGAGAGGGGTTTCTTGCAGTTCTTAATGAAAACAGAATTCCACGAGTCTGGGCCCGGGGCTGAGTGCATGGGCATGTTGTCAATGGCTTTTTCGAAATCTATCGTCGGGAAATTGGCAACACTCGTGCGGTTACACTAAACTGTTCTTCAAGATTTGTCTATTGTTCACAGTAATGCCGCTAAAGAAGCTATGCACACTTCTTTGTGTTTCTACTGTTATTATGGAGATTGTCAGAGGTCGAGGACGCACTGTTAAAGTTCCTTTGTTAAGGTCAGTGCACGCGTAACACCACGCTCCTCGTACCATAGTTTTTTCAATCCGATGGCCCTTGCCTCGCTTCAGCCTCGGCTGTCCTGGGCGTCTCCAGACACACAATAGAGGTGATGATTCCAGCAGGTTTTCCCTTTCTTGCCAAACTTCAATAGGAAGCAATGCAGGATGCTTGATTTCTTGTCTGGGCATAGACATCAGTGTATGCTATCTTTAACATGGTAAAAAAGTGGGTGCAGCGTTTCCTTAATTTTCCTGCTAAGATAGGAGATTAATTGTTTCTCATTAACCCACCCTAGATGCAACACTGGTCTCTTGCAAGGAAGTGGCATGTCTGTGACACATGCTGGTCATATGCTTCCAATTAGGGTTGATGCAGAAGCAAGACACCATTGCCCTTTCTGAGAGGGTCATCCCTCAGGGCTGAAAAGGGTTGATACCCCCCTCCCGGAGAAAATTTCTCCACAGTGGTATGGGTCCATCTGAGATAATTATTTAGATTTCTTCCTGAAGCCGTTTGAATATTCCACTTCCCCTACCACCCCATCTTTTCATTCTTTTTTTACCAATAGGTATATTTTATTACATAATATGGTACAAAAGGTTTAAGAGATTGTTGATATAAAGATGGCATATACAGTACATGAGATGTGAGAGATACGTGTCTAGTACATATTGTTAGGTGTTTGTCACTGATTATAATGCGAAAATCTCATCCAGCTCTTCAGAACTGGGGCGTGTGCCCAAAATACAGCAGGCATTACCCCTCTGAACAGCAGCACTGAGTCACTGGAACAGAAAACTAGCTGCTGTATATATATATATTATATATATATATATATATATATATATATATATATATATATATATATATATATATATATATATATATATATATATATATGCAAAACAACCACTCTGAAAGAATAGAGAAATTCCAAGCGCTTTCGTGACTACTCACATTATCAAGGAACTATGAAAGTAAAGCATCCAAGGAAGCTATATAAGGGGTCTGGCCAACACCTCACTATCAGATCCCACAACGGTTAAACACCTGACGCGCGCCGACCCAACTGGATAGGTCCTTTGCACAACTCACCCACAAATTATTCTACCCAAGAAAATTTAAAAATTATTATTTGTCCAGTGTATTATTAAATTCTTCCCAAATTCTATTAATTATAAATGGATCTAATTTATATAAACCAAAGGAAATATTCATATTATTGTCAAAACTGCTTTTTATGAAACAAGATTCAATTATATTCCTGTCGACCATGGACTTGCTTGATACTACTTTCTCAGCTTTTTGAAAATCAATTGGATGGTTAAAATCTCTTACATGAATAAATATTTCCTTTGGTTTATATAAATTAGATCCATTTATAATTAATAGAATTTGGGAAGAATTTAATAATACACTGGACAAATAATAATTTTTAAATTTTTTTGGGTAGAATAGTTTGTGGGTGAGTTGTGCAAAGGACCTATCCAGTTGGGTCGGCGCCCGTCAGGTGTTTAACCGTTGTGGGATCTGATAGTGAGGTGTTGGCCAGACCCCTTATATAGCTTCCTTGGATGCTTTACTTTCATAGTTCCTTGATAATGTGAGTAGTCACGAATGCGCTTGGAATTTCTCTATTCTTTCAGAGTGGTTGTTTTGCATATTCTGAAATCACCTGTTTACTGTGATCTTATTGCATATATATATATATATATTATATATATATATATATATATATATATATATATATATATATATATATATATATATATATATATATATACAGCCTCAGATAATATGAAGTTTACTAAGTTCTTTTAATGAGAAGCAAACCCAGAGACCGTGTGATTACCTAATAACTCTTCCACTTAGTAATTCTTCCTCTTCATAGTAACTCGTTCATACGACTGTTTAGATGTCCCTCCAAAACGCCAGTATCCTTAAAGTGCAGGCATTGTACTTCCTATTTCCAGGACTCAAGTCTGGCTAACCGGTTTCCCTGAATCCCTTAACAAAATATTACCCTGCTCACACTCCAACAGCTCGTCCGGTCCCAAAAATTATTTGTCTCCATTCACTCTTATTTAACATGCTCACACACGCTTGCTGGAAGTCCAAGCCCCTTGCCCACAAAACCTCCTTTACCCCCTCCCTCGAACTTTTTCGAGGACGACCACTACCCAGCCTTCCTTCGCCAACAGATTTATATGCTCTCCAAGTCATTCTACTTTGTTCCATTCTCTCTAAATGAGCAAACCACCTCAACCCCTCTTCTACATAGTGATTCTTGTTCTTCTACATAGCAACTTTTGTTCTACTTAGTAATTCTTGTTCTTTATATAGTAATTTTTGTTCTATACAGTAATTCTTGTTCTTCTGTATAGCAACGTCCCTTCAAAGGAGGTTCCTTGATGCTGGTGAGGGGCTCTTGATCTAGGGAATTGGATCTGTGCTCTGGTTCCCCGAATTAAGCCTGAATACCTTCCATCATCCCCACACATGGGCTGTATAATCATATGGGTTTAGCGCTCCAAATGATTATAACAATGTACAACAACGTTTGTTTTACATGGTAATTCTTGTTCTACATAGTAATTCTTGCTCTTCCACACAATCGAGCCTGATTATTTCCCATTCCCCAGGCGCTGTATAACCCGTAAGTTAGGGCTTACCAATAAAAATAATGACCTTGGATAAGCCAGCGAAGTCAAAGATTATGATGTCATATAGCCTGGAAGAAAATTATAGTATATTAAAGAGGCAGACTTTGCTAGGTTCTGACGTTCGTTAATAACACTACCATTTCAGAAGACTAACTGAAAGCTACAGTTTACTGTTGTCAGTAAGCAGTTTTTCTACAGTGCATGTGAATTAAGACTAATGTTGCTGAAGAGTTGATTGTAATCAGTGCATGAAATCTTCATTTCGTGGAACTTATAGATTGCTTATTAGAGTCTAGCTTCTCATGATGTAAGTTTTAGTGGAAAGTAAGGGAAAAACAGGATTAGTAACTTGGTAAGTTTATTGTTACAGTCGCAGGTAATATAACGTTCACTAAGTTCTCCCATTAATATAAGTAACAAACTAAGAGACCGTCTGATAAAGTAAAAATTCTTCCACAGCAAGTCTTGCTCTTCCACATAGTAATACTTTCTCTTCTACATAGTAATTCTTCCTCTTCCACATATTGA
>NC_091309.1:17201480-17203980 GCF_038502225.1 Cherax quadricarinatus
TATATAAATATATATATATATATATATATATATATATATATATGCATTATAAGTTGTACTGACATACTCCAAATCATACCACGGGTGGGGATAGAACTTGCTATCAGTCATAAAACTCCAGACCGACGCGCTAGCCACCACTGGGCCAGCTCGCTACAACAAGATTCGTCCAACTAGGTATATTTATACACCATAGGAGGTTAGCAGGGACCACTGTGACCACAAATGCAAGTTTTTAGAGACGAATCTCCCGCCAGCTTGGCCGTGACCTTCTCTAGATTAAGTCCCCTCGAAGCCGTCATCATGACTCACGAAATCGTAATGACACGATTGCAAACAGACCATACCACGAGTGGGGATAGAAACCGCGATCAGAGTCATAAAACTCCAGCCCAACACGCTAGCCAATGGGCCAGCTGGCTACAACAAGATTCGTCCAACTAGGTATATTTATACACCATAGTGTATAAATAGTGTCTAGAGCGTCGGTCTGGAATTTTATGACTGATCGCGGGTTCTATCTACGCCCGTGGTATGGTTTGTTTGCAATTGTGCCATTACGATTTCGTGAGTCATGACATACTCCTTTTTCTTTCTACACTACTTTAAGCAGTTTCTAACCTATTAAAATGCTTTTTCTATCAAACTTTTTTTTTGTCAAGATCCGCCTAGGCATTTAAAATAAGGCACCAATCACTTCAGTTATTAGCAACCAGTTCATTTCGTGATGCATTTGCCCAGTTGCTGATTCTTATGCCTAACTCAACATGCCCCTTGGAATTCTTATCTGAGGAATTGGCAACAAGAACAGATTTGTATAGACTTGCCAGTGGACTTGTTTTATAATTTATTATATATAATTGTTATGGTTTCTTGCAGTAATGTGAGAGTTTGCTTGGGAGGTTAACTTTTCATTTAATTTAAGCAAGGGATTTCTGGTATGTTCGGGTGTGCAGATTATCTTATTACTGTACTGCAATTATTAGATTATATTTTATTAATAATAATTTTCCACCAAAATATGTAAAACAAAGGGGAGAAAAGTAGCACTGTAGTGAAAACCTAAAAAAAAACCATGATGCGTTACTTAAGAAAGCGACTGCAATGTAGATCTTGAGAGAACCTGACGAATAAAAAAAGTTCCTAAAAACAATAATAATTATGACCAGAGAAGTCAGAATTTTGGCGAGGAAGAAAGGAAATTTAGCGTGGAGAGACCGGCCTTATGATATTTTAGGGTAAGGTATGCGTTACTGATGTTAAAGGTTATACCGTCCCCTTTTTTATGTACTTTTTTTCATTTCACCAAGCAAAAACAAAGACTGCAATTAGGCCTACTGGCCCATGATAGGCAAGTCTTATTAACATCCATCCATTTCAAACCAATATTTAAAGCTACCCAAAGTATTTTTGATGAATACTTTATTAACGCCTGTTTGTTCCATATTTATTTAACATATTTGGCATTGATAGTAAGAAAATGGCATCACCTAAAAAGTCCCTGCTTACATTATATAATATGTTGCGTTTACGAAAGTGTTTCATCTCGATTAGCAGTAAACTAAAGTTACGAGCATTTGTGTTAGGGGCACGTGTTGTATACAGATTTATAGTTTTGCAATAACTAACCTAACCCAACCTTACTAAAAATTTACTTAATATAGTTTAATTTACCCAACTATCAGAAAACAGGTGTAATGTACATCTATAAAATTCTGGAGGGATTGGTTCTAAATCTGCGAACTGAAGTCACTACACATGAATGGTGCAGATTAAGTCCAATGAAAAGCAGGGGGCGATGAGTACATTAAGAGAAATTAATAAATATAAGAGCCCTAGATTCTTCAGTACTCTCCTTTCGTGCATAAAGGGAATTACCAACAAATCTCTGGCTATGTAGAAGGAACTTAGTAAGTTCTTCAATCAATTCCTGATCAGTTGGACCGTGTTGCATACATTCATCTGCGTGCAGTTGACACCAATAGCCTGGTCGATCAGGCTATTCACCAGGAGGCCTGGTCTGGGACCGGGCCGCGGGGGCAGTGACCCCCGAAATCGTTTACAGGTAACAACCCTCTTAGCAATCTGATGATAGTCCCCCCTTCCCCTCAAAAAGTGGTTATTTCATAGGTACTCATCTTGAAGAGTGAATTCGTGTCTAGTTGCAATGTGCGTACGTAAATTATTATAACAACAGTGTTATGACTATGTAACTCAAATTCCAAATTCGGCTCAGTGGAATAAGTTTCAAGTTATTAAAAAGAGGATAACCATGAACCGGCGGAAGTAGTGAAACTGGAGCTGATGAAGCTGCTTTGATCGATACCAGTACACTTGGTTTCCAGGTGGGAAGGACACAAGAAAGGGTGGACAGGGCATTATATGCTATTTGTGATACATTTTTTTTTATCTCAGTCATAATGAAAATGTATGACATTTACTCGCTCTCATAAAAAAAATGTTTTGTGCAAACTGAGTTCCAATGTAACTTGTTTGATTC
>NC_091309.1:17208980-17251480 GCF_038502225.1 Cherax quadricarinatus
TAAGGAGTTATTTCTGTTTGCGAATTTGGAATCAATCTATACAGGGCTGACCCTGAAGGCAAGGAATCAATAATACCGATCGATAAAGCATAAGAAGCAGGGTCAGGATATATGAATCGATTCCTACAAACACAGGTACTGTAGTACAGATGTTGCATTTGTGTAAATTCATCTACACGACAATGACGTTCTGTTTTTCCCCACAATGAAAGTGTTCCATTAAGCTGAACAGGCTTTCCTTGTACCACTGCACCTCTCAGCCTTATGATAGATTTCTTTGAACAACGCGTCCAATTTATTCTTGAAAAGGTCACTTGATATACGATGCGGGCACAGTTTATTGTTATAAATATTGACGTTTAATTCGGGGCCTGGGTATTTTATTTGTCATGTATTATTAAACGACTGTATTTTCTCTGTAGCTTTCACGTTGGTCTAGGTATCTCTTGAGATGATTACTGGGATGTGAGTGGCCCACATAAGTTGTGGGAGTTTCCCGTGGTCGTTTTCTCTTTGAGTGGATGAATTCAGGATTTATAGTGTGCTTGTTGTTTGCTTGATGGTTCCGGGGACCATCACTTTCCCCGCGGTCTGGGTTTACACCAGGCCTGGTTGACGGCCTAATCGGTCGGGCTGTTGGTGCTCGCTGCAGGCAGTCTGAGATAGGCACGATAGTCAGGATGACCAGAAACTATTTTGAAAGAATTTCTCTATCTCGTTCTCGAAAATATTATGCCTTCAATTGATCTATACATTAACATTAAAAATACTTAATATAGAGATTAATATACATATTGGTGTATATACTTTGTCTGGTATATCTTCCCAAGCCATTATGGTCTCGAGTGTGCTTATTTTCTGCTGCTGACAGCATTATGTTATGCTCCCCTTGCTCTCCCCGTCCTTTGTCATTGAAGCTATTACCCGCCGAGTAATCTTATTTTGTGTCTTATTATGACGGCCTCCTGTGCTCCTTGCACCGGTGAGCCCAGCAGGAGCGGGTGCTCTTAACATTGGAAGGCGCTTCACTAACTCACAAAAGCTGCTCTGACAGACATCTTTGAATGGAATGGACGGTCGGCTGCGCCTGCTCGTTCCTTCATTTTTTCTTGTGTGTGTGCGTGTATATATATATATATATATATATATATATATATATATATATATATATATATATATATATATATATATATATATATATATATATATAAACACACGCGTCCCGAGAAAAACCCGCCAAAATTCCGATTTAGTCCACTTGGCCATCAATGCTTCAAACATCAGGTGCCCAGTACGAATGTGCATGTCACCCCTGATGCGAGCACATTCATGGTCATAAAAGCTACAGGACTAATTTCATTCTTCTCCTGTTTGGAATACCAGTCTTCACGAGGAATACAGATATAAATGCATCCACAAACGAGTGGTTTTAGTGAAATAATACTGCAGCTAGCCAGGCTAGTCGCAGTATTGTTATTTGCTGTTATGGCCAAGTGGACTAAGGCGTCACGGAATTTTGGTGGGTTTCATGGGAGGCGTGCTAAACTATTGGGTTCGATTCGCGGCTTGTCACAATATTGTTATTTACTTAAAACCACTCGTTTGTGGATGCATTAATATACGTGGTATATGTCATGCCAAAAAGGTAAAACTGGTCAATTAGCAAGAACTCATTTAAAATTAAATCCTTTCTAAAATTTTCTCTTATACGTTTAAAGATGTATTTTTTTCATTTATGTTCATGTAAAAATTAATATTTTTTTTTTTTACCAAAACAACCTTAGAAAACTTACCTAAACTTATCAAGCGCAATGTAATTTAGCCTAATCCAACTAAATATATTTTAGATAAGTTTACAGTAATTTAATAATAAACGAACACAATGAAATGTATTTTTTTTCGTTAGATTCAGAATGATTTTTGCGAAATTATTGCATACACAAATTTTCGCTTGCCTTACTCGGCAAAAAAGAGCATAGCTGTTTAAGCCAAAATCGCAAGTTTTACCTATTCGGCACGACACACACACACACACACACACACGGGGCCAGGAGCTCGGACTCGACCCCCGCAACCTCAACTAGGTGAGTACACACACACACACACACACACACACACACACACACACACACACACACACACACACACACACATACACACACATACACATACACACACACATACACACACATACACACACACACACACACACACACACACGCACACACACACACACACACACACATATATATATATATATATATATCTGGGACCGATTCAGTTATGCAACATAGGATACTCATGCTTGAGGCTGTTTATGATCTACACTTGACCAAGGTTACGCTTTTACTTCAGGGTGATGGTTCCGCTAATTTACTTTGATGACTGTGTGACTGGTGATGCATTGCAAGCCCAGTTCAATGTTAATCAGGTTGTTGGTGCTTGCAGCTCACATTCCAGCGTTACCAGTAGTTGCTGCTGGGGGTCACCGCCTCAGCGGCCAGGTCCAAGGTCAGGTCTACCGGTTCCTGGCCTGATTGATCAACCTGTTAATGCCATCACATCCCTCAGGCTGAAGGATTGACCACTTTCAAAATTTCTTCTACTGTACAGGCGATAGTGTCAGCAATACATAAGGGGAGTTACCAACACACCTCGAGCTATCTTCAAGAAGGAACTAAACAGATACCCCCGATCAGCTCCTGACCAGCTGAGCTGTAGTCCATACGTTAGACTGCGTGCGGCCAGCAGTAACAGCCTAGCTGATCAAGCTTTGAGGCCTGGTCTGGGCCCACGTCGCGTGTTGCACATGTGTTACTCTTCATCTTGTTGGTATTGCATAGCATTAATAATGTGATAGTGTTTCTTGAGTTTGAGAGTGTTCTCATCACTGTGGAGTAAGTGAACTTAAAATTTTAGTATCATTTAATCCGTATCATAGGTATCAGCCTCCTTTCACGAGGGATTGTGATTATTCAATCACAGGGGTGCTTGAAGTGCGCTTTCCGTGATATAATGGTCCCCAGTTTCAAATTTATGACATAATTAAGCACTTGATAGTTTTCTCATCCACATCCTACATCGATGCCCCCACATTCCTTTACCTGTGTATATGGTAAACCCCTCATTTTCTCTTATGGCCACTGCTTTCTGGAGATTTCAAGGGAGAAAGGTTAGGAATTCACGCATTGAGGAAATATATTCCTTTGTTGCCTAGCCTTAAGGTCGAAATAGTTAGCACCTAAGATTTTTTGCTTGCTGATTTGTACACTTTGATGATTTGTGTTTACAGGTGTTGAGACTCAGCTCCTGGCTTCGCTTCCTAAACCACTTTGATCGGCATCATTGACCTCTGACCTCTTGGATCTTGTCATAGCTACTCTTGAAGCTGTCCTTGAGTTAGCTTCCACCACTGCCTCATCCGGGTGAAGCTTCCACCACTGCCCCATCCAAGTGAAGCGTCTGTTACTGCTTCATCCAAGTGATTTCACTTTTCAACCATCTAGAGGATCAAGAAATGCCTCCTACCTCCTTATAGCCTCATGGCTTATCTGTGTTTTCAGCTTCCATCTGTGCTCCCTCGATCTTAGTCCTCTTAATTTCAAGTCTTTTCGTATCAGCCCTATAAGTTTCTCTAAGATTTTGTACGTAATAATCATATCTACCTCCTTGGCCTTTCTTCTAAGGGCGTCAGGTTCAGTTCCTTCAACTTCTCACAGAGCATTCCCTCAGTGTGCCATTATGCGCGCACATATGTGCAAATAATAGGTTGACAAAGACGTAAAATGTGAATTTCCACACGTTACACTCCCGTATTTCTAAAAGTCAGACGTTCCTCCGAGTGAAAATTTCTATAGCTACGTTTTCGAATCGGCAGTCTTATCATCTCCCCCCCCCCCCCATTCACACACACACAAAGATAACGGGCATTGTTGACATTTATTAAATAATAGCTGCTGGTAAAGCACATTTGCGTTTGAAGATTTATGTACCTAACACAGAACTTGTCTTTTCTCAGCACATCATCTTGGCCAGGCTTGTCGTCGAAGGTGCTTAAAACGAAGAGCCATTCTTAAAATATAGAAACATTAAAAAACGCAAGTTCTAAATTAGGCGGGCCTAAAATAGTGAGAGGGTCGGCATACTGTGACCGAGAACAAGCGAATCTAAAAATACATCGTTCTGAGTAATTCCCCTGAGGACAGGATGCCTTGTATGATGTTAGTCAAATGAAACGGTGTCTTCTGTCTACCCGCCTCACACCCTCGGGTGGTCACGACTGTTCTTGGTGTTCTTGTAATGAGGCAGATGGAATGTGGGGGTGTTGGAAGGGGCAGTCTTGCTCCCGCCAAGGATTTCCTAATCATCTTAAGACACGAAAATGTTGTCTTTTGATTTTTAATTGGTGTGGAGAAATTTAGATATCGCAACTTATGATGTGGTATTAATTTTTTTTTTATACTGGGTGGACCTGTAAGCCAGTGAAAGGTCTCCGTCAATGATCAAAAGGTCTGTGGAGCGGGTCATCATATGATTTGAGATCCTCATCAAAAGACTTTTTTTCCATTTCTCCAAACAAACAATATACCGCCCACCATCCGTCACGTAGCCAGAGATACAGAGTTTGTTAAGTTTAAGATCTGTCGTCTGAACGTGGATAGGTAATGAGCAGAAACTTAGCTGTATACTAACATCAAGAATATTTTTATCTCGCAAATAGGGATTTAAATACACTGTATGTAAAATAAGCCACGAGAGAATGGAAGACATTAGCTCACGCCTTTTACAATTTGCAAAGTGCTTCAGAAGCTATGCAATATTGCAAGGGTTGCAGAGTAAGTTGATAAAATTCTCTGAGGTACGAAATTGGTGTATGAAGCACCAAGCTCATCTCGAGAAAATTTTGCATAGTTTGGATCTTTTGTTTGATTGTCGTGTCGTGTGTGTGTGTGTATATATATATATATATATATATATATATATATATATATATATATATATATATATATATATATATATATATATATATATATATATATATATATATATATATAAATATATATATATATATATATATCAATATATATATATATCAATATATATATATATATCAATATATATATATATATATCAATATATATATATATATCAATATATATATATATATCAATATATATATATATATATATATCAATATATATATATATATATATATATATATAAATATATATATATATATATGTCGTGCCGAATAGGCAGAACTTGCGATCTTGGCTTAAATAGCAACGCTCATCTTGCCATATAGGACAAGCGAAAATTTGTGTATGCAATATTTCTCCAAAATCATTCTGAACCTAACGAAAAAAATATATTTCAATGTGTTTGTTTAGTATTAAATTATTGTAAACAAATCTAAAATATATTTAGTTGGGTTAGGCTAAAATAAATTGATCTTGTTATAATAAGGTTAGGTAAGTTTTCTAAGATTCTTTTGGTCTAAAATTAAAATTTTTGAACGTATAAGAGAAATTTTTAGAAAGGACTTAATTTTAAATGAGTTCTTGCTAATTGACCAGTTTTACATATTCGGCACGACATATATATATATATATATATATATATATATATATATATATATATATATATATATATATATATATATATATATTATATATATTATGTATATATATATATATATATATATATATATATATATATATATATATATATATATATATATATATATATAGAGAGAGAGAGAGAGAGAGAGAGAGAGAGAGAGAGAGAGAGAGAGAGAGAGGGAGGGAGAGATGTATACCTCTTGGCATTTAGTGATAATTTAAAGTGTAATCCCTGTCTTAGGGAATTGCATGCTTGACCCTTATGCAGTCAACAGGCTTCAAACTTTAGTTAAAACTTTCTGCCATTCTTGTGGTATATGATCATTATACTACTCAGTCAGCCTTTTTATATGATGGCGCCTCACTGTTGGAATTCTGTGGTAATGGAGTGCTGAGAACGCTATTTATTCGCTTAGGATGGAGGACATCATTGTGGAGGCTACCATAGATGGTGTGGCGGGTAGCTCCGCTTACAGTCCTGATAGCCTTGGTGTGAGTTGTAGTGTTTCCACTGAATTCACTATGAAACTCATTGTAAGAAAGAAAGAAAAAGATTGAAAATGTCCAATTTAAATACAGCAAAAATGTAGCATATTGTGATTTTTTATTTTTAACTTTAAATATGCCCTTTTTTCTCATTGTATTAAACGTGATTACCTCCCACTTCCCAAGTACTGTATGACTTATTGGTTTAGAGCCTTCTCATAATTATAATAATATTGTTTCTAGATCTTATGTCCAAATATACATAATGAAACAAGACTTTTTCAGTGATTATCATGAATACATTGGTCTTTGTTGCACTGGATTCAGTGGAGCCGGTTTTTCTCGTTCCAGCTTTCGGAAAATCAGGGTGAGGATGTATCAGATTAAACCAATGTCGTCATCCGTATTGTGATCAGTAATGCCCAGATTTCATATGTATATGTATTTATAATTTTTTTGTAATATGAGGAACTGTGCACACTTCATCACTTCAAACATTCGTGACTAGAAAAGTAGCAGCACTAATTAATATACACCTATGGCTGCAAAAGTATTTTTGTACTTAAACGGTAGTGTTCTTTCTTTTAATAATAAGTGAGGCTATTTCAGGCGTATTATCATCGTAGCCTCTTTGAGGTTCTCCGAGCCACAACCTCTTGAAACTTTAGCCTAATCCACTCAAAGAGATGAGTCAAGGAGGACACGAGATCTCTCCCGACTTGGTGAGGAGAGGGAACAAGTTGTATTAGAACACTCAAGACGAATTAAAACGGTGGTGTCGTATGGCGTTCAATCACGGATTCGGGAATAAACACACGCGATGGGTGGCTTGGTAACTTATATTAACGGTAAAATAAGGCCTGACCTGTCTCCTTCCTAATGTCTCGTCTTGAACTGCCTGCCCAGTTCCCGGAGGGCAACGGCGGCATTCAAACATCATGCTAGGTCAGTAGTGATTCACATAACGGTCAGTGATATAACAGTCAGTGATTCGGGCAGGGAGGCGGTGAATCAATAACGGTTACTGTGAGTACAGTAGTACACAGTACTAACATGCTGTGGATAACTGCACAAGTATATCACATAGGGATTCAGTAACACTACTGGCAGTGGCAATGTACAGGAAATATGTTGCAAAGTGTCATTAGAATTTACCTAAAAAAAATTATTAAATCTAATAATGTGTGAAAGGCCTGGGGAGGCCTACCTAGAGTCAGCCTGGAAGCGATTTCAGGGTCACCGCCCCCGCGACCTGGTCCCGGACCAGACCTCCCGGTTGCTGGCCTATGCACCACAGCCCAACTGAATAGGAACTGACTTGAAGAATTTATCAGGTTTCTTCTTCAAGACAGCCAGAGATATTTCATTAGTTCCCCTTATGCATGGATGAAGCGTGTTGAAAATTTTTGGTTCCTAAGGCTTGACTGCGGTTGAACCACGAGCCGGCCACAACTATTCATACACTGACGTATAAATTAAGCCTTTAGAAAAGTAATGGAGAACAAAAATAATGGAGCTCTGCAATAGGCCTATTGGCCCCTACAGAGCAGGCCTTCTCAAACTCACCTCTTATCACTACATTTGTTCAACCTATTTTTGAAGCTTGCAAAGGTGGTAGCTTCGATCACTGCTTAGCAGATTGTTCCACTCGTGTACATTTTTATTTTCCAAACCAGTACCTTTCAATATCCTTTCTAAATCTGAATTTATCCAAATTGAATACATTGTTTCGAGTTATTTGGCCAGATATCTTCGGCACCCTATTTAGATCTCATTTATTCTATAAGTGTCTTTCATTTGCATACTTCAGTCATGTCTCTCCCCTTCATTCTACGTCTTTCAAGAAATTGGTGGGTCAGGGTTCTCAGTATATCTTCGTGTGAAAGAGTCCTAATCTCTGTTAATTTTGTCATGCTTTGTATATTTTCTGCATCTTTGTATGTTCTGTAGTACTTACCTGGAGGGCATTCCGGGGATCAACGTCCCCGCGGCCCTGTCCATGACCAGGTCTCCTGGTGGATCAGGGCCTGATCAACTAGGCTGTTGCTGCTGGTATGAGACCAGAACTGCACCGCATACTCTGAGGCCTTATTAATGATATGAAGAGCTGTACAATAGTAGTAAGACTCGAAACTCACCAGAGGTATAATCTTTGAACTCCTGATGCTTATACTTCTTGATATAAATCCAAGCCTTATTATGGACTCCAAGGCACTGCTGTCTTGGCTTCAGATTTCTACTTATAATGAACCTTTAAAAAAGTTAAAGCAATTGAATAAGGTAACACAAATATTTAATATATATTTATTGTATACGATTAAATAGTAATACCAAGAAATGCAGCGTAAGTTAATGGTTTTATATAGAAAGTTAACAAAGTACAAAGTACAGTGACAGAACTATTTATGAATAAAAAAAATGCACCAAAAATATGCTCACGTTACTCGTTGACTGCAAGTCACCTGAACTACCGTCAAAGATACCTACCCTTAAAGTAGGGAATAAACTTTAAGCGTATTTACACTGATAGATGTTCGCCCCTCGGTGTATATGTGCGTAAGTCTATAGAGTAAGATGGTTTTACAGTTCATCTCGATGTTTCGGTTCCTTGGCTAACTCGAACAGTAGCTATTTCGTGTTCCTACCCATGATTATGTAGGTCTCCCCAAAGTTTATGACACTTGCTGGTTGAGTGTCTCACTCTGGAGGAGCCTGGGTACAGGTACCACCATGATTGTTAGGGTCATTGCGGAGAGCACCTCCTCTCATCCCTGGTAGTCATGTGACCTTCCCGGAGAGGGGTGGTTTACTTTTACAGGTCATCATTTCTCCTAATATTAGGTGATTAATTTAAATATACTCTTCGTTTTCATCTATTTCGTTTTTTTTTTTTTTTTTTTTTACACAGGGTTTGACAAGGTTAATGAGTAACTTAAATAAGTTTTTGTGTTTATTTTTATTTTATCTTGGCAATGTTTAATCACGGCTTGAACCTATGGTAAATGAATCTTAAAACTCACCGGCCAGTGTTATTACGATTTTGTGAGTCATGTTGGCAGTGTTAAGCCTTATCTACCATCACTGGCCTAATGCCAGAGATGGCAGATAAGGCTTAACACTGCTATAATTCAATCAGTTAAGCCTGGTGTAGCTTAGAGGACAACTTTGCCTTTCACCTCTTATACAGCAGATGAAGTAGGGGCAGAAATCAGGAAACGTTATGGATCGACCGTGTGTACCGTGTTTAGGATGGGAGGAATCGGGCCTATCCAGGTGTATTGTAAATGAGCGGTCTCCTGGTGTGGTGGGGGCAGGGGCTATAATGTACGCGAGGGTCAGACAGACAGATTAGGAAGTATGTCGACGTTGTAGAGGATAATAACAGTTGTTGAACAACAGTAGTGAAGAATGACTTGACTATTTATATTATAGCTAATACGTAATAGCATTTATGTTTTGTGTGTTGTATTATTAAAAATATTCAAGCTTTGGTAAACTAATTATTATTAGTAGTAGTAGTAGTAGTAATATTTTTCGCTTTATCTCACTGGCGTTTATGATTATTTGTATGGAGATATTTTTACTAATCTGATAACTGCGTTTATATATATATATATATATATATATATATATATATATATATATATATATATATATATATATATATATTTCTCTCAACACACCGGCCGTATCCCACCGAGGCGGGGTGGCCCAAAAGGAAAAACGAAAGTTTCTCCTTTTACATTTAGTAATATATACAGGAGAAGGGGTTACTCGCCCCTTGCTCCCGGCATTTTAGTCGCCTCTTACAACACGCATGGCTTACGGAGGAAGAATTCTGGTCCACTTCCCCATGGAGGTAAGAGGAAATAAACAAGAACAAGAACTAGAAAGAAAATAGAAGAAAGCCCAGAGGGGTGTGTGTATATATATGCTTGTACTTGTATGTGTAGTGTGACCTAAGTGCAAGTAGTAGTAGCAAGACGTACCTGAAATCTTGCATGTTTATGAGACAGACAAAAGACACCAGCAATCCTACCATCATGTAAAACAATTACAGGCTTTCGTTGTACACTCACTTGGCAGGACGGTAGTACCTCCCTGGGCGGTTGCTGTTTACCAACCTACTACCTAGGATATATATATATATATATATATATATATATATATATATATATATATATATATATATATATATATATATATATATATATATATATATATATATATATATATATACACAGGAAGAGTTGGTAGATGGATTTATAATTTCCTCACAAACAGAACACAAAGAGTAGTAGTCAACAGAGTAAAGTCTGAGGCGGTTACGGTGAAAAGCTCTGTTCCGCAAGGCACAGTACTCGCTCCCATCTTGTTTCTCATCCTCATGTCTGCATGACAGTGTCTTCCATTGCAGTCACTGCAAGGCTCCAGGTGGACATCAGCCAGATCTTTCAATGGGCTGCAGAAAACAATATGAAGTTCAACGATGAGAAATTTCAATTACTCCGATATGGTAAACATGAGGAAATTAAAACATCATCATAGTATAAAACAAATTCCAGCCACAAAATAGGGCGAAAAACAAACGTCAAAGACCTGGGAGGGATCATGTCGGAGGATCTCACCTTCAAGGACCATAACATTGTATCAATCGCATCTGCTAGAAAAATGATAGGATGGATAATGAGAACCTTCAAACCTAGGGATGCCAAGCCCATGATGACACTCTTCAGGTCGCTTGTTCTATCTAGGCTGGAATATTGCTGCACACTAACACCACCTTTCAAGGCAGGTGAAATTGCTGACCTAGAAAATGTACAGAGAACCTTCACGCCACGCATAACGGAGATAAAACACCTCAATTACTGGGAGCGCTTGAAGTTCCTGAACCTGTACTCCCTGGAACGCAGGCGGGAGAGATACATCATTATATACACCTGAAAAATCCTAGAGGGACTAGTACCGAACTTGCACACGAAAATCACTCCCTACGAAAGCGAAAAACTCGGCAGACGATGCAACATCCCCCCAATGAAAAGCAGGGGTGTCACTAGCACGTTAAGAGACAACACAATAAGTGTCAGGGGCTCAAGACTTCAACTGCCTCCCAGCATACATAAGGGGGATTACCAATAGACCCCTGGCTGTCTTCAAGCAGGCACTGGACAAGCACCTAAAGTCGGTACCTGACCAGCCGGGCTGTGGCTCGTACGTTGGTTGCGTGCAGCCAGCAGTAACAGCCTCGTTGATCAGGCCCTGATCCACCATGAGGCCTGGTCACAGACCGGGCCGCGGGGTCGTTGACCCCTGGAACTCCCTCTAGGTAAACTCAGGTATATATATATATATATATATATATATATATATATATATATATATATATATATATATATATATATATATATATGTATATAGATAGATAGATAGATATATATATATAGATATATATATATATATATATAGATATATATAGATATATATATATAGATATATATATATATAGATATATATATATTATATATATATATATAGATATATACAGATATATATATATATATATATATATATATATATATATATATATATATATATATATATATATATGTATGTATGTATGTATGTAGACAGCCTGTACTGTCTGCACAGACAGCCCATGCTGTCTGCCAGCTTAGGTCATATTTCGCGCCACTCAAGTGCTGCCACCTATGGGCCTTGCCACTTCAGTATGCCCAGACTTGCCTCTCCCTCTCACTGACACAGCGGCCTAGCAGCAAGACACAAGGCCTCTCAGCTCTCTCTCGTGGCATGGCCCTGCCTGGGCCATGGGCACACACACACAAGCCTGTGTAACCCACCACGACATTAACAATAAACAAAGAAGCCTCCGAAGAAGACGTATCATTCACACCCCGCTACCATCCTACCAAACAAGCCCATTATAAATGGTGACAGCGGTGCTTGCAGCAGTTGTGTTTGCCTGGAGAGAGGGAGGAAGAGGTATGAAGTCATCTTCACTTCATCACCCTACACAAGAAGCATCCGTCTCTCAACGAGTTATCCTGATGTCGTGTCTGCACTTTTGAGCATCCAGACACAGGTACTAGCAGGATCCAGCCGAAATTTGTCGAAATTCTCCGAGAATTGTGAGTGGCGTCACAGTGACCCCACGCTACAGCGTCCCACGCTACAGTGTCCCACGCTGTTTCTCAAGTCACGTGTTCAGCGTCACTTGTATGTTGCTGTTGTTGTTCAGCTCAGCACAGCTGTTTCAGCAAGCCAGAGGTGAGTTTTGTGGTGATTTCTGCGTCCAGTGTGAGCTTCTCCATGTGTTTGTGGGTGGAAGAGGAGGAATGGCTAGATGCTCGCCTTGCCATACACTCACCCACACTCCTCGCCACCACACTACCATACACTCACCACTGCCCACTCCCTCTGCTGTGTTTTCTGCTGTTTTTTGTGTGAATTCTTTGCCAGTGCTGTGTATCCGAGTGCTCAAGGCCACTCGAAGCTGCGTGGATCAGCATGCCACGTAGATCACGACACCACGTGGATCGACACCACGTTGGGTGTGGCCGATGTCACGTGGATCTACCAGCCACGTGAGTTACCAGATGTCCCAAGGCCACATGCTGTGGTCTGCTGCCCGCATCACTTTGACGTCACCCACGATGCTGCCCGACTTCATGACGTCACCTCGAGATGTCTGCTGACGTCACCTCGAGATGTCTGCTGACGTCACAGTGCTGCTGACGTCACCTCGCGACATCACGCCTGACATCACATGATGTCACCATCGAGTGTTCTAGTAATTATTTTAGTATTGTCGAGAAGATTGAGAGAAAATATATGTCGTGTGTTAATTAATTCCTCTCAGTCAGTGTTCTCACATGTTAGTGTACCCTATGTACAGCAATGTGTTTTTAAAGTTTCCGTGTGTCCAGTGAGGTCTGAGCCAGACCTGAGTGGCACCACTGTGCTAAGTCACCCATGTGACCAGTGTGTTTGACAGCTGATTACTCAGCCCTGAGCGTATGAGCCCTCTTGTACAGAAAGCTTTTATGCTCGTCGCTCGTGATGTTCTGCAGAATCGTACCTGCTACGATTCCCATCGACATTTGTTTCACTTCACCTCCAGACCTTCAGAGTGCAGTTATATGTAGAGAAACAAGTCTGGGGACGCTTAGACTAACCTCTGCTATAACTCCAACTGTCGAGAGAATGACACGCTGTGTCAGCCTCGTGTCACAAGCTTCAGTGAGCAGCCTGCACAAAGATGATGTCACTTTGACTGCTAGCTCTCTCACTGCAGTCTGGTGTATGATGTTAGGACTCCCAGATGTTTCGCCCAGTCGTCTCTGCCACGACTCGCTCCACAACTCGCTCCACGCTCGCCGGCAGTGACAGCCCAGCGACAGTACCAGTCGAGAAGTGTCCTCCTGAGTCGCTTGCCAGAAGTCCTGCCCAGTTGCCGAGTTTTGTCGACGCCTCACTCGAGGGCACCAGCATGTCGTGCCCTAGGTTGAGTGAAAACCTGCAGCGACTCCTACGATGACTGCTTCACCAGAGGAGACCGTACCCTGTTACGTCACAGCTCAGCCGCAGCAATGTCTCCCGTGTTGCAGTACCTGTCCAGACGCAGGAAGGCGTGCAGTGATGCCCTTCGACGCTCATTGCCTTTGACCACGATGTTTAGCACACCACATGTTTTTTCTTCCCTCCCTGTAGGAAGTTTTTTTTCCATGTCCATATGTATATATATGCTTTTATTTTGTGTTTTGTGCCCTGTTCCTACGAGAGAGAGACCGAGTTTCTTTTACTACCAGTATTGTTGCGTCGGGACGATGCGCGGTAGGTGGCCGAGCGTATGTAGACAGCCTGTACTGTCTGCACAGACAGCCCATGCTGTCTGCCAGCTTAGTTCATATTTCGCGCCACTCAAGTGCTGCCACCTATAGGCCTTGCCACTTCAGTATGCCCAGACTTGCCTCTCCCTCTCACTGACACAGCGGCCTAGCAGCAAGACACAAGGCCTCTCAGCTCTCTCTCGTGGCATGCCCCTGCCCGGGCCATGGGCACAAACACACAAGCCTGTGTAACCCACCACGACATTAACAATAAACAAAGAAGCCTCCGAAGAAGACGTATCATTCACAACCCGCTTACAGCCTACCAAATAAACATCGTTATATATATATATATATATATATATATATATATATATATATATATATATATATATATATATATATATATATATATATAGATATGTAGATATGTAGATATATATATATATATATATATATATATATATATATATATATATATAGATAGATATATATATATATATATATATATATATATATAGATATATGTATATAGATATATGCATATAGATATTTATATATATATAGATATAGATATATGTATATAGATATATATATATATAGATATATGTATATAGATATTTATATATATATATATATATATATATATATACATATATATATATATATATATATTGATATATATATAATAGATATATATATATAGATATATATATATAGATATATATATATATATATATATATATATATATATAGATATATATATATATATATATATATATATATATATAGATATATATATTCAAACAGCTCCGGGGAGAACCTTGAGTTTTCCCTGAGGTACGTTTATTGTCTTCTCTGAGGATGAGTCCCCAGTCCAGCCATAGAAGTGGTACTTCCCTATATATTAATATATATATATATATATATAATGTGTGTGTGTGTGTACAGTACATTTATTTCAGTGAGAATTTGATTAATAATAGTATCAATATGGTAATTACTGCCGTTGTATGTTATGACTGTGCATTTATTTACTTTTTATTTGTGCTTCCATATGATTTGGAAATGCAATTTGTGAATTAATAAGTTAATTCATGTATATTTTAATACTTTCTAAATATTCAGGCAATGAGAAATTATTATTTATTTATTTTTTAACTTTAGTTTGTAACTAAAGCTCTTGATTGCACTTACATATGTAGTTATTTGTCAATGTATATTATTATAATAATAATAATAATAATGGTGGGATAGTATTGTTAGTGTCAAAAATCCTTAAGCTGATTTTTAGGCTTATTTATTAATGGCAACAAAAGACTCAATTACAGGTAGCCGTCGTGAGGTCTGATAAGAGCCTAAGGGCATGGTCTCGACGTGGTCACTTTGGATACTAGTATCGTTAGCGAGTGATCTTAGGTTATTCACCCTGAGAATTTCCAGATGATTGTATTAAAAAGTAAGTCATTGGGTGTGGTAATACAAAGTTGGGAAAACACTTGTTAGGAAAAAGTAAGGCGAGAATCATGGACAGAAAGGAGCAAAATAAAATAAAAGCGAATATGATTGGCAATTGTAAAAGAGACGGGTAAAAGTGAGGAAAGTGAAAGAAGCAAGAGCCTCCACTCATGAGAAGCAGAAGGGGAAAGTAAACGGCACTTACTGTGTTTTGAGGTCAAGAGGTAAGTTGGTGGTGACTCACATAATGTTGTCTTGACTCCTGGGTGGAGGTAACAACCTCTGTCAAAGACGTGCTCGAAGAGTTGTTTTTTGTATTATTATCAGTGGACTGGGGAGATGGTGGTAAGCAAAGACAGGAATGTGTTGTTGGCGGTGTTTATAGAGGCAAGGATTTGAAGAGCGGATGGAATTTGCAGGGGGGGGGGTAGCAGGGGACTGGGGGTAAGGGCTGGGTAAGGGAAGTATGATTTGCATTCAGACATGAAATGACAAAATCGGTATAGTTGATTGCTGGGGAAAGGGAGTCTCGGGAGGAATGTTCAGATTGCGGAAGCTTGCGGTGGATGCATTTTACTTTTAGAATACCCTGGACCTCAGTATCAGCAGTCTAGCAATGCCATCAGTTTATGAAGTTGCCAACAGATTTCCGAGGGAAACATGAGTATTTACGATAACCTTGGGTACAAAATTATATTCCATTATGACAATTTTATTATTATATTTCAATATTTTACTCTTAACGGAAGTCTATTGTTGCTGGCGAAAGTCTTTTGATCTAAGGAATTAGAGCTACCCTTTCCTTCAGATCAAAAGTTATCTTCCTTCCATAGGCACTATATCAAACACAGAGACTGATAGGCTGAATAATTAGAACCATCAAAATGGGAGATGCCAAGTTAATAATGATCCTCTAAGTCATTTGCACTCTTTCTTGACTGGAATATTACTGCACACTAACAGCTTCATTTAAGACAGGCTAAATCATAAAAATGGAGAATATGCAGAGATCCTTCACTGCTTAAATTCAGTCCAGACTCTAAATTGTTGGGAATGCCAGAAATCCCTTAAACTGTACGCCCTGGAATTTAGGCGAGAAAGATGCATCATAATTTACACGTGGAAAATTTTTGAGGGATAGGTCGCAAATCTGTACACCGAAATTTCTCTACGAAAGCAAAAGACTGGGTAGACGATGCAACATCCCCCCAGTGAAAAGCAGGGGCGCCACTAGCACGATAAGAGACAATACAATAAGTGTCACGGACCCAAGACTGTTCAACTGCCTCCCAGCATACATAAGGAGGATTACCAATAGACCGCTGGCTGTCTTCAAGAAGACTCTGGACAGGCATCTAAAGTCAGTACCTGACCAGCTGGGCTTTGATTCATACGTCGGTTTACGTGCGGGCAACAGTAACATTCTGGTTGATCAGGCCGTGATCCACCGTGAGGCCTGGTCACAGACCGGGCCGCGGGAGCGTTGACCTCCGAAACCCTCTCCAGGTATACGAGAGCAAGAGACTCGGCAAACGATGCAGAGTACCTCCAGTGAAAAGCGTATAAAATGTGTACACTAAAAGATAACTTAGTAATTGTAAACGGACCAAGACTTCAACACCCTCTCTTCATACGTAAAGAATTACCAACAGACCCCACGCTGTCTTCAAACGGGAGCTTGATAAGTTTCCCAAGTTATTCCCAGATTAACCGAGTTGTGGTGTCTACGTTGGACCGCGTGATTTTAACACTGGTTGATCAGGAAGGACATCAACCAGGAGGGCCGCAGGATTGGCGACCTCTGGAAATTTACGTCAGGTAGCCTGTAGATGCGGTTTTAGGGCTTCCCCATAAATA
Source organism: Cherax quadricarinatus (assembly GCF_038502225.1). Lineage (NCBI taxonomy): Eukaryota > Metazoa > Arthropoda > Malacostraca > Decapoda > Parastacidae > Cherax > Cherax quadricarinatus. The sequence goes on from NC_091309.1 coordinate 17,226,250, forward strand.
CTAAAATAATAACAGCTTTCAAAATACAAACCTTTATCCCCACTACATTTAGACATAAAATAAACACAACGCAAACAGCCAAATCCCCAGTATTATCGAGGATTTAAATTCGCAGTATTTTTAATATTATCCATAAACTAAACACAAATAAAATTACTGTATTCATTTTCTCGTTCCACAGGAAAAGAATAATTTCATAATTTATCGTTCTTGGTTATTAAAAATAGATGGTCGTCTAATTGTAAATAAAAATAATTGACAAATGTTTTTCAGAAATTGTAAATAACTTTAATGAATTTGATTCGAAACATCATTGTAAAAATGTTAATAGAAAGAACGCTTCGTATTTACTTTTATTCATTATGATGAAATTCGTCACACACCTCGTGCAGCTTAATGCAAATATCCACTGTATGCTCATTAATAATTAGTAAAAATTTACATATATATAAATATATATATATATATATATATATATATATATATATATATATATATATATATATATATATATATATATATATATATGTGTGTGTCGTGCCGAATAGGCAGAACTTGCGATCTTGGCTTAAATAGCAACGCTCATCTTGCCATATAAGACAAGCTAAAATTTGTGTATGCAATAATTTCGCCAAAATCATTCTGAACCTAACGAAAAAAATATATTTCACTGTGTTTGTTTAGTATTAAATTATTATAAACAAATCTAAAATATATTTAGTTGGGTTAGGCTAAAATAAATAAATTGTTCTTGTTATAATAAGGTTAGGTAAGTTTTCTAAGATTCTTTTGGTGCAAAATTATAAATTTTTACATTAACATCAATGAAAAAAATATATCTTTAAACGTATAAGAGAAAATTTTAGAAAGGGTTTAATTTTAAATGAGTTCTTGCTAATTGACCAGTTTTGACTATTTGTCACCACACACACACACACACACACACACACACACACACACACACACACACACACACACACACACACACACACACACATACACACACATACACACACACATATATATATATATATATATATATATATATATATATATATATATATATATATATATATATATATATATATATATATATAATATATAATATATATATGTAATATGTATATAATATATGTGTGTGTGTGCTCACCTAATTGTAGTTGCAGGGGTCGAGACTTAGCTCCTGGCCCCGCCTCTTCACTGAACGCTACTAGGTCCTCTCTCTCCCTGCTCCATGAGCTTTATCATACCTCGTCTTAAAGCTATGTATGGTTCTTGCCTCCATTACATCGCTCGCCAGACTGTTCCACTTCCTGACCACTATGACTGAACAAATGCTTCCTAACATCCCTGTGGCTCATCTGAGTCTTCAGCTACCAAGAGGACCCCTTGTTTCTGTGTCCCCTCTCTGGAACATCTTGTTTCTGTCCACCTTGTCTATTCCACGCAGTATTTTATATGTCGTTATCATGTCTTCCCTATCCCTCCTGTCCTCCAGTGTCGTCAGGCCGATTTCCCTCAACCTTTCTTCATTGGACATTCCCCTTAGCTCTGGAACTAACCTTGTCGCTAACCTTTGCACTTTCTCTAATTCCTTAACGTGCTTGACCCGGTGCGGGTTCCAAACTGGTGCTGCATACTCCAGTATGGGCCTGACGTACACGGTGTACAGTGTCTTGAAAGATTCTTTACTTAGGTATCGGAATGCTAATCTCAGGTTTGCCAGGCGGCCATATGCTGCAGCAGTTATTTGGTTGATGTGTGCTTTCGGAGACGTGTTCGGTATTATACTCACGTCAAGATCTTTCTCCTTGAGCGAGGATTGCAGTCGTTGGCCACCTAGCCTATACTCTGTCTGCGGCCTTCTTTGCCCTTCTCCGATCTTCATGACTTTGCATTTGGCAGGATTGAATTCGAGAAGCCAGTTGCTGGACCACATGTCCAGCCTGTCCAAGTCTCTTTGATGGCCTGCCTGATCCTCATCTGATTTAATTCTCCTCATTAGTTTCACATCATCTGCGAACAGGAACACCTCTGAGTCTATCCCTTCCATCATGTCATTCACATATACTAAAAATAGCACTGGTCCTAGGACCGACCCCTATGGGACCCCGCTCATCACAGGTGCCCACTGTGTTACCTCATCATTTACCATAACTCGTTGTTGCCTCCCTGTCAGGTACTCTGTGATCCATTGAAGTGCCCTTCCCACTATATGCGCCTGAACCTCTAGTTTCTGCACCAATCTCTTGTGAGGAACTGTGTCGAAGGCCTTCTTGCAGTCCAAGAAGATGCAATCACCCACCCCTCTCTCTCATCTCTTACTTCTGTTACTTTAACATAAAACTCCTGATAATCTTCTCCATGACTCTGCATACTATACACGGCAGTGACACTGGTCTATAGTTTAGCACCTTTTTTCTGTCTCCTTTTTTAAAAATGGGAACTGTGTTGAAGATTGTGGTTAATGGGACACACAGCATTTCTGCTCCCTCTCTAAGGACCCACGGGGAGATGTCCGGTCCCATTGCCTTTGAGGTATCAAGGTCACTTAGCAGCTTCTTCACCTCCTCCTCAGTTGTGTGTATGTCATCCAGCACTTGTTGGTGTATTCCCTGTTGGTGTCCCCCTCTGTCCTGTCTTCCCAGAGTCCTTCCTGTCTCCACTGTGAATACTTCCTTAAATCTCTTGTTGAGCTCCTCACATACCTCTTGATCGTTTCGTGTGAGTTCCCCACCTTCTTTTCTCAGACTGATCACCTGGTCTTTGACTTGTATTTCTCCTAATGTGGCTATACAGCAGTTTCGGGTCAGACTTGACTTTTGATGCTATGTCGTTTTCATACTGTCGCTGGGCCTCCCTCCTTATCTGTGCATAGTCGTTTCTGGCTCTTCGACTGATCTCTATTTTCCTGGGTCGTTTGCCTTCTGTACCTCTTCCATTCTCTAGTGTGTGTGTCGTGCCGAATAGGTAAAATGGTCAATTAGCAAGAACTCATTTAAAATTAGTCCTTTCTAAAATTTTCTCTTATATTTTAAAGATATATTTTTTTCATTTATGTTCATGCACCAAAAGAACCTTAGGAAACTTACCTAACCTTATTATAACAAGCGCAATTTAATTTAGCCTAATCAAATTAAATATATTCTATGTAAGTTTACAATAATTTAATAACAAACAAACACAATGAAATTATTTTTTTCGTTATTCAGAATGGTTTATGCGAAATTATTGCATACACAAATTTTCGCTTGCCTTATTCGCCAATAAGTGTTTTTCTATATATTATTCAAGATTAGCGTATGTCTCTTTAAGACATTTTCTTCAATTTAGTCAGCCAAGTTAAATAAACGAAGAAAAAACAGACTGCAGAACAAAATTATATTTGTAAATAATTCAGGTGTTCCACCTAGCCTGTATCTTAAAATAAGATAGCTGTTACATTTTCTGTGATATAACACAATATTATTGGATCGTAAACTTTAAAACACTGGAGGAGGCTAGACTAGGCTTCGGATCATAACACCCTTATATTCAACTGGTTATGTACCATCAGAATTGGTTTTCGAAAACTATCTTATTCTGGTCAAATTCTGGGCACATTACAGAGTAATTAAGAATGTATTTGAAGAAGATAAGTCTCATTATTATTAATAATGCTGCATTTCTCAATTTTGTTTTTGTAGTTTTTGTTTGCACTGAGTTTTTATTACATGCGCCTGCACAAAAGCGGTCATCAAGCTCTAAATGAATCATACAATCTAATTATTCAAGTAATGGCGAAATCTTAAGATCCATTGTTGTATTGTCATTGTTTTGAACATTAAAATGGTATCAAATACCGACAAGTTGTTAGGTAAGACACATATGCAACAGTTAGGTATCTTTATTTGAAACGTTTCGCCTACACAGTAGGCTTCTTCAGTCGAGTACAGAAAAGTTGATAGAAGCAGAAGAGACTTGAAGACGATGTAATCAGTCCATCACCCTTAAAGTTTTGAGGTGGTCAGTCCCTCAGTCTGGAGAAGAGCATTGTTCCATAGTCTGAAACAATATGGAGTTGAAGTGACAGGATGGAGCCTTATTTAGCGCCAGGAGGTGAGACGTAGGTCACTAGTAGAACGCAGATGTTGGGAGGTCAGGTCCCTCTCAAATCCAGCAGTTCTCACTAGTAGAGGTTGTCGAAGTTGATTTCAGGTCTGTACCAAGATACCCTTGTGTTGCGGTGTCTGACAGATTGAACATTAAAATGGTGATGGACTGATTACATGTCTTCAAGTCTCTTCTGCTTCTATCAACTTTTCTGTACTCGACTGAAGAAGCCTACTGTGTAGGCGAAACGTTTCAAATAAAGATACCTAACTGTTGCATATGTGTCTTACCTACACATTGTCATTGTTTTATAGCGTGTCCGGTAAGTCTCGCTTCCCACATTGCCTGCTAAATATCTAGTTCCAGTCTGGGACTTGTGAACACTAAGAATTTAAATTATTAAGCCATGTGTGCACCAAAGGCTGAGAGCAGCAACAGTTTGGCTGATCAAGGCGGTCATCAGGCCTCAGTGAGGGGCAGAAAACGTGTTTAGGTCTGATGATTTTTTTGCACGAGTAAATAAAGAAAAATCTAGCTAGTAGTTTACCTTATATATAAGATGAAGGGGTACATGCGGTAATGGTTTAAATAACACTTGTTTTTTTTAGTAAAACCATTGTTGTTTTCTGTCTTACGAAGAAAAGCAAATTTTTAAGTTCCTGTGGTCTAGAACCTTGTATGCCAGATGTTACTCAGATGCAAACCCTTTCTTACCAAGGCCAAATGATGGTCCATCAAACCACAACATCCTCACCAGACTTAAAAAGTCAGTAGGAATTTTATGTATACGGTATCGACTAGTTGATGAATAAGACGCATGTGCAACACCTGGGCGTTTTTGTTAACAAGACGTTGATATATCTGTACACCTATCGAATGCATTCTGACCCTTGTAGGTTTAGCGCTTCTTTTTTATAATAATAATCGAATACATTCTATCAAGGCTAAGGGAGTGAACGTAAAATTTCCTCGCCATTTCTTTCAATGTCTCTATTATAATAGTCACCACTGTATCAGATTGAAAACATCTCAGCAGTAAAGATACACAAATGTTAACACATATCTTATTCATCAAAGTCAGAACTGTAAGGTCTGGTAACCTATTTTTCTTAATCCCCTTATAGATATTAATACACTCGCACTCAGGAGCACATCAAATCCCATAGACCACTTGCTTCCACTCATTTCTGTCTAACATGCGCACTTGCTTGCTAGGTGTTATTATTTTTATATTATTATTATTATTATAATTAGTGTGTTCACGGGGAATGTAACTCTAAAATGATCATACATTGCCTCGGGAGTGGAAGGCAATCATGTTTGATCCGAGGAAGGCTAGGATAGTTCCAGTTCATTGCATCAAGAGTCCTTGACCAACATTAAGGCACCTACCCTCTTTGAAGGGCTTGCTGGATGTTAAAGTACTTTTCTCTCAATACCTCCTTCATACCTTTCACTATTAATATATCATTAAACCTGAATATGACCAGTCCACCAAAAAATCAAAATGCTTTAAGGGATTACAGTAAACTCGTATATTTGCTGAGATATACACCTCACTTTACTGTATATATAACACTGATTGTCGTACCACCACGTTGTCTTATTAAATATTTGGTATTTTGAAAGTTATTTGGTGTAATGTATGTAAACTTAATACACGCATCGATAAATAATTATAATCATACTGGAAATTTAACTGAACTAAAAAGTCGCATCCAGCTCTTATCCTTGTTGAAATACCTGCTGACCGATTTTTAACGCTGCTTCAGTGCCATATTTGGATACAGTATTTAGTATTTGTACTACTTTGTGCACCAATGTTTAATAATAATAATAATAATAACAACAGCAACGTTACATAAAGCCGTCTGAGTGGGTGGTGGTGTGGGCGTCATTCATGTGCACGGTGTAGCGTTTGGAACCGGTGGCTCTGGATGTGTGGTTGGAAGTGAACGGTACACACTAGCAGACTCTGGCCACACCAGCCTGTCAGGTCAGCCTGCTGAGGCCTGGCCAAGATTTATATGATGACCACATGTGCGACTATATTTTCCCATCATTGGAAGCCATATGCAGCCAGTTGTAACAGGAGTTGATGCACCGAGACCGTTAATAGAGGCTCCAGAACACATCACGTGACGTCTGGCATATTTCTTTTAGGTTAGCTACTTTTATTTTATTAAACAAAACTGGACGCATCATCCTTGTGTTGTTACCCTATTTTATACGATGGTTTCAGTATGGGAACAAAAACTACCCATGTTTCCCTGTCATCTTCCATTACAGAATTGGTTTCGCACATCAGGTAATGAAATTTGTCATCCAGAGCGGATAAACGGTAAGGATATGATCAGACAATCATCTATGAATTTATTAGTTACAGCAGCTACAAAGGCATCTCTAGTAGCGCTGCAGTTAATGTTACTTTGGATGGTTAGTCACGAGAGTAGCTCTGCATTGCTGGTTTCCAACTCTTGGTCTGTTGGGTTGTGTTTATGGTAAGAGCCTCTTTAAAACTGCCACAGGGTACGGAAACTTGCTAGATGGTGCGCAGGACCTACCTCGCTGCAGGGAGATATTCACTTGTGTCTTGGGCTGTGGCAAGAATGTTTCGTCAACTTCCTGGCCGGTAATCTAACCACCCTGGGAAACGCTCCAGGCAAGGCTTCAGGAACCAGTGACCTTAACGCTTCTCCCAGAAAAAAAAAAGTAATTGAGCGTTCCTGTTTGAGGTGAATTTCCAAGGCTAGGGACAAGGCCGTGTGACCTTCAGGGTTTTCTCAAAAGGGCTACCGACTCATCTTAATGGGGCTGCCTACTTAATTCTTCAGGTTGATCCCTGTTTGTTAAGATATAATTAAAGTCATTTATTTTAGTAATATTTTTGGTTGTTACAGCAGTATTAAACTACTTTTAATCTTTAGGTTACTTTGATGTGCACAGTCTTGTAGCGGTTTTCATCAGCGTAAAATAAATATGCTGATGTCTCACAGGACTCAGACAATCCAGAGCAAGTGAAACAAATTTGGTGATTGTATTTCCTGCAGCGTTAAAACCCACGTGAGTCATTTAACGCAAATAGTGGCAGACTTTATCCTTTGTCTGTTAATCGCAGCTAAGTCTCTGGCCAATCCCTTATAAAAGTGTAACTGTCAACCTCAGTATATATTGGTTGTGCAGTGTACGCAGGAGCGTCTTCATGCCGAAGATCATGTCGTGTAATTGGTCTCGCCCCAAACTAGGGGAAGAAAATGGCTCTATAAAACGTGGCCTAAGTGTGCGGCAGGTGTAGCCTACGCAGGAACTTTGTGAGTGTATAGTGGTTGGTGTAGGGTTCTCTCCTGCTGGCTTTGATGACAGCTGGCAGAAGGCTGCTGTGGCCACCACCCCTACTGTGCTGACCCTCTAATAGTAGAGACAGCAGGAGCTTTTCACGTATGTTCAAATACCAACAGGGTAGATACAGTAAAGTTTGGTCTTAGTGACCCACTTGCAGTTGTTAGATCTTTGGTCTAATAAAATAATGAGTAGAAACTCTTTATCCAAGAAATTGGAAGTGACTTCGCTTTCCTTAGCTCGAACCGCATTGCTTACCATATCTCCGACCGAATTTAGCGTCCCCTCCATGACAACGACAATGTTTATTTCCTTGTAAAGCTTACAATGTGTGGTTTACATGTTATAAAGTATTAATTACAAAGAAGGTCACTAGCATGCCTAGGCATTTCGGGCAGACTAATACTAATTCTTACTCTGTATTGATATAGGTTATAGAACAGTACATTTGAATTTGCATTATTAGATGCATACATGATTAGGTACATAATTAGATTTATAATAGTGAGGTAGTATAAACATATAACGGTATTACAAACGGTAAATTTAGTAATGGGATTGGATTTGTCTTGGCATGATACTGTTTCTATTAAAGCTCCTGTATTGGAAGAGTATATTAGGCAAACTTAGGACTAACTTAAGATTTAATAGGCAATAGCTATATTAGGAATTTTATGTTTACAGTCATTTGGGTGAGTGTATGTGTAAGTTAGGGGGAATTGCAGATAACGAAAGTAGGCCTATATTGTTTTGGATGATACAAAAAAAAATGAGAATTAGGTAGTTTTCATTTGGTTAGCTGATGATGGGGCGTGTTAGGGAGATAAGATGTTTTTTTAACGGTAGTTTTGAAATGGTGGTTCAGTCTGCGGTTCTAGAGTTTTCAGGTAGGGAGTTCCATATTTTAGGCCCTTTTATGTAGATCGAATTTTTGTAGAGGTTTAGCTGGACACGAGGAATATCAGAGATTTTTGTGAAAGTAATGATTTTACAACAGGGTGTATACACCGAAAGATGTGTATCTCACTGTATATACACTAAGTTTACTTAATCCCGGTTTTAGGGATTAAAGAATTATTTATGTAGGGTGTACGGGTATAAATGTGGATTTAATGACTTACATACAGTTAATATTCTTTAACCTAGCAAATTATTATGTTAAGGATACAAGGGATGAGAAATCTAAGTAAATACAGCAATACAGAGTAGCATTTGGTTTAAAATAAACTCTGTAGACAGTTTACCAGTGTCCTTAGACGCCAGTACACACAAAGTTGCAATTTTTTTATATGCAACCATCGTAACAGGAAGTGGGAAGACCAAGGTAGCGGTACACCTCATGCGGTGTTGGACATAATGCCCTGGTATGTGGTAACTGACCTGGTGGTAGTAAAACCTCCGACCTTCTTCACCCCAATCTAGTTAAAATGTTGTTACTGGTCCCGATGATCATCGCCCCCCGGGGCCCGGGCTTAGATCAGGCCTCCTGAATTAGAAAGGAGACATTAGAGAATTAGCAATTATTTAAGTGGAAGTTTGTAAAATTTATTTGCCATCTTATATGCTCATGAGACAAAGAAAAAGTCAGCAATCTTGCCAGTGCAAAACATTTCACAGGCTTCCATTGCAATCTCATATTATAGGAGGGTAGTACCTCTATCTACCATCCTATGATGATGTATATTGAAAAGTATGTATCTTTCGATGTATATACACTGAAAATTGGCATTAATTCCTATTTTAAGGGTTGGTTGGTTAATTGGGCTTAAAACATAACGACTGTTCGGTGCGTCGGTAAGGCTGCATGTCAGCTGTACGCCACCAATCAAGAATATTTTGAAATAATGAGTTAAATAGACTCTTAGCATATATATACGCTGAGAAATGCACAGATCTAACCTCTCTGTATATATCGCGTGTTTTATTTTAAAGTATCCTTGACTTGTTTAGTTTCCGACTATCTACAAGAGGGAACTACAATTTCTTTAACATCAATTCCTGATCAGCCGAATTGTGGTGCATACGTTAGACTGGGGGTGGTGGGCACGAACAGTCTGATCGATCAGCCTGGTCTTGGACCGGGTTACGGAAGCGACTGTATTCTGCCATAAGGGGGGGCATCCACGGAGGGGCGTCACGCCATGGATTTCTGCTTCGAACATTTGACACAGGGTGTCTCCAACATGCCACACAAATTGCTGGAGTTTTTTTTTTTTCTTTATGGATCTTCGCATCCACCCTCCCCCTCATCCAGTCCCTAGGGTAATCCGTTTTAGTTCCATTTCTCCATCCCTTATTCATTCCGTACGCTTCCATCTCCCTTTTCATTCTTGTCCTTTATACCTCATTCATTGAATTTCCCCTCCCACTAGTCATCACATTTTCTTCTTTGGTGTATACCCTTATAGACGGGTTAAGGAAGATGGGGAGAGGGGATGAAGGTTAAATTGGTTCTTTGTGTGGTAATGGATTGTGCTTGGGCAGTTATTTACAGAGCGTGAGTTGGCCTCGGTGTAAAAAAGACTAGGGCTTCGCCGTTCCTGTTAGTCCCTTCTTCATTACAACATTTCATACACTTTTTTTAACCACTGAGGTTGTAAAGAAAACAAGAACCAACTCAGTGGTATTTTCAGACTCTTGTCAACCTTATTAGTTTAACTTTAAAAATATAAATTAGTAATATTTGAGAATATTAATGATAAATATAAAAGATATGCCTAAGTAAAGATACGTAAAGATAAATTGGTCTGATCGATAAATTTTTTAGATGCTCGCAGTCCAACGTATGCATCACAGTCCGGCTGATCAGAAACTAACTTTGAGGAATCTGTCGAGCTCTTGAAGACAGTTTGTCGGTAATTGCTCTTGTGCATGAAAGGAGGGTGCTGAAAGGTTCTAATGTACTCACCATTCCCCTGCTTTTCACTGAAGGTATCGTGCACTTTCTGCTAAGCCTCTATATTCTCCAGCTCAGCAACTTCGCCTGCCTTGAAGTGGGACATTAGTACACAACAGTAATCCAACCAAGAGAATGAGTGACCTGAAGAGTATCATAAATGGCTTGGCAGTTCTAGTTGCCTAACTTAAATTTTTTCTTGCAGTTACGATAATAATATTTGTTGTGCATTTGAACGTGAGATCATTGCCAATATTGCATCCAGGTGTCTCACATTTAACTTACGTTCTGTTGAACATCATATTGTTGTCAGTAGCCCACTGGAAGACTTGACTTATATCAGACTGCTCATACAGGCTGTAGTATCGTCTGCAAAGGGTGATACAGTGCTGTGGTTTATATCCCTGTCTGCGTCAGATATAGTATATCATTGATGTCAGATAGAGGTCTAAGTTGTATTATGTACTTGTAAAAATAAAGGTTATTATTAAGTGGGACGAGTACTGTCCCTTGGGGAACAGACCTCTTCACTATAGCCGCCTCGGATTGCACTCCGAATAGCCCACTGGAAAACGTGGTTTATATCAGATCCTGTTGCTTAGAATATAGAATTAATACCAGTAATATAAGTGAACAATATAAGCCATTTGTAGCTAATGTTCTTAGCATTTAACAAGAAAAACTTAGTCTTTATGGCAATATGTCCACCCACAAGATGATTGCCCAACAAATTCGCAGAATCTCAAAATCTATTTTTATTTTTTATTTTTGCAGGGTTAGACAAGAAATCTCACTGATGAATTGACTTTCATTTATTCACAGTTGTAGAAAATTTCCTTCTATAGATGTGGTTAGCATGATTTAAAAAAAATGAATTACTGTTATTATTGTATTAGCATTAAATTGTTTGGTTTTAATAAACATTGTTTAACGTTAGGCTTGTAAAATTTAAAGAGCGAAACATTATAACCCGGAGTTGGGGATGAACACAAATACATATATTTGATTGGAACACCTTTAAAATTATTCAGAGCAATATATTGTAAGCGTTCAGAAAAACTTAATGGTGGGTGCTCCAGAAATAAATTGTTTTAATGTTTAATGTATATTGAAAAAACTTATGCAGTTTATTTTTTTAACAACGATAGCTTTTTAAAATTGCAGACGTTTTGGACACAAGTGCAGGGTATTTTTTATGTGAAGAGTGAGCAGGGAATTTGCTAAAAAGACTTCCTCTAGTCCTTCACCTCGATTTTCCACTTTCTTCCTTCCACCCTTTCCCTAACTTTCTACATCACTTGTCTTCCAGGAGGGCGAACACGTCCCCATCACTGTCTCCTGCACAGTAAGTACTTCCTTCCCTCGACCAGTTGTCTCGCTCGGCTCTTGTCTCTACCATCTTCTTTCCCTATTTCCTTCAACCCACTCCCACTTCTTCCCTTTTTCACAACTCGCTTCCACTGAATTCTTCTTCACAGCTCAGTTCCGCTTCTTGTATCCGCCTGCCACTTACCCCACTTCACTTATCCCCCATTTTTACCCACCACTTACCCCACTCCAATTTCTGTTCCACCTCACTAGTCTGAGCAGACTTCCCAAGCGTCTCTGATCATTTCACACTTCTCTCTTGATTACACACACACACTCTCTCTCTCTCTCTCTCTCTCTCTCTCTCTCTCTCTCTCTCTCTCTCTCTCTCTCTCTCTCTCTCTCTCTCTCTCTCTCTCTCTCTCTCTCTCTCTATCTCTCTCTCTCTCTCTCTCTCTCTCTCTCTCTCTCTCTCTCTCTCTCTCTCTCTCTCTCTCTCTCTCTCTCTCTCTCTCTCTCTCTCTCTCTCATCTCTTCACCCTTTCCACAGACAACTTCCCCCCCTCACCCCACTACACCAATCACGTGACTATTGTTCCCCACTGCAAACATGAGTTGGGTGCTTGGATTTGGGGTGGGGGAGGGTTATCACTGTATTATGGAAAGGGTGCTGTTGTATGAGGGGAGAGGGAAAAGCGTCGGCGACATACTTGTGACTGGTTTCAAGAGTTCTTTCACCGCCTAGTCAACCAAGCTGTTGCTGCTAAGGGCCCGCAGTCCCAACTCAGCCATCGTAACCCGGGTGATCAGGCACTTGCAGGAGTGAGTGGTTTCTTCGGTGATTTTTTTTTTTTTTTAATCTAGGGAGCATAATGTCCCATCTCTCGCAAATTAACACATTTTCTGTTGATATATAATTTTTTTGTGTCTGGGAAGCTATATGACATGTTTGTATCTGGCGAAAAAACTCTACCCGTCGATTATTTATAATTTAATTGTAATAATTATTTACACTTCGGAAAAATCAGTATAACTGCAAGAAATATTGTGTAGTAGGTGACATATTTAGTTAGATCCTTTTACTAGATATTTACGGTAAGTTTTGTAAATAAATTAATTTGATCTTACCCAAAATAATCTTAAAATTATATTAGGGAAACAGCATGAGTATGGTTCAGGACTTTGTAAAGTGGTAGTGACTATGGTCTGGAGAAAACGCGTCTTCCCTCCCACTATCCGATTTGAAAATTCTTGGAGTAAAAGTCTTGTATGAGCCTGCCACACCTTTATACGTTGTTTTTGCATAAATATATTTATTTTTGTACTGCTCGGAAGATTTCTTGTACTGATCTTTTGTGTTCAGGTAGGTCTTGTTCTTTCTCTCACATATATTAGGGTTTGATCAAATATTAAGCCGGATCCCTTCAAAGAGGTTGCATGTATCCTCGTGAAAGACGGTCTACGGAATTTGAGCTATCCTTTCCTTGGATTAAACTTGTTTTTTCCCCCCCTCCTCCATCCATTCTTCACGCGCTGTATGACCATGACCGGTTTAGCACTTCCCTAAGATTATAGAATATCGTTCAGTATTAACTATTTTCTTCCGTTATTTCAAATTCTCGTAAGTCCGGCAGATTTGCACTATATCTCTCTCCTCCCCGTCGTGCAGTGGAGTCATAAGAAGCTGCATTTATGGAGCGGCGTGGCAGGATGTGTGAGCTTGAAGGGTCCTTGAAACCTCATATAAATGGAGGTGGGGTTGAAATTCGCCTAGTTTGCATTCCTGGTATAGCTGGGAGATGGCAGGTGAGGATATATTTTATCTGCGTTGGGTCGCATGACGCTTGTCATGACTAGGTTGTCTCTGGTCCATTTGCTGTGGCAGTGAAAGTGCTTGATGTACCCACGAATTGACGTTAATCTGTTTATTTATTCGCGTCTCCCAGGTACACACGGTGAGAAAGAGCATGGGGGGGAAAGACGGGTGAAATAGAGGAAGAAAGGAGGGAGGGAGATGAAGAAGTAAGGGGAGGTAGGAAAAGCAAGGGACGGGAGAGAAAAGGGGGGGTGGGCGTGAAGAGGAAGAAACAAAGCGTTGAGTAAAAGCTTGTGAGGAAACATTACAATTCCCCGTGTTGGCTCCAGTGGGCGGCGTAGAGCCTGGCAATTCGGTTTGCAGGATATATGGGCGACATTAATTCTTATAATACGTCGTAGTAACATAAATCTTGTGTTCGCAAGAAAAATTGGCGTAGGCCCAAACTTACAATTATTTCTTTTGAGTTCTGTCTTTGATAAGCAGGAAACTGTCCTGTACTACAGGTCATAATGGTAAAAGAGTGGCCAGATTCTAATAACTGGTTTATAAGCACTGCAGACAGGAATGACTAAAAATAAATGACTAGAGACAAATTCTCCTTAGGAGAGAAACCTTCCAATAAATACATGTTCTGCTATATATGTTTGTCAGATTTGTTTAACGCGTTATTACTCGTTTGCTGTGAGTACTGGAATTTTAAAATCATATTGAAGCTGTTTTAGGTATCTTTTCTTTTGTTCAATAATAGACCGACTTTTTCGCTAGGAATTGCTTGGTTTATCAGGCTGTTCCTACTGGGTTTATTTTTCGTACGAGAATCTCAAGAGCCGCTGTTGGGTTAGGCTACGAATAGGTTCTATGATATACACTTAACCAGCGCTTAGAATTTATAGGGTTTCCCGTTTCTTTAATATATTTTTGTTTTCAGGATGTGACAAGAGTTGAAAAAATGATAATAGATATTTAGCTGAAAAAAATGTGACACCTTTGTGAAACATTGTAAATTATAACGTAAATTTTTACCAGTATAATTGCCAGTTTAATAGAAGATTTGTAAAACATTGTAAATTATAACGTAAATTTTTACCAGAATAATTGCCAGTTTAATAGAAAATTTCGAAAAAAAAGTGTGTGACTTCTTTAAAATTTTGACCACAACTTCTGGCACTTCAGTATTGATGAAGTACCTGCAAGACTCAGCATTGCTCCTCATTTGTCTGCTCATCCGCGTTTATCGTTGTTGAGTGAATGAGCTTTTCATTGTTATTGATAAATTAAACCCAGACCCCTGACTGGTCTAGCCTTTAGTGACACATACACCATAATAATTTTAACTAGTGCTAACAGAAATTTTAAGTCGAAAAAATAAGTGATGTAAAGTGTGTTAAAAAAACAGACTTGCTTAAATTACAAGAAAAAATTTGAACATATTTTAGCGCGTGTGTCAACAGGAGTAGAATATCTAACGCTGCCTAAGTTCACCGTACCCAGAGATTTCGGAGTTCAGTGGGTGTGGTGTGGCGAGGTTTCGCAGTGTGGAGCGGAACATTATAGCGTCTCTCCACCAACTATACCTCAGCCAGTGCTATATTCTCGCTCACACCTCCCACCAGACCAGTCCTGCCTTTCTACAGCTGACCGTCTGCCTTCTCGTCAATTCATTATGGTGAGTACCTAGCCAAATTTTCCTAAGTTGTGGCTTGTTTTCACGGTATATAACCGTGATTTGTGTTTGATTTTGTTAGTCCTGTATTATTATATTAAAAAACGCTAAACCCATATGGGTAACATTACTTTTATTTTTTTTGCACACAGAATAATATTATATAATGCACTGCACTGAACATAAATCAGACCTAGAATTTTTCAGGGGAACATCCATTTTTTTATTTATATGCATATATTGCTTATGTGATTTAGCTTTATATTTCCATTTATTCAGTACCTGTTTGCATGTCTGCATACAGTCATTAATTTATTTTATAATAAAGCCTCGAATTACGCAGTGAATGATAACCCCTATTTAAAAATTTTATTGCAAAACTCCAGTAATTTAGTATCTCATTCATATATCTTGAGCCCTATCCTCCCCTTCCAGAGAATGGCTATCGATGCTATTTCTCTTTGATAACCATGTCCAAAAATAAGTAGAAGTTGAAGTCTAGCCAGTTATTTGTGCTATTTTGTTAGGCTTAAGTCTCAGACTTCATGTGGGTCAGTAAGGATTCATTTCACTTGTACAACATAAGAAATAGGAATACTTTAATCACTAAAATAGAGATAAAAGTAAAAGTGTATGTACATTGAAAAACACACAGCTCGGTGTGTGTTTTTCAGTGTTACGCCTGAGACTCGTCAATACAGTGAACGGATTGCCCCACCAGCTGGAATCGCCCCCCTCTGCTGCATTTATTTTTATTTTTCTTCCGTTATGTTCTAGGTTCCATTTTCTTTGGTTCATATCCAGATTCATCATCAGAATTTCAGAGTGGGACTCTAGTGCGATGCAAAATGATATAAAACAGCGGAGAGGAGGGGTGCGGATTTGCAGTTGGACAAGAAACTAATTCAGTTTCGAGTTTGAATGAAATTGGAAGACTGGATGTGATTGGATGGTGTGAATACCTGGACGTATTCAAACACTGCCAGACGACAAGTGCAATTGAACAAAGACTAGTCGGGCTATACGTATGATATTGGATGAAAATCGAAAGCAAAATTGGTTTTGTAGGTGATGTTTATTAGTCATTTATGCTTGCTATGCTGTTTCGCATGGCACTTGCGCATTTTCATTTTTTTTAGTGATATACAGGTGGTAGCGTACAAGTGACTGGCTAATCGTGTGACTAGCTGACCGTGTTATTGGGGTCGACCCTGTCCTCCAGGCCCAGGTTGAATACCCCTTCCCCCGGGATGAAGGACGGACGGTGAGGGTGATGAAGGGGTTGGTGAGGTTAGAAGAAAGGTTGTGTGCCGCTACGAGTAGTTGGGACTGCGTTATAGGAAGATATGTTGATGTGGAGCCTGGAGATACCATTATGTATGTGAGGGCCCTGCGAATATTGAGCTGGTTGGTGAAACCAAATACATCTAGCGCGCGCACGCACGCACGCACGCACGCACGCACGCACGCACGCACGCACGCACGCACACACGCACACACACACACACACACACACACACACACACACACACACACACACACACACACACACACACACACACACACACACACACACACACACACTGCTGATAGGTAAAAGCGAAGAACACAATAACTTTTAAACACTGTAGAAATTGAAGAACAGCCGAAAAGAGAGAAGCGAGCAGGCAGAAGCGCCAAAAACGAATATGCAAAGGTAAAGAGTAAGGCTGAGCAACAATTTAAGAATAATGTGACAACAAAAGGCAAGACTGAGCCGAATCTAGTTCATGCGACATCAAAAGAAAGACACCAGTAAAAGACCAGGTAATTCGACTCAAGAATTAAGGAGAGCTCACGAGTAACGACAAGGTGGTCTGAAATGTTAAAGAAACGATTTGAAGAGGTGTCAGTGGAAACACTAGCGTGCACGGGGTATACTTACGGGTACTTCAAAATACACTCACAACAAGGAAAAATTTAAAAAAAAAAATTGAATGAGCTGGGTATATCAAAGGCAAATGAACCTGAGAAGGTGTCACCATGGGTTCTGCGAGAGGGAACAGAACCACTAGCTAGGATCTTTGACAAGGCAATAAACTGGATCATTGCCAGAGATCTGGGAAGAAGCAAATGTGGTCACAGTATTTAAGAAAGGAGACAGACAGGAAGCGTTGAACTACAGTCCAGTATTACTTGACATGCATACCCAGTAAGATAAGGAAGAAGAATCCGCAGAGCGGTAGAGCGCTTGGAAGTGATTCCATATAGAGTAATCAGCCTGGGTTCAGATAAGACGAACCTTGTCTTACTAACCTATTGCAGTTCCATGACAAAGTGACTGAAATGAGGCAGGAAATAAGAGAGGGATGGGTGGATTGCATGTTCTTGGACTGCAAGAAGGCATTTGATATTATTCCTCATAAGAGACTAGGGCGGCAAAAACTTAAGGCGCAGGCTAGGATAACTGTACTTCGACAGGTCGAGGAGTACTTTAGAGGAAGGAAACGGAGAGTGATTATCAAGGAAAAGATGCCAGAAAGGGAAGAAGTGACAAGCGGGGCTACGCAAGGATCGGAATTAGGACCAGTACTGTTTCTGATATATGTGAGTGACATACCAGATGGGATTGAGTGAAATATACCTTTGCTGATGATGCAAAAACTAATGAGGATAAAAAAACGGTGAGCATAAGGAAATGCTACAAAGGATCTGGACAAACTACAGCATTGGTCAGATACTTGGGTTCACCCCCAGCAAATGCACAGTTATGAAGCGTGGGGAAGGAGCAAGAAGACCAGACACAGTACAGACTAGAGAAAGACCTAGAGGTGAGAATACTGTCAGGCATATTTCCGGAGGCACACGCTGATAAAGTATGTTAAAAATTTTTAGAAAGTGCAGTGGTAGGCAATGAGGAACTCAACCTGACAACATTAGAGGAAAGAACAAAGGGAGACATGATAATATACAAAATACTCAAAGGTATTGATAGAGAAGGGAAGGATAAACTGAGAGGCGAGAAACATGTACACGGGGGGAATAGTTGGAAGTTAACAGCCGATCCACTTGACCACAGACATGACTTGTCAAAACAGTCAAATGAATGACTGTTGACGAAGCTTTGAACAGTTGAAATGTGACATATTTACATGAGTCGCGAGCAGTCGCTGCCCGTTATCTTATATTTATACGTAGTTTTTTCCGTTATAACATAACCTAACCTAGTCTTACCCAATCTAACTTAGAAATGGGCTGGAAACACTGTGTGATAGCATGACATAGTTATTAAGAGGACTGGTTGAAGTTCAAGACAGATGAGTCATATCGATGTCAGGAAATACTTCTTCAGCACTAGGGTGGTCAGGAAGTGGAATGACGTTTACAAAGAAGTGGAGGCAGACTCCATACAACAGGGCCAGGAGGGAGTGATGTAAGATGAGGCCAAGAGTTGAGATGCGACCCCTGCAACCACGTGTAGGCAAGTACATATAGGTACCTTTCACACAAAAAAATTACATCCATACCAACAAAGTACCTCAGGTAACAAACCCATTGCTTAACGCATACGCGCGCGCTCACCTGTGTGTATGTACTCAATTGTGGTTGCAGGGGTCGATTCATAGCTCCTGGCTCCGTGTGTGTGTGTGTGTGTGTGACTTATTTCTCTTTAGGTAGTGGCCTCTCGAAAAAAAATGCTTGTGTAATCATATAATTTAATATGGTTTCAGTAATTGCGATGAGGTCTTGGATTTCTTCTTTTACCCTTTCATTTAACTAATGATTGGAGGCTACGGCAGAGAGGAGGTAGGTACAAAGACCAGCGCTAAACGTGGGGTTTGTTACTTGAGGTTGTACTTTGTTGATATGGGTGTAAAAAAGTTGTGTGTGCGTGGAGAGAGAAGACAGATGTGGTGTGAAGCAAATGATTCAAGATTAGAAGTAACGCCAAGTGAATGGATCAGTCGAGTAGCTCTCGGACAGTCTGTAGATTTTACTTGTAAGGGAATCCGTGAATCATCGTCCCTTCTACCCGGGCACAGACTAGGCTTCCCTGTTGACAACCTGATCGGTAACGCTGTTGGTGATCCCAGCATACAAACCCACATACGCAACACAACCCAAATCCGCGGATTTTTTTTTTAAGAGCATTTATGTTCCTTTTGGAAGACAGTTAAGGCTTTATTTGTAATTTCCCTTACATTTTGATATATGAGAGCTTCCTCAGACATAAGAGCACTACTCAAAACAAGGGCGAGTGAGCCCAGTAGAGTTGAAGTACTACTTTAAATGTATATTGCATACTGCAACAAATTATTGACTCGCAAGCGGTGTAAGGACAACTAGTTTTTATTGCATACTCTCATCGGAGGTAACTTAAATAGGAAATTGCGTAATGTTTTAATGTACATGCAAGTAAACAGGTTAAACTTCGCTAGAGTTTCGTGCTTCACTTTTATTTCATACGATAAGATTAGTCAACCGATGAACTGAGACTAGAAAGCTGTTTTATCGTCATCGCATTAAATACCACAACGGGTTAGTTAAGAATGCGAGCTGAGGAATCCATACTTTTACCTAAAACAGGTTTTACCTCAAGTGAAAATTTGTGTATGCAATAATTTCGCCAAAATCATTCTGAACCTAACGAAAAAAATATATTTCACTGTGTTTGTTTAGTATTAAATTACTATAAACAAATTAAAATATATTTAGTTGGGTTAGGCTAAAATAAATTGATCTTGTTATAATAAGGTTAGGTAAGTTTTCTAAGATTCTTTTGGTGCAAAATTATAAATTTTTACATCAACATTAATGAAAAAAATATATCTTTAAACTTATATGAGAAAATTCCAGAAAGGACAATTTTAAATGAGTTCTTGCTAATTGACCAGTTTTACATATTCGGCACGACATATATATATATATATATATATATATATATATATATATATATATATATATATATATATATATATATAATATATATATATGCATGCATGCATGCTGAGAGGTTATCCCTGTGTAAGAGAATAAGGTATCATTGACTGGTGATATACAGGTGAAATACAGCCTTAAGGACTCGTGTAATCGATATCGTTTAAAACTAGTGAGCCGAATGACCAAAACCAGGTATGTTACAGACATCCAAACTCTTAGTGAAGAGCAGAATACCTAATGAAGGAACAGAGGAATGGACCTTAGACTCATCACGGGCGTCGCTGAGAGATAACATCGAGATTTAGATTCAACTACATGACGAAAACTTGAGATTATACACGCCAGGAGAAGCATTGCAGTTGATTATTAGAAAAATACAGATTAAAAATAAGTTGCTAATCTAATTAATGAGATTGGTACGTTAGGGTGCTTTAGGTAAAACGTTTATGTAAAAAATGAGGAAAGGGTGTATAGAGGGCGCTGACAAGGATTTGTAACACCAACCTGTTACGTGTAGCAGATCCAAGAACTTATTGTTTTGACTTATTATTATTATTATTATTATTATTATTATTATTATTATTATTATTATTATTATTATTAATTAATTATTATTATTGGGAAGCTTTCTGTTCTTAGGGAACATACAACGCTTGGGTAATGGGAGATAATAAGGTTTGATCCAAGGAAAAACGGGTTAGCTCCAGTTCCTGGGATTAAGAGTTCTTTATCAGTATTAGTGTACTCCCTTACCCCTCCTTAAAGGCCTGATCGACCAGGCTCTTGGTGCTAGGCGCATGCAGTCTAGTGTATGTGTCACAGCTCTGCTGATCAAGAATTGACTTGAGGAGCTTCTCAAGTTCCCTCTTGAAAACAGCTTGGAGTTTGTTGGTAATTCTCCTTTCGCGTAAAGGGAGGGTGTTGAAGAATCTTGGTCTCTTAACATTTATGAGTTAACTTTAGTGTCCTGCTTTGCGTTGACAATATTTTACATTGTCTACCAAGCCTCTTACTTTCGTATAGAGTGAAGAGGATAAAAACATTGTGATTTATGTGTGATTTATTCCTGATCTCTTTCGAAAGTTTTTCTACCTTCATAGTCCGGCCTAAGACCTGACTTCCCTGTTGATTGTTTATTCAAATAAGATATTGTTATTAAATGCTCGTTGGCCTGGTTGATCCGGCACTTGGCGGAGGTAGAGATCCATTTTCGTCTTGAAGACTTCAGTATTTCGGATCTCTGCTGATAACAGATTGAATAGTCGTGGACAGTGGATATTGCGTTTTCTCTTACTGCTTCTGTGTCGCCCCTGTTTTCGCTGGGTATGTTTTACACATTCTCCATTATCTCTCCCGTAAGTTATGACTGTGTGTAGAGTGGGACCGAGCTCTCCAGTATCTTCCATGCATATATTATCATATATCTCTACTTTCGGCTCATGCGAGTACATTCCAAGTACAGTACTGTCAGGCATTCTCAGTAGTTTGAACGTTTTATTGACTCTATGTCCTCTGAACATTTGCAAATACTGATTCTCTCTCTCTCTCTCTCTCTCTCTCTCTCTCTCTCTCTCTCTCTCTCTCTCTCTCTCTCTCTCTCTCACTCTCTCTCTCTCTCTCTCTCTCTCTCTCTCTCTCTCCTCTCTCTATCTCCTCTCTCTCTCTCTCTCTCTCTCTCTCTCTCTCTCTCTCTCTCTCTCTCTCTCTCTCTCTCTGAATGGAGCTTTGAGCGCATAACTAACAATATTGTAAGCGAGAACGCGATTGATTTGAATGGTACTATTGTTAGTATTATTATTTCTTGGTTTGAAAGTTAGCATTATCCATTCTCTGCATTTTCGCCTTATTGTGATCTTTAAATGATAGGTCTTCCGATATTATGACTCCCATGTCCTTTACATGCTCTTCCCCCCCCCCCCCCACGTTTTGTATCCTGTGTTCATGTTGAGTTCTTCATTCCTTCCATATCTAAGCATTTGGAACTTGTCATCAATCATGTTATTTTTTCAGTGCCACTGGAAGACTTTGACATTTGTTTGTAATTTGTCTATATCTTATATCAAGTTGACTTTCATGTTTATTTTGGTATCGTCCGCAAAGGATAATACAAAGCTGTAACTAGTGTTTTTATTTGTCTTCTATGAGCATGAAAAACAGTAAAAGTCCTAATACTGTGCCCTATGAGACTGAACTTATTTACTTCGATAAGGCGAGATTTCCGTTTGTTTGCTACTGTTTTGTGTTCTATTTCTTTAAAAATTAATATTACTTTCCCTGTTAAACATGTTGACCCAATTTCATGGGCTTTCGCTTCATGGCCGCATTTGTCAAATGCCTTTGCAAAATTCGAGTTGACCACATCTGCGTTTTGGTTTTCTTTCAAAGCCCTCGTGATTTTCTTATGATCCTTGACAACATATTAGAATATATATATATATATATATATATATATATATATATATATATATATATATATATATATATATATATATATATATATATATATATATATATATATATATATATATATATATATATATATATATATATATATATTATATATATATATATATATATATTATATATATATATATATATATATATATATATATATATATATATATATATATATATATATATATATATATATATATATATATATATATATATATTTCAACAAGTCGACCCTCTCCCACCGAGGCAGGGTGACCCAAAAAAGAAAGAAAATCCCCAAAAAGAAAACACTTTCATCATCATTCAACACTTTCACCACACTCACACATTATCACTGCTTTTGTAGAGGTGCTCAGAATACAACAGCTTAGAAGCATATACGTATAAAGATACACAACATATCCCTCCAAACTGCCAATATATATATATATATATATATATATATATATATATATATATATATATATATATATGTCGTGCCTAATAGGCAGAACTTGCGAGCTTGGCTTAAATAGCAACGTTCATCTTGCCATATAGGACAAGTGAAAATTTGTGTATGCAATAATTTCGCCAAAATCATTCTGAACCTAACGAAAAAAATATATTTCGCTGTGTTTGTTTAGTATTAAATTACTGTAAACAAATCTAAAATATATTTAGTTGGGTTAGGCTAAAATAAATTGTTCTTGTTATAACAAGGTTAGGTGAGTTTTCTAAGTTACTTTTGGTGCAAATTTAAAAAAAATTACATTAACATTAATGAAAAAAAATATATCTTTAAACGTATAAGTGAAAATTTTGGAAAGGACTTAATTTTAAATGAGTTCTTGCTAATTGACCAGTTTTACATATTCGGCACGACATATATATATATATATATATATATATATATATATATATATATATATATATATATATATATATATAAAAGTAAGGCTACTAACAGCTATGCAATATCTGAATGTTATGACAGCGAAGAATGAAATTAATAGCGCCACCGGCGTCGACTAGCTGACCAGGACACTTTTCATGTTATTTTTCTTTGACAAAAAAAAATTTACAAAAAAATATGAGCTGCAAAGTGGTAGGTTCACACGTCCTTCGGGGTAAAATATAAAATCGCCATCGAATACAGGATCCTCGAGAGGATGATTCTTCCTCAGTGCCAGTACATGCGTCCAGAAGGTGCTTTATATACCTGATCAGTCGCGCTATTGCTACACTCAGAGTGTCTCGGGAGATGGATGGAGAAGGTGAAACTCATCCCGGAAGAATGCAGGTAAGGTCAGGGAATAATGCTCCCAGATGGTCTACAGCGGTGGTTATGGCCCACGGGGACAGTTGCTGGGGTGGTGAGAGTGAGGGAGCAAGGAAGGAGGTATAACAGTAATTATGGGTACAGGAAGGGGGGATGGAGTAGAGGAGAGGGGGTTATGGAGGAGGCGGAGCAGCCTTAGGACATGACCCTGCTTGTCACATCACCATTACCACATTCTTACTTACGGCTCTTATCACCTCATCACTATCCTCAACCTGATGGTGTCGCCATGTTTTTTGAACTGAAGTATGACACGGAGAGAAAGATAACGTGACATTTTAACGTTGGGAAAAGTGTTGTGGAAAGAATTGTAACTGTGTTCGTTGTTGATACGTGTAAAACAAGATTTTTTTTTTTTTTTAAGATTATTTCTTCTGTTATTTTTTCCAGGGATCATTGCCCACGCTGCCCGGTTTCAAACCTGGCATCATTAATTAGAAAGGTAATTTTACAGGAATAAAAACTATTAAGTAATTCACAGGAAAGTAAAAATGAGCGTATTCTTAGTATAAGTAAAAACTTGTAAAATTGACATGTCATCAATATACATTTTTTAACACCGGCCGTTTCCCATCGAGGCAGGGTGACCCGAAAAAGAAGAAACACTTTCATCATCACTCACTCCATCACTGTCTTGCCAAAGGCGTACCGATATTACAGTTCAAAAACTGCAACATATCTCCACCCCTCTTGAGTGCAGGCAGTGTACTTCCCACCTCCAGGACTAAGTCTGACTAACCGGTTTCCCTGAAACATTTTATATTACACTTAATGCAGCATATTAAAAATTCAAAATTTATTATTCCTCATTTCTGCAGCTTCAATAGGTAGTGTGGCATGTTGGGAATTTTCTGGGGAGAAGCACCTGTGTGGCGGAGATAACATTTAAATGTAGACCGGATTAACCAAATAATATCGCATACGTTAAAGCGAATATATGAATGGTTCAATTTAAAGCCTAATTATTTCAGTACCTCGTTGAATTTAAATTCTTTTGAGTAATTTTAGGTGCGTATTACCTGGTACAAGTCACAAAATGTCATATATCTCTGATTATATGCAGTGTGAAAAAAAAATTTTCAGTTCTATATACAATGTACGTAATGTAATAAATACCTTTGCATGTGACTTTCCTAAACAAAGAGTAAACAAGTGTAAACTAAATTTGATGTATTGTCCTTGCGGTCGGAGCCTTTTCAAATCCCTGCTAATTTTTAGACAGGTTCCCTTATTTTTATTTCTGTGATATTGTCGATGCATTTATTGTAGCGGTGGTGGAAGAGGTTGAGGGTCTGTGAAAACCTTATAGATACAAGATAGACCCACACCTGCACTCCAACCCTCTCCACTCTTGACCAAGTGGAGTTGGTAGAATGTTGGTATATATGATTAGCCTATATGACTAATGGCTATAGTCATTAA
>NC_091309.1:17256480-17281480 GCF_038502225.1 Cherax quadricarinatus
ACTACCTTCTGTAAATCTTTCCTTTGTTCTGCCACTCTTTTTTGAAAAGTTTACTTAGTTTATAGTTATGGCCTCTTGTTCTTCCTCTGTGTGGGGTTAGGAAGTCTCCTTATTAATTCTTTCATATGTTAATGCTATTGAATGTAGTGAGTGTGTGTGTGTGTGTGTGTGTGTGTGTGTGTGTGTGTGTGTGTGTGTGTCTTTGTGTGTGTGTGTGTGTGTGTGTGTGTGTGTGTGTGTGTGTGTGTGTATGTGTGTGTGTGTGTGTGTGTGTCTTTGTGTGTGTGTGTGTGTGTGTCTTTGTGTATGTGTGTGTCTTTTATTATCAAGTTATTAGGAATCACTCCCTACGAAAGCAAAAGACTATGCAGACGGTGCAACAAACCCCACTGAAAAGCAGGGGTGCCATGAATACACTAAAAAAAAAAAACAGTGAGTGTCGGGGTCCAAGACTGTTCAGTAACCTCCCATCTTCAAGAGGGAACTGGACGGATACCCAAAGTTAGTGCCCGATCAGTCGGGATGTGATTCATATGTTGGATTGCGTGCGGCCAGCAGTAACAGCCTGGTTGATCAGGCCCTGATCCACCGGGAGGCCTGTTTGAGGACCGGGTCGCGGGGGCGTTGACCACCGAAACAACCTCCAGGTACACCTATTTATAACTACAGGATCACAACTATGCTCGTTGTCTGTTTAATAAGTAGGTACTTTGGTGTAGGTGTGCTTGTAGTATGGCATGGATGAGTGCTGATGTGGGTGCGTGTATGTGTTTTATTTAGGTATGCTTATGGATTTATGTTGTGTATGTGGGTAGCTGTGCTTGTGTGGGATGCTAGTGGGTGTGCGAGCGAGCGGATGCCATCTTCACTGTCTGGTGGAGCCAGACTTTGTGTGGACACTTCTTACAATAGGGGTAACCGTGGATGTGCGTGCGTGTTTACGAGAGAAAGAGAGGGGGAGGGGGGACTTGCAACGGTTGGATAAAGCGCAACAAGCCAACATAAGTGAGTCACGAGAATGAAGTCTTGTTATACACTTGTAGAGTAATTCTTGTTTGGCATGGGAGAGTACCGCACAGGGAGGTGGCTCATTGTGTAGAGTGCCACTGGGCGGTCTTATATAGTTATGAAGTGCCACTAGACGGCCTTGTATAGTATTTGAGTGGCACTGGAGGGCTATGTATACCTTGCGAGTGGCACTAGACACCCTAAATAGTTTTGAGTTAATTTTTTTTTAGCAAAATTGGATACATCAGCTGTGTTCTTTTATCCTATTCTGTATAATAGTTACATAGAATTAACAAAGGATAACTATATTTCCTCTGTCATATTCCATCACACAGGATGGTTCATATACATAGTGCTGATATCTGTCAGCCTGAGCTAAGAGGCGTCAGCAGGGCCATGAGGATATCATCAAGAGTTATATTATAATATCAAGGTTTTTGGGGGAGGATTAAGCTGGTTTAGGGTTTGCTTAGGAGGGAAATAGGAAAGTGAAAAAGAGGGGGTGTGGAGTGATGGATGATGTGAGGAGTGGGGGGGCAAGGGTGTGGCTGGGGATAGAGTACATGGTTTTGGGGTAGCTTTAAAACATGGTAGAATGGGGGGAGGGGTTGCGTCACATCCCCACGGCCTGCTTTCTTCCAGTGATTATATGTTATCTTGACCTGGAAGACAATAGGACATAAAAAGAGCGGAACTGGGTTTGGGATGGCGGGTTGTGCTGAGGTGGATGATGGAGAAGGCGTGGGGAAAATGGCAGAGACAGGAATTGGGGGTATTTGTGTGTGGGGGGGAAAGGAAATTGTAGCTGGGAATCATGGAGAATTAGGTGTTGAATTTAATTTTTCAATAAAATTGGATACATCAGCAGTGTGCTGCTAATCTAATTTCTATAATTGTTAAGTAATGGTTAAAAAAACTGTCAAGGTTTTTCTGTCATATTTTATCACATTAGGTAATGAAATCTGCCAGCCTGAGTTAGACTTCAGTAAAGCGATGAGAGTCTATTAGCTATGCAAGTTTTTGTGGCGTGAGGTGTTAGTAAAGTAGATAGGATTTTGTGGGTTGGAATACTGGGGTAAAGGACGGATTGAGTGACATGGGTTATTGTTTATATGAAGAATTGAAATACATGGAATTAGTTGCAAGCAGGGATGGTGTCTGATGTTTTTATTTAACGTGGTTGTGGGAATACGTTCATATTCATGTATTTGTGAATGTAGGGGTTGAGTCTTAGCTTTTGACCCTGCCTCTTAACTTGCCGTGTTAGATCTCGTCTTAAAATTACAAATGAAACCTGGCTCCACTACTACTTCGTCCAGGTCATTCCACTTTGACCATCCTGAAGCTGAAGACATACTTCCTGACATATGTGTGACTTATGTATGTGTTTTTAACTTCCTGCTGTTCCCTCGTATACTCGTTTCCCGCCTCTCGGACAGTTTATCCCTATCCCCCAGTAAAGGTCGATCAGTAGCCTCTAGAGAGGGACATACATGCTTTAAAGTCCTCAGAATTTTCAGGCGTGTCCCTGATAACCCTTTGTTAGCACCTTATAAGCTTAGTTACACTAAGAGTGTCCACCCTTAAAGGTCTCTTAAGTATTTTATATATCGTTATCTTGTCTCTCCTGGCTCTTCTATATTCTAATGCCGTAAGGTTCAGCTCTTTTGGTCTCACCTCACAAATGAAAATCTTTAACATATCCGTGTGGGTGTTAGGTTATCTTGAAATGATCCTTTATTTTTTAATTAAATGGGATATAAAATCCAGCTCCGGCAGGCCAGCGGATGCTTGACCTGTGACGGATCACCATCGGATTAAGACCCGTGTCAGGAGACGCTTGTTTCCTGACGAATAAACTACCACTACTCCTCATAGTCAGACATCGTGGGTGTGTGGAGAGGGGAAGTTGTTGAGGTCTTAAGAGGGGCTTGTGGTGTCCCATCCAGTCAGTCCCTTGGTACCCTAGGAGCACACGGGTCAGCTGACCTCAGGGTGGGGTGCAGGAGATCAAAGATGGAACTGGATTTGTGAATGAACGCCCTTGACGTGTAGATTGCTTCGGGTGGGTTGGCCAGAGCACCAGGAATTGGTTGGCATACTACAAACTGGATTTTCTTTTAGGTGAGAAGTGCTTTTGTTTATTACAGTATCGCTGGGCTTATGGAATACCTTTCTAGGAACGCCTAGTAACCTAAAAACATCTGGTTTCGCTTTGTGTAGAGCATAATAAAAGATTCTGTAAAGTTCTACACAGCGAAACGTATTCACAATAAAAGCATTTTTCTTCAACGCTTCTTTTTCGTCACTTGTCGACAGTACGTCATTCAGACTCTACTGGTAAGATCATTAATCGTTTTGGGGCAAAATCCAGACGTAATTAGTATGCATGTGAGCAGTAATCAAGTGTTTCCTGTAAAATTTACTTGCTAATGGCAGTTATTTTCCGGAGATTCTGGGAAAGCAGAGCTAAACCCTGTTGGAGGGTTGCGGTGACTCTTCTGCACAAGCACCAGAGAGAAGCATCCTTGCGACGGTGGTGATGATGCTTTTCCTGCTTGTGGCAGTGTCACGGTGCTTGCTTTCCCTGGGATGTCATTGGTTGGTAGTGTTTGCTTGTTCTAAACAACTTATGTCGTCCTTAATCTTATGACTGTGTGCAATGCCAAGACGATGTCATCGACGTCCGCTCCGAGCTCTGTCATGTTTGTCATTTGCGTGCAATTGTACATATCATGAAGCGGTAAGCCTGTGTGAATTATTCAGCACGAAGTATGGTAGAGGCTTGATCCACTGTCCCCTAATGACATCCCGGACTCTAACCAGTCAGGCAGTTAGTAAATATGTAGATATATTGCTATACGCAGACAAATTATGGCTAAAGACATTAATAACAAAGAAGCTTTTATCGTATAAATAGATGGGTCTTTTATTGCAGTAAGTGTAGGTAAATCCTGTATACACACTCGGCGACAGGAAGTTCTAATTTAACTGGTTAGGAGAAATCATGATGTATACATGCAGGAGGAAGCCTGTTAAGTCTCCCTCAAGTCTACTTCGTTATTTATTCCACATTTTGTATTCTGCTGCTTGTCTTGCAAGAACACTCGAACTACCTATCAAGGAGGGGAAAAGCGTCAAAGTCGGTAAAAAAAAATTATCCTCAGATAATTAGAATGGTAAGTAGCCAACAATTAAGAAATGTGAAATACACGTAGTAATGGTAAGCTTTTATAGAAGAGCTATTATCATGCCACAGCTCATTTCAAAGCCCAGCTCTATAAGGTGTCCGACACCGCAAAGGATACACTCTACAACCGTCGACTAACACCTAGTTCCTTATCTTCTGCTAACCGAACATAGACAGCAGGCGTAAGGAAGCTAGCCAGTAGGTCTCACCCAGATCAGGAATCAAAGCTGAATGCTTTAACGAGATAAATATCGAAATCTTAGATATTAGTGATAGTTTGAGCAAAATGTGAGACAGGTAGTGAGCAGAATATCCAAAAAAGGGTAGATTAGAAAAACCTCAGGATGTATTAAATGTTGGTATTGCCACTTCCAGCTTCGCCCCTGCCCTTCTCTCCTCCCTGTGTATCGTTGGTATCTCTGGGTAGTTTCTGAACTGTTATAGTGTAGTGTAACAGCACACTGTTGATGTCTTGTTCCAGACCAGGTCTCCCCGTTCCGTCCGAAGTCATCCCGGCTGATCAGGTACCGACTTAAGAATTTCACAAGTTCCCTCTTCAAGACGGCTAGGGATCTGTTGGTAATTCTCCGACGCATGAAGGGGGGGGGGGAGGTTTTGAAAGAGTGTTGGTCCCTTTACACTTATTGAAACCTCTTAATGTACTTATCGTGCCCCTTCTTTTCATTGGCGGTATTTTGTACCGTCTTACAATCCTCTTGCTTTGATATGTAATGATTTAAATGTTTATGTTTGTAGCCAATCCCTCCAGAGTCTCCCAAGGAGCATAGCTCGAGGGACTTCCAGCATCCCAGTATAACTTTTACTTTAACATCAGTTAACCCCTTTGTGTCTTATCTCTTCAACAATCGCTATGTCATATTAAGTGAGTTGTATGTATTCATAAAAGAGTCTGCCTAATGTCTCTACTCTACTATCTCCAATCTAATGACAGATCATGTATGGTAACTTGTCTGCATTGATAAAAGGATTGGTTACGCCTCGTTACATTCTGGTATCTTCAACCTGCTACATGATCCCGTGTAGTAAACTTGGATATACATGGTGTGATTTTGTTTTATTTAACACTCCACCTTGGTATCTTTTTAACTGCCAGCAGGTCATGTCTAGTATCTTGTAAGTGTTGAAAAAATTAATTTCGAGGAGCTTGTGCGTGAAGGCAGGTGACTGTGTGTGTGTGTGTGTGTGTGTGTGTGTGTGTGTGTGTGTGTGTGTGTGTGTGTGTGTGTGTGTGTGTGTGTGTGTGTGTGTGTGTTTTTGTTGTGTGTGTGTGTGTGTGTGTGTGTGTGTGTGTGTGTGTGTGTGTATTAGGGGGAGTAGAGGTCGGACCCCCTAGCCCCAGGGGGTGAAACAGGTTCCCAATCCAGCGGAGGGCGGCACACCCGCTCACCTGTACACAAAGCCGACTCCCCTGCCGACTCATTTCCGCCCTTCACCTTCACATGTTTGTTTATTCCATGTCTTGTTACTGTTTGAAGGAAAAAAAAGTTAGAATAACAAGAGACCGGTGGCTTGGCGGCTGTCATCAAATGCTGCACCTGCTCTAGTGATGCTGGACGTACTTGTCAGCTTGCCAATCATCATCTGCCTTTGCAGACTCACACTCCACTATTTGTTTTGGAATTTGAATAGCGTATACGTAATATTACATTTATACAATCTAATAGTTCCGGGAGTGATCGCCCCCGCCGCTCGGTCTAGGACTAAGCCTCCTGGTTGGCGGCCCACTCAGTCAAATTATTAATATTAGCAGGGTTAAGATTATTTGTATAATTCTGTTCATTGCTTAGTACGTACGGTAAGTAGCACATTTACGTGCGCGCGCGCGTGTGTGTGTGTGTGTATGTGTGTGTTTCAGAGCGTCATGGCAGAGTGGGTAGCCTTGGACTCGCGGTCTGCATCAAGGGCAGTGTCAACCCATATAGAGAGTGGCTACCACAGCTTCATCGCCGATTCTGGTGCTTCCCCAGGACCATGAATTGTTAATTGTGTGGTGCGTGAGACTGGTGCACCGGGAGACCTAGGTACGGGGGTGTGAGGCTAGGCTTGGGCTGGCAAGTACATGGAATAGGCCTCATTTTGCTGGAGTACAAATAAAAGTCACAATATCATGGTCGGAACAATTCACACTTAACTCACTAATTATTAACGTAAACTAACCGAAGATTACGTCCGTCCAGGACTAACGTCAAGTTGTGATTTGTTAATGATCCAGGACAGACCGAAACGTAGTCTAGTTTCCAATTCTAATTTATGAATTAATTGTGGACAAAATAGTGATAGTGGGCACCATAACCGGCTGGTTAGTTGACCGGCTGGCTGGTTGGCCGGCTGGCTGGCTGGCGGGTCATGTTTATATTCACACAAGCTTGGTTTACTCACAGTTCCCGGTTTTATTACAGCACGCATGAATAACGAGGGCCCTCTCTGAATACCCCACCAGCTGAATTTTTCAAGGAAAACTGTGTAGAATTGTTAAACGTCCGACATTCTTACATAATATATGTTTGTAACCATACAGTAGAGTCTGGCCAAGCTAGTTGGTGGTGTTTTGTTTCTTAGGAGAGATGAAAATTTTTCCTGATGTGGGTCTTAGTTATATGATAACCCACTCAGTGGAGCTTTAGTGATATGGCCGGGGCCTTCCGCTGGCTTACATGCTCATCCCATAAAAAATTAAAGACCACATCATAAGATGTGATAGTAGAACTTTGCACACAGAGCACTGTCTAGCTTTGCTCTCGGGAACTTGAGAAATCGCCAGTATTTCTCATATTTGTGAAGGCGACAACGTCTCGGACCGGACTCTTCACACAGTTTTTACCTTGTACTTCCGCTATTTGGAATATATTTATAACTCTTCCGGTGTAAATCATTTTAAATGACTACCACCCAACTAGTGGTATTTCCAACGTTGCTTCATAGGTTAGGTTGTCAGATTTAATTAAAGCATTTCAGCTGCGCATCAGTCATTAAGGCTGCCATTCACGTCAACACTAACACCAACAGGGATTAAAGAAAACTCTCCTTATACTGTATATACGATACAGTACAGTGAGATATACATGATTTGGTATATATATATATATATATATATATATATATATATATATATATATATATATATATATATATATATATATACAGGAATACAGGACCCCTAACTATGCCAGTGCCATCACTGAATGGGAGACTCTTGCTGCTCAAGCACCAAACCCTAGTGCAGCACTGGCTTACAGTCAAGCTAGGATGGCCCCATCGCTGAAAAGATACTTGCCAACATGCTCAGAGCTGCAACATCAGACAGGGAGACTGCCCGTCTCCAAGCTGTGAGCGCACATCACTCCGGGGACTTCCTATAAACAATTCCCATATCCGCAATGGGAACGCGCCTCGACCCTAAGACCCTCCGTATTGCAGTAGTTCTGCGCCTTGCTGCTCCAATTCACACGGAATATAAGTGTATTTGCGGCGATGCACAAGCCGACCAATATGGTCTACATGGTCTTAACTGTTCCAAAGCCAAGGGCTGGCATGCAAGACACAATGAGGTCAACGACATCATAAAGAAAACCCTTGCTACAGCTGGATGCCCAGCCGAGAGGGAGCCCCAATCACTAGCAGCCAACAATACGCACAACCCAGCAAACCGTCCCGACGGGATCACCATATATCCTTGGAAGAATAGCAAGCTCTTAGCATGGGACTATACCTGTATGTCCACACTGGCGAACACCTATATCCATCACAGTGTCGGGCGACAGGGAGGAGCTGCTGACCACAGGGAGGAGTACAAGATCGGCAAGTACAGGGACATAAGCCAACAAAATCAGTTTGTCCCAGTGGGATCAGAGACCTTGGGATCATGGGGAAAACATGCCACATGTTTCCTTAAAGAACTGGGTTCCAGACTCATCGACACCACCAGGGACCCAAGGGCAGCCACTTTCATGTTCCAGCACCTCAGCATGGATATCCAGAGGGGAAATGCATGCTGCATACTGGGCTCGCGTCCAGCTTCGGAGGAGCTGGAGGAGATTCATAACTTTTGATATATTGTACCAATGTATTCATGTTTGTGTTTTCTATCAATGTATTCTGTCTGTTAATAAAGTTCACATGTAGTTTAAAAATATAGGGGGTGGTAGGAGAAGAAAATATTCAAACAGCTCCGGGGAGAACCCTGAGTTTTCCCTGAGGTACGTTTATTGTCTTCTCTGGGGATGAGAGTCCCCAGTCTAGTTATAGAGGTGGTACCTCTCTCTCTCTCTCTCTCTCTCTCTCTCTCTCTCTCTCTCTCTCTCTCTCTCTCTATATATATATATATATATATATATATATATATATATATATATATATATATATATATACATATATATATATATATATATAATATATATATGTGTGTGTGTGTACTCACCTAGTTGTACTCACCTAGTTGAGGTTGCGGGGGTCGAGTCCGAGCTCCTGGCCCCGCCTCTTCACTGATCGCTACTAGGTCACTCTCCCTGAGCCGTGAGCTTTATCGTGTGTGTGTGTGTGTGTGTGTGTGTGCACAGCAACCACTGGGGGAAGGAATAAAGTTGATCTAGGCCTTTCGCGTTGCAAATTGCAAGTGCTTCTTCAGGAACAATGCATGAATTTGCTGATGAGAAATAATGTTTGTAAATAATTTCGACGGTTTGCGAATTGTTAAGCATTTCAAAATTTCTTTCGAAGTTCCCTGCATGTGGCAGGATTTGATGAACTAACTTGTAACAAGCCTGGTTCTCCGGGATATGGGATCCACCACCTGCCTTCGGCAAGGCACCGATACTTATCTGGGGTCTGGCTGTGTGACACAGCCAGACCCCAAATATATATATATATATATATATATATATATTTATATATATATATATATATATATTTATTTATTTATTTATTGAGGTTCATACTTCGTTGTATATATGTACTGAAAGATGCACTCTTCTCGATGTATATATTCTCATTTACACACCTTTCGGTGTTTATGCTTTGAGAGATACCTTGGTTTATGTCCAGAGATAAAAATGTCTCGGTGTATATGCCCAGAGTGGGTGTATATGTATGTCAATAGAAATATACAGTTGACGGTGTTGCTGTATACTCTGAAATATACACCACGACAATAACATAGCAGTACCCAGATTGGTTAATTCCCAGCGTGACATTCACTTGATGAACTGACCTTGAAGTTTTATTGTAAGCTAGAAAGTGAGTGACCATGCAGATATATGTATTTTTCGCAAGGAATAAATACTACTACATTCGCCTGAAAGTTAGGAAATATTTCACGGAAATCGCAGATTGACGCAATTAAAAGTAAAATTTATGGTGATAAATAGATAGAAGTGCTCATTTACGATAGTAATACAAAATTAATAGGGGGAGATTAAGTTATATTCGTTAATGGTTTCCAGAGCGGGTCGCCTCCATGACCCGCTCTTAGATTAGGTCTCTTTAAGTTGGAAAGGAAATAATGCAAGGAAAAAATAAGAATTAATTAAGTAACATTTATCCATTCATCAGGACTGAGTGCTTTGTCCGGCAATGTTCTTGGTAATATATACACATTAATAATGTAATCAATAACTTTGCCTAATTTTTCATAATGTTGAATAGTAGTGAACTAAATACATGTTTTAAATATTATTCTCAGAGATTTTCAAGTGATACGTATATAACGTAGCTACTGCTGATATAACAGGTAAAGAATATTGTGGTTAGACAAGGTACTCTTACACATTATACCTTAGAGGTAGAAGGTACTGAGTCAGGAGGATTGTCCGAGTTTGGCTCTTGTCTGGGTGCATGTATTAGGTAAACAGTATCAAGGTCAGTTAGTTATCTTGTCTTTGTATACTATAAATGCCCCTAGTTGGTCAGCATCTAGGTTAGGAGGGTAGTCATTATCCTTATCGAGGTCAGGTCAGGTCAGGGTCAGGGACCGCTCTGAGTGGTTTGAGTCACCGGTCACTGAAAGCTTGACTCTCTTTCCTACTTGTTTGCTGTTTACGTACTGTTTTTCATCAATATGAAGAGAATTAAAGTGAATGAATTTTGTAATGGGTTTCTTTCTGACATCAGTATAGGTTAGTAATTACTGAGTGTGGTGAGTGATCGCATGGACAGCCTCTCCTTCGGTTAGGGGGATTTCAGTACGATATATGAGTGAATTCAATTGCAGTAACGAAAATTATGTCTTTTAAATTCATAACGTAAATTTTGTTACTCATACGTATTGTCCCTGAGATTTCAAGTCACAAACTGTTCCTTACTTCACTGAAATGTCGTAATATGAAGAATATTATATTTAATTATACATGCAACGTGAGCTTCAAATAGGACGGACGTTTTATGCTCGCATTTCGGTTCGTTATGTCCGATCCGTAGAACGTCGAAACTAAAATATTGTTATTCAATGTCAGTTTACCGACAAAAGGGAAATAACATAAACGGACAGCGTACAACCAGCAGCTTGGATAACATCGTTGTTCATTTTGTGTTGGTATCCTCACGCATGCTGATATATGGGCTTCTTAGATTATTATTATTATTATTATTATTATTATTATTATTATAAATTTGGAAGATAAGAAAATGTATTATATCTTACATTATACAACAGAAAGAGATTACTATGTGTGTGCAACTGAATTGTTGCAGTTGTGTAGTCTCATCCTCTATATATTATATTTCACTTTCTTATTTTTCATCACTTTAGTTTAAAATTAATTTATTTAAACGAGTGTGTACCTTAAAAATTTCTAGATATTATAAGAATGATTAATTGATATAAAAAGAATGATTTATTGTTTCTTTGCTTGATTTTTTCTAATAGGAACACACTTTTATTATGTTTTATACACCAGGAAGTGTTTTCACCAAGTCTCAAGTATCCTTAATAATTCTCTGTTGTTAGTAGAATTCAAACCCAATTAAAAACTAACTGCACCTGCGAAGTCTCTGCTAGTTGGGATTAACTTTTATAGCCTAGAATAACTTTGTTGCCAGTTGACTATGTATTAAAGAAATGAAGGTTGAATGTTATATTACAAAACAAAAAGTAATAGTATAACTCAGAAATATGGTTTGTCAGCATTACCACATGCTCGGTTATATACACCGGGAGGAGTGTGTTGGTATAAAACACAAAATGCAAACACGAGGACATTTTATCGGAAACTTTTCGGCCATTGGGACATTTAAGAGTGACTGAAACGTTTTCAATAAAATGACGTAGTATTTGCATTTTATATCTTTTGTCAACATTTCTCTATGTATACACATGAATACAGGCAGAAGAAATACTGCAGTATGCTTATTGGCTCATGCTAACTTGCTGAGCAGGGTCAACTCACACCCACTGATAGTTTACCGAAATAAACCATACCAGGGGCGGGGATAGACTCCGCGATCAGAGTCTCAAAACTCCAGACCGTCGCGTTAGCCACTGGACCAGCTAGCCACAATAAGATTCGTCCAACTAGGTATATTTCTACACCATAGGTAGGTTAGCATAGGCACCACTTGCATTTGTGGTCACAGTGGTGCCTATGCTAACCTTCCTATGGCGTAGAAATATACCTAGTTGGACGAATCTTATTGTGGCTAGCTGGTCAAGTGGCTAACGCAACGGTCTGGAGTTTTGAGACTCTGATCGCGGGTTCTATCCCCGCCCCTGGTATGGTTTGTTTGCAATCTTGTCATTACGATTTCGTGAGTCATGTTTACCGAAATCCCTGTCTGAGGGATTAAAGTATCTTTGATATGCAGCCTCAGTGACCCTCGTATAGTCAGTAAACTTTAAACCTAATAAACCATGCTTGATAAGCTCACGATTTTATGTATTCAATTAATTCACCTAATCACAAGTGACTAGATGAATATATTTGCGATAATGATATTTTATGTATTAAAAAAAGAGTTGTTATAAAGGGGCTTTGTATGCCATTAAAAATAAATTATTTACTCGCACCTATTATTATTATTATCTTGGGAAGCACTTAACTGAACTGGAAGTAACCAGGTTTGATCCAAGAAAATGAAGGGTAGCTCCACTCCACCCTACCTAAATTAATTAAACTTAATTTGAGGTACAAAAAAAATAGCATTTGGGGAAAAATAGGAAGCCTTAAAAATTAAGAAATCAACGTTATTTAAGTACCACTTCAAAAAATTGACGTAGTAAAATGAGAATGTGTTGGTGAATGGTGTCATCTTATGATAGAAGACCCGTGTCAGGGTTTTCTGCTGACGAATAAACATCTCGCCTCAACGTTCACTTTAAACGAGATTCTCTCAAATAAAATATTATATACTTTTACAAACACGTGGGTTATTATTTATAAATGAAAACTAATGGACGCTTCACCATTATTAAATGATTAATTACTAGGAAATGAAGGAAAGTTATTTATTTTTTGTAGGTGACAGTCGTGTTTACCTTTGGAATACTGTAAATTCCTTGTACATAAAATAAGACATAATACTTTTTTTATCGAAAAGTTCTCTGATGAGGAAGATGTAGTAAAAGTGAGCTTATTAGGCTTAGACTGACTTGGTAAAGTTAGACTGGCAAAGTAGTCTTAGATTAGGTATGGTGAAGCCAGCCAGGAAGGTGGGCGAGTCATTAATAATAATATAAGCCATCTTTGTATAGGCCTTGCATAACCTATTTGTTTTATTCGTGAAGGCTTGGACGTATATCACTAATGAAGAAATATTAATGTGTAGGCTGTATTTAGGCTTAGAGACGATGATTCCTTTACACTCTTGAAAACTCACAAGCGACTTATAATATATTTAGTAGTAAAAGCTTTTACCTATTTATAAATCTTAGAATGTGGTCAGTGCTTTAAGTAAACGTAGTGCAGGTTCTGACGTTAGTTAGAGTGTGGTCAGTGCTTTAAGTAAACGTAGTGCAGGTTCTGACGTTAGTGTGGTCAGTGCTTTAAGTAAACGTAGTGCAGGTTCTGATGTTAGAATGTGGTCAGTGCTTTAAGTAAACGTAGTGCAAGTTCTGACGTTAGAATGTGATTATTGAAATTAAACTGGATAAGGAAGTAGTATAAGCAGATTCCACACATGGTTTTAAGAGTAGATATGACAAGTCACGTGAGGCCATGAATGTTGAGTGACTGTTCGAAAGTAATTGAAAGGTTGGACCGGAAGCCGAGACTCGACCCTCACGACCACACTTACGTTTTTTCCCTTAGCAAAATTGCGAGAAACTACGTGCGGCTGGCACCAACAGCCTGGTTGATAAAAACATCCAAGGAGAGGCCTGGCTTGGGACCGGGCATTGACCCCCGAAACCATCTCAAGGTAAACAGTGAGGTGGGACTGCCAGCTCCCTGGTCAGCGAGCGCTGGTGACCTGCTAAGGTCGCTGCGGTAATGATCTCGTTAACCGTGTGTGAGAGGCAACAACAGCAGGAGCAGGGCGATTCACAGACGTGTACAGGTGGGTAGAGTATTTAACATACTGTCATTAATACCGTAGGAGACAACAGTAGCAGCAGAACGAGATGCCGACGTGCGCAAGTGTGCAGAGCAATTAATATGCAAGGAAGAGAGGTAAGGCCGACGCCCCGGAGATGCTATCATGTCTTCATCTTAGTAATGCTGGGACTTCCTGTGGAGGGGCTCCGGAGGCGCTGTCATCACATGAGGCCCCTTCAAGGGGCTTGGTACTGGTGAAGGGCTCTTGATAGAAGGAATTTTACCTATCCTTTGATCAAACCTGAGTGCCTTCCATTCTCCAGGCGCTGTATAACCTATTCTGGATCACAGCAGTTTGACGCTCCTCAAGGAAGTGATTTTCTTTCAAGATGCTGCCTAATTGGAGGGAGATTTTCCTGTTTTCTTAATTGACCTGAGGAAAGGATGGTCCTCCTGTCGTCGTTTTTAAATGCCTAAGTAAAAGGTGCTCTTCTCAAGAATAACCTTCTCAAGGTCAAACCTCGGATTTAACCAGAGGAGTTGTCCTGTTCTGTTTGGATTAAGTTTAGTGATGGGCATCGAACTTGAATCTGGCTATAGGCAGTTACAGGCTATGGTTAGGCCTATGTCTCAACTTCAGTCTGATTTTAGAGAAATATTAGTCTGCTGTCCTTCAGGTAGTACCTTTTCCCCTCACAGCCCACCCTCGTATTCAACTTCAGTATATCAGTTTGACTTAGAACATCAGATGTGTGACTGTGACACTGGAATGAAAAAGTGATTAATTTTAAAACGTTGTTTTTAACGGACTCAGTGGATCTCTGTTTTAATGGTGAGTCTCCGTTTTCTGTTCACACTTCTAAAGATTCTATCGCCTTTAATTAAGTATTATTGCATTTATTGACGTTATGGTATATTATAATTGGTTAAATTTTACTTATAAAATATATTCTAGCCTAACCAAACCTAAATACCGTATATCGAGAAATTTATTTAAAATCGTATATAAGAAATCTATGCTTTTCCTGCTGTGTGCCTGTGACTGACCTCAAGGACGGAGTGGGTATACCTTGACAAAGACAAGGGAAAGGGAGACGGCTGACTGACTCACAGTTTAGAGTGGTTCACCCAGCACTTCACTTCAGACCTGCCCTGTGACAGTTTTGAAACTGCTTTTAAGCGCAACATTTGAATGCGGTGATGCTGTGTTTGTTAAATAATATTTTAGAGGCCTTCCTTCTTGCAAGAAGTTGGTTTATCAGCTTAAAACTTATCGACCACACGAGGGTCATTAACGCTGCATATCACCTGCTCACCATCAGTCAAGATACTTTAATCGCTAAAACAGGGATTACAGTAAGCTTTCGGCTTATATACAATGAGCTCTCGGTTTATATACCCTTGTCTTGCAAGAGCTACAGTAATATATGATATATTACTCTCTGACTAACTGCGCTAATGAGAAGTTCTTTTTTCATTGTATCAAACCCGATAGCCCCCCATGTCACAGACGCTGTATGATCCATACAGGTGGGGTAAATGTGGAATGTTTCTTGCAGTCCACCCGTGCCTGCCTGCCTTGTTTTATCTCTGTTGTTGTCGTAAACCATAGTAAGTTCGTTAGCAAGCCTTTATTATCCCTAAACCAGTGCTACCTGTACTGTAGGCCTATAATCAGTTTCGGGGGCTATCAGCCAGGAGGCCCGGTCCTAGACGAAGTCTCCTGGTTCATATCCTGACAACTTAGGCTGTTGGTGTTAGCAGCACAAAATCCAAAGTTGGGACCACAGGCAGGCTGAAGAAGAACTGACTTGAGGTTTTTGCTGACAAATGCTTTCCCTCTAGGTGCTCTTGTTACCTCCTTAAATCTTTTCCAGAACGTTGGATAGCTTATAGTTCAGTAAGTGCTGTGTATTTTGTACTTCCCTAGTTGTGCTTGCAGGTGTTGAGTCATAGCTCCTGGTAGTGTAGTCTCACCTTCCCTCACTCGATACTACCTACACCCAACCATTTCTCCCTGTCTCCCCTTACTCGACACCACCTACACCCAACCATTGCTCCCCAGTTAAATTTCCTTTCTTCCCCTTGTTTAGGGGAGCAGGTGGGGCAGCTCGCCTAGCCCGTGGGGCAAGTATAGAGGAAAGAGAGATGGAGGCAATATTGGTGAGGGGTGGAGAGGGAGAGTTGAGAGAGAGACACAGGAGTAATGGATACAGCATTTACTAGTGTAGGTGCTGCAGTAAGCAGTGGGTCGTGCTGTACTAACCAGTGGTGGTGTAACACTAACCAGTGGTGGTGCAACACTAACCAGTGATGGTGCAACACTAACCAGTGGTGGTGTAGCACTAACCGGTGATGGTGTAACACTAACTAGTGGAGGTAAAACACTAACCAGTGATGGTGCAACACTAACCAGTGGTGGTGCAGCACTAACCACTTGTGGTGCAGCACTAACCAATGGTGGTGCAACACTAACCAGTGGTGGTGCAACACTAACCAGTGGTGATGCAACACTAACCAGTGGTGGTGCAACGCTAACTAGTGGTGGTGCACCACTAACCACTGGTGGTGCAACACTAACCAATGGTGGTGCAACACTAACCAGTGGTGGTGCAACACTAACCAGTGGTGATGCAACACTAACCAGTGGTGGTGCAACGCTAACTAGTGGTGGTGCACCACTAACCAACAGTGGTGCAACACTAACCAATGGTGGTGCAACACTAACCAGTGGGGGGGGGAGTCACAAGTGTAACTGCTCTGATTTTTACTTTGAAGTTGAAGCTGATGAGGCGGACGATAACCCAGGATTTTAGTGTGTCTGCGGAAAGAGCAGTAAGTTAACTCTAGTGGTGGCTTAGTAAGCCAGAGGCAGTCTGGGAGGGAGATGAAACAGTAAGGGGAGCAAGATGGAAGGGAACAAAGGAGATTGAGACAGACTATGAAAAAAGGAAACAGAGGAAAGGGAATAGGAAGTAGGGATATAGATGGAAGGGTGGGAAGCTAAGGTGGAAAACAGAAAGGGATGGGGGAAAGTAAAGGAAAGGGGGGAAAGGAGAAGGTGGAAAGAAAATGCAGGGGTGGGAGAGGGAAAATAAGGAGGTAGCGGGAAGGGAGATAAAAAGAGAGGGAAAGGAAGATGAGATAGTATGTCAGTGAGAAAAGAAATGCAATGGTGGAGCTTGAGAAACAGGAAGGAAGGTGGTAAATGGATGGAGGATTGGCAGAGATGGGTGGGACGTGGGGCGAAAACAGGCACGGGGAGAGAATGGGAGGAATGGTAGAATGGACGGGAACTGAAAAAAGGAGTAAACAGAGCACGAGAGAGAGAGTAGAAAGGAATAAAAATGAAATACAGAGAGATCCAAAAAACAAAGAGATATTGAAACGATCAGTAAATTTATGTATTACTGTGCGGA
Source organism: Cherax quadricarinatus (assembly GCF_038502225.1). Taxonomy (NCBI): domain Eukaryota; kingdom Metazoa; phylum Arthropoda; class Malacostraca; order Decapoda; family Parastacidae; genus Cherax; species Cherax quadricarinatus. The sequence goes on from NC_091309.1 coordinate 17,273,580, forward strand.
TTTCTACACGTCGGGAATTGTGCTGTATAGAAAGACACGGTGTGTGTTGTCATACAGAAAGATATACACAGTGATTAATATAGAAATATATGCACTGATTAATATAGAAAGATGTACACTGATTAATATAAAAAGATACTACACAATGATTAATATAGAAAGATATACACTGATAAATATAGAAGAATATACACAGTGATTAATAAAGATATACATAGTGATTAATATAGAAAGATATACACAGTGATTAATAAAGATATACATAGTGATTAATATAGAAAGATATAAACTGTCGTTAATATAGAAAGATATACACAATGAGTAATATAGAATGATACACTGATAAATGTAGAATATACACAGTGATTAATATGGTAAGATATACGTAGTGATTAATATAGAAAGATATACATAGTGATTAATAAAGATATACACAGTGATTAATATAGAAATATATACACAGTGATTAATATAGAAATACACAGTGAGTAATATAGAAAGATATACACAGTGATTAATATAGAAAGATATGCATACACTGATTATTATAGAAAGATTTAGCCCCTCAAGGAAGGTTCCTTGATGCTGGTGAGGGGCTCTTGATCTAGGAAATTGGATCTGTGCTCCAGTTCCCTGAATTAAGCCTGAATACCTTCCACATCCCCCATAGGCGCTGTATAATCCAACGGGTTTAGCGCTTCCTCAGTAATAATAATAATAGAAGGATATACATAGTGACTAACAATTAGTAAGTTCCAAGCTTTTGTTTATGTTTATACGTGTAGAAGTAAATAAGTTTGATTTTGCATCTCCTCCTTGTCGTCATGTGACCTGATGTCTTCTGTAGTCAGAGATAATTGTGATGGAGGAGAGTTGGGGGGATGTGGGCGTCGGGTTGCCATGGTGACGGGATATCAACAGTAGAGGCTTGCTCACCTTACCTGCCTCGATGCCTCTCTTACATGGGGTTTATACCACGCTCTTTTACCCCAGATTCTCTTGTCTTTGTGCCTAGGATAAGACAATTTCTAGTATTGCTGTGATGAATGAAGCTCCACTAGGTTACATTGTATCTAGCGCTGCTATGATGAATAGTTGTGCTAGGATACAGTATATCTAGTACTGCTGTGATGAATGAAGTTGTGCTAGGATACAGTATATCTAGTACTGCTGTGGTAAATGTAGTTCTGTTAGGATACAGTGCATCTAGTATTATGATGAATGTATTCTGCTAGGTTACATTGTATCATCTAGCACTTCTGTGATGAATGTAGGTCTGCTAGGATACTGTGCTGCAATGATGATTGTAATTCTATTAGGATACAGTCTATCTAGCACTCCTATGATGAATGTAATTCTGACAGGATTCCGTGTATCTAGCACTTCTGTGATGAATGTAGTTTTAATAGGGGATGGTAGTTTTAATAGTGTATCTGTTAGGTAAGACACATATGAAACAGTTAGGTATCTTTATTTCGAAACGTTTCGAAATAAAGATACCTAACTGTTGCATATGTCTTACCTAACAACCTGTCGGTATTTTATACCATTTTAATGTTCAATAGTGTATCTAACTTAGGATGAATCTAGCTTCACTATGATGAGGCGAATTCACCCCTCCTATGATGAATCTTGCTAGACACATCTCATCATAGCAGTGCTGTGATGAGATATGTCTAGCATTCCTCATTTTCTTCTATTTTCTTTACACCTTCACTCTCTCTCTCTCTCTCTCTCTCTCTCTCTCTCTCTCTCTCTCTCTCTCTCTCTCTCTCTCTCTCTCTCTCTCTCTCTCTCTCTCTCTCTCTCTCTCTCTATCTCTCTCTCTCTCTCTCTCTCTCTCTCTCTCTCTCTCTCTCTCTCTCTCTCTCTCTCTCTCTCTCTCTCTCTCTCTCTCTCTCTCTCTCTCTCTCTCTCTCTCTCTGTCTCACCTCACACATGATGGAGGTTTGATCTGTTTGACCTTTGAATCCTGACAACACCACCTTTCTCCAGGCTTATTTATGCTGATTAATATTTATTTTAGGCACACTGAGGGAGAGGGGGGAGGGTAGTAAGATTGACAGTCGCTGGCAGGTTCCCCCCCCCATGCCGGCTTATGCTGCGCTAGAGGGAGAAGAGGGGTGGGTAGGAGGGGTCACATTAACAGACGCTGGTCAGTCTTGTCCCCAATATTTAAAAAAAAAAGGAAACGGAGAAGAGGTAAGATATTGAGAAAGTCGATGTTGAAAAATGGAATGACGAGAGGTGTGTTAGAATGAAAAGTTTTGGAAATGTATTGAAGTGAAAAGTTTTGTATAAAAAATAGCAGTGTTAAAGTGAAAAGTTTGATAAAAAAAATATCAGTGTTGAAGTGAAAAGCTCGATACAAATAGCAGTGTTGAAGTGAAAAGTTTGAAAAAATAGCAACGTTGAAGTGAAAAGTTTAAAAAATAGCAGTGTCGAAATGAAAAGTTTGATATAAATAACAGTGTTGAAGTGAAAAGTTTGAAACTATAGTAGTGTTGAAGTGAACATTGTGAAATAGCAGTGTTCAGTTGAAGGGAAAAGTTTAAAAAAACAGCAATGTGTTAGTTGAATGAAAAGTTTGAAAAAGTAGCATTGTACTGAAGTGAAAAGTTCCGAAAAAAAAACAATGTTGGATTGAAAGGTTTAAGAAAAGCACTGTGTTGAAGTGAAATGTTTTAAAAAGTAGAAAATGTATTGAACTGAAAAGTATGCAAAAAAGTAGAAGTGTATTGCAGTGAAAAAGAAAAGTTGGAAAATTATAAAAAGATATTCGATAAAAAAAAATAGGGTGAAAAAGGTGAGTCTGAAAATGACGCAGAGAAAAGGGTTCAGAATGGAAAAGGGGAGGAAAGAGACAGTAAAGGGGAAGATGATACCGACCTGTGAAAGGTATGGTAGTGAAGGGAGAACCTAGGACATGGTAGTGAGAGGCTGAGACCTCAGGACATGGTAGTGAGAGGCTGAGACCTCAGGACATGGTAGTGAGAGGCTGAGACCTCAGGACATGGTAGTGAGAGGCTGAGACCTCAGGACATGGTAGTGAGAGGGTGAGACCTCAGGACATGGTGGTGACAGTAGGGGACCGCAGGACATGGTAGTGACAGTAGGGGACCTCAGGACATGGTGGTGACAGTAGGGGACCGCAGGACATGGTAGTGACAGTAGGGGACCGCAGGACATGGTAGTGACAGTAGGGGACCGCAGGACATGGTAGTGACAGTAGGGGACCTCAGGACATGGTAGTGACAGTAGGGGACCTCAGGACATGGTAGTGACAATAGGGGATCTCAGGACAAGGTAGTGACAGTAGGGGACCTCAGGACATGGTAGTGACAGTAGGGGACCTCAGGACATGGTAGTGACAATAGGGGACCGCAGGACATGGTAGTGACAGTAGGGGACCTCAGGACATGGTAGTGACAGTAGGGGACTTCAGGACATGGTAGTGACAGTAGGGGACCTCAGGACATGGTAGTGACAGTATGGGACCTCAGGACATGGTAATGACAGTATGGGACCTCAGGACATGGTAGTGACAGTAGGGGACCTCAGGACATGGTAGTGACAGTAGGGGACCGCAGGACATGGTAGTGACAGTAGGGGACCTCAGGACATGGTAGTGACAGTAGGGGACCTCAGGACATGGTAGTGACAGTAGGGGACCTCAGGACATGGTAGTGACAGTAGGGGACCTCAGGACATGGTAGTGACAGTAGGGGACCTCAGGACATGGTAGTGAGAGGGTGAGACCTCAGGACATGGTGATGACAGTAGGGGTCCTCAGGACGTGGTAGTGACAGTAGGGGTCCTCAGGACGTGTTAGTGACAGTAGGGGACCTCAGGACATGGTAGTGACAGTAGGGGATCTCAGGACATGGTAGTGACAGTAGGGGACCTCAGGACATGGTAGTGACAGTAGGGGACCTCAGGACATGGTAGTGACAGTAGGGGACCTCAGGACATGGTAGTGACAGTAGGGGACCTCAGGACATGGTAGTGACAGTAGGGGACCTCAGGACATGGTAGTGACAGTAGGGGACCGCAGGACATGGTAGTGACAGTAGGGGACCTCAGGACATGGTAGTGACAGTAGGGGACCTCAGGACATGGTAGTGACAGTAGGGGACCTCAGGACATGGTAGTGACAGTAGGGGACCTCAGGACATGGTAGTGACAGTAGGGGACCTCAGGACATGGTAGTGACAGTAGGAGACCTCAAAACATGGTAGAGTAAGGTACCTCAGGTTCAGGACAGGGTCAGTGTAGTAAGGGAAAAGATCTCAGGACATGGTAATGAGAATAGGAGACCCAGAGACATGGTAAATGATAGTATGGGAAGGAAACCTCAGGACATGGTAGCGAAAGGACACCTTAGGACATGGTAGTGAGGAGAGGAGATCTTAGAACATAGTAGGAGACTTTAAGGAATGGTAGTGACGGAGTGGCTATGGTAAGTGAAGGAATGAATATGGTAAGTGGCATGGTAGTGAAGGAATGAATATGGTAAGTGGCATGGTAGTGAAGGAATGAATATGGTAAATGGGATGGTAGTGAAGGAATGAATATGGTAAGTGGCATGGTAGTGAAGGAATGAATATGGTAAGTGGCATGATAGTGAAGGAATGAATATGGTAAGTTGCATGGTAGTGAAGGAATGAATATGGTAAGTGGCATGGTAGTGAAGGAATGAATATGGTAAGTGGCATGGTAGTGAAGGAATGAATATGGTAAGTGGCATGATAGTGAAGGAATGAATATGGTAAGTTGCATGGTAGTGAAGGAATGAATATGGTAAGTGGCATGGTAGTGAAGGAATGAATATGGTAAGTGGCATGGTAGTGAAGGAATGAATATGGTAAGTGGCATGGTAGTGAAGGAATGAATATGGTAAGTGGCATGATAGTGAAGGAATGAATATGGTAAGTTGCATGGTAGTGAAGGAATGAATATGGTAAGTGGCATGGTAGTGAAGGAATGAATATGGTAAGTGGCATGGTAGTGAAGGAATGAATATGGTAAGTGGCATGGTAGTGAAAGAATGAATATGGTAAGTGGCATGGTAGTGAAGGAATGAATATGGTAAGTTGCATGGTAGTGAAGGAATGAATATGGTAAGTGGCATGGTAGTGAAGGAATGAATATGGTAAGTGGCATGGTAGTGAAGGAATGAATATGGTAAGTGGCATGGTAGTGAAGGATGAATATGGTAAGTGGCATGGTTTACCTACCTGGAGGGTATTCCGGGGATCAACGCCCCTGAGACCCGGTCCATGACCAGGCCTCCTGGTGGATCAGAGCCTGACCAACGAGGCTGTTACTGCTGGCCGCACGTAGTCCGACGTACGAACCACAGCCCGGCTGATCCGGCACCGTCTTTAGGTATCTGTCCAGCTCCCTCAGAGGCCTGTTGGTAATTCCCCTTATGGCGGTTGAACAGTCTTGGGCCCAGGATGCTTATTGCATTTTCTCTTAGTGTACTAGTGGCGCCCCTGCTTTTCACTGGGGGTATGTTGCATCGCCTGCCAAGTCTTTTGCTTTCGTAGGGAGTGATTTCTGTGTGCAGATTAGGAACCAGTCTCTCCAGGATCTTCCAGGCGTAGATTATGATGTATCTCTCTCGCCTGCGCTCCAGTGAGTACAGCAGTATTCCAGCTTAGAGAGAACAAATGATTTAAAAGGATCATCATTGACTTAGCATCTCTTGTCTTGAATGTTCTCATTATCCATCCTATCAGTTTCCTCGCAGATGTGATAGTGGCAGTGTTGTGATCCTTGAAGGTGAGATCTTCGGATTACCACTCCCAGGTCTTTCACATTACTTTTCCGCTCTGTTGTGTTATTAGAGTTTGTAGTATACTCAGTCCTAGTTATTATTTCCTTCAGTTTTCCATAACGAGTAGTTGGAATTTGTCTTCATTGAACATCATATTGTTTTCTGTTGCTCATTGGAAAACTTGGTTCTAGGAGATTTGCCGTGTCCTCAATGGATGACACTCATGCAGATCCTAGTATCGTCTGCAAAGGATGATACGGTGCTGTGGTTTACATCTCTGTCTATGTCTGGTAGTGAAGGAATAAATATAGTGGCATGGTAGTGAAGGAAGGAATATGGTAAGTGGCATGGTAATGAAGGAAGGAATATAATGACATGGTAGTGAAGGAAGGAATATGGTAAGTGGCATGGTAATGAAGGAAGGAATATAATGACATGGTAGTGAAGGAAGGAATATGGTAAATGGCATGGTAATGAAGGAAGGAATATAATGACATGGTAGTGAAGGAAGGAATATGGTAAGTGGCATGGTAATGAAGGAAGGAATATAATGACATGGTAGTGAAGGAAGGAATATGGTAAATGGCATGGTAATGAAGGAAGGAATATAATGACATGGTAGTGAAGGAAGGAATATGGTAAATGGCATGGTAATGAAGGAAGGAATATAATGACATGGTAGTGAAGGAAGGAATATGGTAAGTGGCATGGTAATGAAGGAAGGAATATAATGACATGGTAGTGAAGGAAGGAATGTGGTAAGTGACATGGTAATGAAGGAAGGAATATAATGACATGGTAGTGAAGGAAGGAATATGGTAAGTGGCATGGTAATGAAGGAAGGAATATAATGACATGGTAGTGAAGGAAGGAATGTGGTAAGTGGCATGGTAGTGAAGGAAGGAATATAGTGACATGGTAGTGAAGGAAGGAATATGGTAAGTGGCATGATAGTGAAGGAAGGAATATAGTGACATGGTAGTGAAGGAAGGAATATGGTAAGTGGCATGATAGTGAAGGAAGGAATATAGTGACATGGTAGTGAAGGAATAAATATGGTAGGTGGCATGGTAGGGAAGGAAGGAATATGGTAAGTGGCGTGGTAGTGAAGGAAGGAATATGATAAATGGCATGATAGTGAAGGAATGTGGTAAGTGGCATGGTAGTAAAGGAATAATTATGGTAGTAAAGGAATAATTATGGTAGTGAATGAATTAATATGGGAAGTGGAGGAATATGGTAAGTGGCATGGTAGTAAAGGAAGGAATATAGTGACATGGTAGTGAAGGAAGGAATATGGTAAATGGTAGTGAAGGAAAGAATATGGTCAATGATGTGGGAGTGAATTACAGTAGTAAGTGGCATGGTAATGAATGAAGGAATATAATGACATGGTAGTGAAGAAAGGAATATGGTAAGTGGCATAGTAGTGGAGGAAGGAAAATGGTGACATGGTAGTAAAGGAAGGAATATGGTGGGTGGCATGGTAGGGAAGGAAGGAATATGGTAAATGGCATGGTAGTGAAGGAAGGAATATGGTACGTGGCAAGGTAGGGAAGGAAGGAATATAGTAGTGAAGGAAGGAATGTAGTATATGGCATGGTAGTGAAGGAATGAATGTGATAAGTGGCATGGTAGTGAAGGAATGGCTATGGTAAGTGGTATGGTAGTTTCTGACGAGGGAACGAGACCCAGGAACATGGCAGTGAGGGGTGGCGTAATTTCCCCTCGGATGTTGGAGTATGCACTCTGGTGTTATCTATCATAGTTATGCAAATGAGGGCTGTGCAGTTAGTGGTGGGTGGCAGGGAAGAGGCAGGGACGTAGCATGGGTGATGAACGTACACCTGCATGGGTGGGCTGATGAGTGAAGCAGAGGTGTAGTGTGTGTGTGTGTGTAGGGCGTACACCTGCACGACTGGGCTGATGAGAGGCAGGGGTGTAGTATGTGTATAGGCCATACACCTGCACGGCTGGGCTGGTGAGAGGCAGGGGCGTAGCATGTGTGTAGGACATGTACCGGCGAATCATTCAAGTTCAAGGCGTACACCTGCACGGCTGGGCTGATGAGAGGTAGGGGTGTAACATGTGTGAATGGCATATATCTTCACGGCTGGGC
>NC_091309.1:17286480-17331480 GCF_038502225.1 Cherax quadricarinatus
GGGTAGCGCAGCAGTATAGGATACGGTGGAGTGAATACAGGAGATCTGATGCAAGCCAACGCGTTTCGCCCATGAAGATGTTTTATAAAGCTAATATTAAGTGCTTTTTTTTAGTTTATAAATTTTGTAAAAGATCTTCAACATATTACCAAGAGATGTTAAAAATATTCAGGAACAAAGATAGAAGTTCTCAAGATGCTGGACAAGTTTCCGTTACTAGTGTCGGATAAGCCAGGTTGTACTGGCTGTGTGGGACCTGCCGGTCGCCAGTACAAACAACCTAGCTGACCAGGCGGTCAGCAAGCAAGCCTGGCCTCAGAGCGGGTAAATGGCTCTTGATCTATGGAATTACAGTTGCCTTTCACTTCATGCGACCATACATCCCCAGGCACTATGACCCCAGTGGATGTAGGGTAATCTTATCAAATATCTTCGTCATTTAATTACCTTGTCGCTTTTTAAATACAATTCCAGTTTGAACATATGGAGGTACAAAAGGCAGATGAAATATATATACTCTAAAAGGATTAATCGGAGTACATATGGGTATATATTAATCTGTTGCAGGCAGATTTAGGTTACTTGTTCATTCTGGTATATGGGTTATTGTAGTCTCTCTTTTTGTATAGCATAATAAGTGGATAGTCAGGCACATAGTAAGACGACAGATGACTGCCGAAAAGAATAGAAAGTCACAATACTGTGGCTGAATCATCTCATCGCAAAAACGCACTAGGAGAGGACCTTCATTGGCAACGTTTCGGTCTTTGAATCTTGATCCAGGTGGTCAAGGTCCAAGGACTGAAATGTTTTTTAATAAAGGTGCCCCAAGTGAATGCTTCGTGTCCATTTCCCTTAAGCACAGTGTTGGAGAAAGTGACCATATGGTTGACTTCATAGTTTACATTAAGGTGTCCAGGTGTGTTGCTTATCCATTATTTCTACCATGTCAGTGACGCTGTGCGGGGAGGTGAGGTGAAGGTCAATCCCTTCCTCACCTCCCTCCCTCACCCTCCTCCCTCACCCTCCTCCCTCACCCTCCTCTCCGCTACCTCCCACAGATCCACACAATGCGCTGTATCTAATGATGATAATTATAAAATAATCCTTCCTTTTACCAGCTCTCTTCCTCCTCTCTTCCTTCCTTCCCTGCCATCTCAGCTCTTCCTTCACTCCATGTCTCGGTAGCTCTGCTCATCCCATCCTTCGTTCTTTCTACTCTCTTTTTTTCTTCCTGTCATTCTTCCCTCCCTTCGCCCGACATTAACACTTGACGATATCCACATTACCCTACTGAAGTTTTCACCTTAGACTGATAGATTTTAACCCGATGTATATATGTAACCCATCCTTTGTGATGAAATATGACAGGCAGACAACTAGCTTTTGTTCCCACTTACGTAATTATCATATACAATAGGGTTGCAGCACACTTTTGATGTATCCAGTTTTACTTCAGGCAAAAAAAAAAAAAAAGACGTCAGGAGGTATGGTGTGCATGGGACAGACACCAACTGTGCTAAACCAGTATTTCCAGTGCGTGGCCACGTGTGGTCCAGTACATATACACAAGAAAAGTGTACTCTTAACTCTGGGTCATTCACACTTACCGCTAGGGTTACCTTCCGTTGTCTTCTGGGTGACTTGTGGAGCCGAGATGTAGGTGGTTGGGCAACCATTTATTACTATTATATTCGAGGGTCCTACAGCACCTGGGGAATGGAAGGGAGGTAATCAGGTTTGATTTGAGGAAGAGGAGGAGAGGGTAGCGCCAGTTTTTTTTTTTCAGAGCTTTGTGTGGTTTAGCTTTTGTTTATCCTTGATGGACGGGTTACTGGTGTCAGTCAGATGAGACCGCAGCCAGAGATAATTAGCATATTGCACGAACGTGTTCTGCTCACCCTCTGTTTTGCTGCCTGCTCGTGTGATTCTCCTCACTCCCCTCCTTACTACCAAGCGTGATTCTCCTCAACCCTCCTCACTACTCCCACGTGTGATTCTCCTCACCCCCTCCTCACTACCAAGCGTGATTCTCCTCAACCCTCCTCACTACTCCCACGCATGATTCTCCTCACTACCAAGCGTGATTCTCCTCACCCCTCCTCAATACTACAAGTGTTGTGTCCCCCATTCACCTTATCCTCCTCCAGATGGATAATCAACCGAACCACCCCCTCAGACCCCTCGCGTCCTGCTTCCCAACCATCCGGACCACCTCCGATGACCTCAACCCCCAAGCCTCCGGCCCAACTACCTGAATCCCGGCCCTAAACCCTATGCTCCCTTCCCTACTCCTCCCTTGCCCCCAGCTGTCGTACACATCCCCCCAAAAATACTGTCGGTCCTGTCTTGATACATTTAATGCGTGTCTAGTAACGTCTTGAATTCTAGCAATGCTACTGATATAAATTATATCGCGTATACAAGCAGACAGCGAGTGGAATGAAGACCTGTTAAATACTTTTGTGCTCTGGGTGAATTGTTTATCTTTTATTTTTGTGTCATGAAGACTTAAGATGGCAGGAAAATCTTAAAAATTTCTACGTACATTAAGTATTTACATACCTTTACTTTCCTTTGTACTTCTTAATAGTTCTTAATCCTGTAATATTTCCATTCTATCCTGGTCTGAGACACCTCCCTTAGAATTATGATCCATAGAAATACTAACAAATAACAGCCTTAAAGGAGAATAAGAAGTCACAGTACCGTGGCTGGAACACTTCACCAATCCAGGAAGGACTGAAACGTCGTCATAACAGGATTTTTCCTAAGTGCGGGGTTTTGGTGAAAAGATAACAGCCTAGCTGATCAGGCCTGGTCAGGGATCAGACCGCGGGGGCAATGATCCCCGGAACTATCTGCACGTAAACTATAGGTAAATTGTCCGTTGTCTAGGTACTTCGTGTTTACCGTACTAGTGCAGTTGGTTGTTGTTAGTAGTCAGCGAGTCACTAAGAATAACAAACTGATTGATAAGGCAGTCGACAGGGAAGCCTGATCTCAAACCGGGCTGCGAGGATACATAGCGATATCGGGGCTCATTACTACCCCCCGTGGAAATAAATGGTATAAAATACCGACACACTGGAAAAATAAACACATAAGCAGTATAATGTGATCCTTTATTGATAACGATGTCAATAAAGAATCACATTATACGTACTGCTTATGTGCTTAATTTTCCATTTCCCCCCGGTGTTTCTTTAGCGTTGGTGCGCCATCTCAGACCTCTGTGAATGTAGGTTTGATCTCAAGAATATTTACTTAAACATGCAAAATACAGTACGAGTTCTCATCGTTTTTTGGAGGACGAGCTTAGATTCGGGCGAAATTCCATAGGTCTTAAAATATGCAGACATAGCCCATCTTTACAAAGACAACAGAGGAGCGATGGCGAAAATTACAGACCAGTAGCTCTAACATCGCACATCTTAAAAGTCTTTGAAAGGGTGCTGAGAGACTAGCTTACTATTTTACATAAAATAACCTACACAACCTAAGTCAACATGGATTTACAATAGGAAGATAATGTTTGTCACAACTATTAGATCATTGTGACAAAATCTCTGAGGCTTTGGAAGAAAACCAAAACGCAGATGTAAAACGTTTACACGGATTTTACAAAGACTATTGACAAATGTTACCAGGAAATGATATCCAGTAGAATGTACAGATGGAAGCATAGGCCACAGGGTAGTTTTACGAAGTACCTTTTCAGTCTGAAGGTAGTAGGAACGTTTGATGAACTGGAGGAGGAAATAATGGAGTCACGCCTTACACAGATCAGTGTATGATAGATCCCAGGAGAGCAGGAACCAGCAATACTGCGTACTCAACTCGATGAGTGAGTGAGAGAGACAGAGACAGACAGATAGATTGACAGACAGATAGACAGACGTAGCCCAATACACCATCAGTACTAGGCGGAGGGGACATAAAAAGCAACAAGTAGAGCAGAGGCGAAAACAAAAAGACTCCCGAGGAAGGAAATGAACGGTGCAGTCGGTATTCCTGTGTTAGTGAGACAGAGGAGGAAATGGAAAAAGAAGGCAGGAGGATTAACGGGCAAGAATTAGGAGGATGAAGAAGAGGATGTACACGCACCGACCATCACACAGTGAATATAAAGGGTATCGTAAAGATAATATACGAAGATAACATACATAATTTTGTAAGCTCTCTACAAGCTTTGTTTGCTTAGATGTGTGTGTACACACAGGCGCGTGCATGGATGGATGGGTAAACGATTCCCTTGGGCTGGCCAGCGTCCGGGAGAAGGTACTTGCAACGATATAGAGCGCCCAGGAACCTCTTGTACTCCTTCAGGTCTTATTTACACCGGTGTGAAGGCAAACATGGGAATATTTCCCTCTTGTTTTATTTCCTCGGATATTCAGTTCTACCCTCGTTGTGGATATTCCTTGTGCTATTATAGCATGGGTATAATTTTGTTTTAGTATATTCAAGGGAAGTAATCTGGTTTGAACGAATATATAATTTTGTTATTCTCTCCTGTCATTTATATTTTGTTTCTTGTGTCTTGCATTCTGTATTATTTTATGCAGATACTATTTTTTTTCTCTTTTTCTTCTATTGTTTTCTGTTTCATTAAATTTTTGCATATTCTTTATTATTTTTTCATGAATTTTCTTTTATTTCCTGGTATATCTTATTCTGTTTCTCATTCTTTTTCTTCCTTATATCTTATTGTTTCTCTTTCCTTTTTTGAGTTGTATCTTATTGTTTTTCATTCTTTATGTATTATTCTGTTCCTCATTCTGTTTATTCCTCACAATTACTCTTTCTTCATTTCCTATTCTCTCTCTCTCCTTCATTTTCTCTTCCAGGGTCGTGGTTGTCTATTCTTCATTTATCTTTTGTATTTCTTCTCTATTTTCTTTCCCTTCCTTCCAACGATTACTTTTCTTCCCACTCCTCTCCCGTTTATTGTCCGTTCCTTTCCTACCTTTCCACTCTTCTCTTAGGCAGTGGAGAATAACATGGCTTTCAGTAGTTATTAGTTCCAGCTGCTTAGATATCGAAAAAATGAAGAATTCAAAAGGAACACTATACAAAACCCATGAGAATCATTAGATAGCACGAAAGTAATACGTGAAAGATCTGGGAGTAACTATGTTGGCTAACTTTTTTTTTCAAAGAACATGTCACAATAACCAGGAAGATGGTAGGATGGATAATGAGAACTTTCAAAATAAGGAAAATAGGACCAGTGATGACACTATTCAAATCGCTTGTGCTCTCTAGTTTATTGTTCAGTGTTGACGGCCCCGTTCAGGGCAGGAAAGACATCAGAGCTGGAACAATTAGAGATCATTTACGACCCACATAGATCTAGTAAAGCATTTAAATTACTGGGAACGCCTCGGAGAGTGAGAGAGATATATGATAATACATAAAAAGTGCTTGAGGGCCTTGTCCCAAACCTTCATACTTCTATAATGACATGCTGGAGCAAGAGATAGGGGAGGAAGTTTAAAATAAACCCAGTGAAAACCATGGGCACCCTGGCCACAATAAAAAATAGCATTGTATCAACATCCTTGATCCCAAACTATTCAACAGTTTACCAAAACATATCAGAAACTGCTGGGAAAAGTGGTGAGGTCTTCAAGGGGAAACTGGACGATATCTTCACCAGTTGCTGGATTAACCAGGCTGTGATGGATATGTGGGTCAAGGGGCTGCCCAGAGCAACAGCCTGGTTGATCAGGCAGGCACCAGACAAGCCTGGCCCAGGGCCGGGCTCTGGGAGTAGAAAAAATCTCGAAACACATTTTTTTACACAAATCAATTTTACAGGCTAAGAGCTGTTATCCTACCTCAGCTCATTTCAGAGCCCAGCCCTATGTAAGGTATACTACCACCCCCAGGATGCCACCCACAACAGTCGACTAACACCCAGGTACCTACTTATTGTTATATGAATAGGGGCAGCAGGTGTAAGGAAACATGTCCAAAGTTTCCACCTATGTCGGGTCGAAACGTTGGGCATGTTTCCTTACTCCTGCTGCCCCTGTTCACCTAGTAGTAAGTACCTGTTGTGGGTCGTATCCTGAAGGGAGGGTGGAAGTATGAATATCCTAGATAGGGCTGGGCTTTGACACGAGCTGAGATAGGATAACATAAAGGTACATCAAAGTAAAGGTTTCTTAGACCCTCTCCCTTTTCCTGCCTCTCCTCTTACTTTCCCTCTCACCTTTCTTTTCCCTCTCATTTGTTATTTGTTCACTCAGGTTCCTTCCATGTCTTCACACCTTTCTTCAAGGCAAGTAAGACATGCGAGGTAGATATAAAACATTAAATTTCGGGAGGCCGCCTCAAAACACTGGCAGTATAGTCTCTAAAATGAAGGAGAGAGAGAAAAATCGTCATGTAGACGTGGAAAAAATACTCTTAAGACCAAGTATCTCTCCCCTTTTTTGTTTTATCTGTTAGATATTCTCTTCCCTCTCCATTTTCACGTCTGTTGTATCTTCACTTCCCTCTCCGTTTTCATGGCCATTTTATCGCCCTTTCATCTCCATTTCATTCCTGTTTCATCTCAATTCCCACCTTTTTCATTTCCATTTTTCTTTTTCCTCTTCCTTTTTATCTCAGTTTCCTCTTCGCTTCCCTTTCTCATTTTATCTCCGTTCCTTCATGACTGGCCTGGTGAGTGTGCACTCATCTTTCTGAGGAAACAGTCTCCTGTCTGTGAAAATGTTTACACGTGATGCTCATCTTTTTTTTCTCGCTATTCTTCTGGGGGCGGAGTGTTGACATTGCCGCCCCGGGTTTGTGTGTACTCACCTATTTGTGGTTGCAGAGGGTCGATTCACAGCTCCTGGCCCCGCCTCTTCGCTGGTCGCTACTAGGTCCGCTCTCTTCCTGCTACAAGAGCTTTATCGTACTTTTGGGTGTGTGCATGTGCGTGTGTTAGTTACTATTTTGTCCTAGGCACATGTCGATTAGACACAAGGCCTGTTGTATATGCGTGCGTGAATGTATGTGTGTTGGTGTGTGTTAGTTGTGTGTGTGTGGAGGGGGTGAAAACATCACCTACCATATTCTACGGCTCCATAACTCCGGCCTTAACTTGTCCCTAAACACAGCGATATTGGAGGTCATTCCCACTAACGTGCATTGATAAACTTATGGGATAAACTCCTGATTTGTATCAGTACGTGGCCAATATCTCTGTCTACATTGGAAGGGATGCGAATCAGTATACATGCCTTGTTAAACAGAAATTGGCGGCTGAGTGTCCATAAAATAAATAAACGTGATAGGCTGGCTTGGTCTGGTAGGCAAAGGCCGGAAGGACTTGTTTGGTCATGTAAAACTTGTACTTGGTAAACTTGTCTGTCACGGATTAAATGTCTTGACTAACTCGTACAATCAAGTCAAGTCCTGAAACTTCTACTATTCAGGTTTGACCACTTAAAACTTGACGGCATGAAACCATCAAACTATTTGAACTTGCTTAGTTGACTTGATCATTTGGACCTGACTGCCTGGAACAAACCAACGTTCATGTTAATCATTTCTTTGCAGTTTTAATAATAATATATTAATATTGTTATCTCAGTAGTATCAGTTCCTAGTAACCAGTTAACAGTAGCATGACACTACCAACCGTCTGTGTGAATCACTTGTTATTATTCACTGTTCAGCTGACCTAGCATGTTTTGAATGCCGCTACCCTCCGAGGCACTCATCGGGCCAGTTGAAGTAGAGGCGTTAGACAGGCGGCAGGTCAAGGCTTGGTGCTCCCCCTATACTCCACCCAATATACTAGAACATCCAACGTGAGTGTTATTACCCAATCCATGTTATCGAACCCGCACATGGCAGTTATTATTATTAGTGTATTCATGAGGGAGCGTAAAATCCGCACGGGTCATGCAGAACCTGGCAAATGAGAGTTAATCAGGTTTGATATAAGGAAAGGGAGGGTAGCTCCAGTTCCTTGGATCAAAACCCTTCATCAGCATCATGACGCTTCCATGAAGTGATCCACACTTGACAAGACTAAACCATCTCGAGATGGTTGTGATGAATGGTTTTGAAAACCGACAAGTTGAAGAATTGGACTGAACACATCAATTCCAGGCTGAGGGACTGATTACCTCAATCTCCTCCTCTCCTTACCCCTTTCTACTTTGTATTGGGCTGATGAAGCCACTGTATGGCGAAACGTTTCTTCAATAAAGATTCCCATATGTTGCATGTCTCAATTCTTCAAGATGGTTGAATAGACAAGGTTCTGAAAGTATTAGAAGATTACAAAGAAGGGTGACAGTATTATTAGTTTATTCATGGGGAAGCGCAAAACCCGCAAGGGTTATACAGGGCCTGAAAGTAGGGCTAAAACTTGTACTTTCTCGCCATACAACAAAGGCTCCGTGGGACTATTAAACACTTTTGACTCGTGTATTGTGCCGCTCTAAGCCATATTGGAGCTGTGTGTCTTGATGCTCGTGTGTTTGTGGTGTTCAGCGAGGTGGGTAAATCCAGTGAAAACCAGGGGCGCCGTGGGCACAATAAGGAAACACTATCAACGTCCATGGCCCAAGACTGTTCAACATCTTACCAGTAAAAATCAGAAACACTGCTGGGACAAGTGAAGACGTCTTCAAGAGGAAGCTGGACAAGTATCTTCTCCAAGTGTCAGATCATCCAGGCTGTGATGGATATGTGGGTGAGCGGACCGCCAGTAGCATCAGCCTAGTTGACTAGGAAAACACCAGACGAACCTGACCCAAGGCCGGGCTTTAGGAATACAAAAAAAATCTCGGAACTCATGAAAAGTTTAGGTCGGGCAGAAATTAAGAAACAGCAACGTGTAAATTTCTGCCTGGCATGTCTGGAATACAGCATGGATACTTCCAACTGCCATTAACGTGGAATCCCTGGGAAGTATCACCTATATTGTCGCACCTGGGTCACATGTTAATGAAGACTTTTCCAGTTAACGAAGTGATTGGATTTTTAATTAACATGAATTAATCTGCCTTCGTATGTTAGTGCTTATTTTGTCTTTTGCAAATGTTCGTATGATTTTTTTATTGATACGTTCAGCTTGTGTTATTGAGGAAAGCGCTGAATGGCTTCGAATGACAAAGAGCTCAGTAAATCTTACAACTTCCTTTCTTTCTCACTCATATTGTTGAACTATATTGTTAGTGCAGCGATAGGAGTTTCCATGAGTTCACTACTGTATGTGCAGTGTCTTGACTGGTGGCAGCATGGAGAATGAACAGTAATCTGCCTCATTACACGACATTGGATCACGGCCACTAGGTCATTCACAGCAGTCAGGACACTCACAGCAACCAGAGCGTCCCAAAACTCTTGTTATGTATTCTCAGTAACCGAAGAGTGTTATCTGATATGCTAAATATGAAAATACTAGAGGGTCAGGTCCTCAGTCTGCACAATACCATAAGCATCTAGCGGATCGAGAGATGCTAAATTAAGCGTAGAATAAATCCTATGAAAATCAAGGGGGGGGGGCTATTGACAACATTAGAGAACACTCAACATTCCTGGTCTAAGACAATTCAACTTTCTTCCAGTAGAAAAAAAGGGAATATTTTGGAACAAAATTGGAGGTTTTCAAGAGGAAAATGGACTGGTTCCTGCAGAATGTACCTGATTAGCCAGGTTATGATGGCTTTGTACGCTTGCGAACTGCAGTCAACAAAAATTTGAAAAATCTGGTAAACAGCTTGGAATTCTTTCTGGCTTCCGGAGTATATAGGAACTCTAAGAGCCCATCACAGAAATGTCACACCACTCAAAACCATATATTATTTAGGGGGAATTTTCGGATAAGATTGTTACTGTTTACGCTTGTTTACGCTGCATAATACTGTCTAAGACATTTAGATCAGCTGGTTATCGTGTCAGTTTGCTTCTTATCTGACGATACTCAATCAACCTTATTACTCAAAAAATAACTGGACTGGGCAATGCCCTCTAAAACGACACAACACCACCCACTACAGTCCGCTAGCACTCACAGCACGCACTATGCTGCTCAACACACTGTACCATCCAAGCCGATCTCAACAACAAAAAAAAAAAATGATAATCGACGAAGCATACTCAGGTTTCTGCTAATTGCCTGACCTACAGTCAGGCAATTAGTAGATGGTCTAGTTTTGGGCTTAGCCGCGGGAAACATCAACAGGTGGACCTAGCACTCGCACAGCTAATGCATCATGCAATTAGAGTGAAAGATGGGAAGAAAAACAAATTGAAAAAAAAAAAACGGTAATGAAAACCACAGATATGAAATATCGAAAGCAATACCACCTTTGGTATTGGGTCCGGTCTTTAAGGAGATTAAGTGATTTTTGATAACACTAAAGATATGAGCGAAATACATAGGATACAGTATCATAGTAAAATAAAATGTAGTTGTGCCCCTACTGTAATATCAGATAAAATACGCACGGGATATAACTGAAAAAATGGACAAAGAAATGGTTTTTATTTTTAATAAATATTGAAGCTGAAGATTAATGAGCAACTAAATTAAATCAAACTACCGGAGTGAAAAGCTGTTCCTCGAGGCACAGTACTCGGCCCAGTACCTTGAACAGCTTCACAGTGACGTTACCTGGAGGTTATTCCGGGGATCAACGCCCCCGCGGCCCGGTCCATGACCAGGCCTCCCGATGGATCAGGGCCTGATCAACTAGGCTGTTACTGCTGGCCGCACGCAGTCCAACGTACACGTACGAGCCACAGCCCGGCTGATCCGGCACTGACTTTAGGTATCTGTCCAGCTCTCTCTTGAAGGCAGCCAGGGGTTTATTGGCAATTCCCCTAATGCTTGATGGGAGGCTGTTGAACAGTTTTGGGCCCCGGACACTTATGGTGTTTTCTCTTAGTGTACCAATGGCGCCCCTACTTTTTATTGGCGGCATTTTGCATCGCCTGCCCAGTCTTTTACTTTCGTAGGGAGTGATTTCTGTGTGCAGATTTGGGACCATTCCTTCCAAGATTTTCCAAGTGTAGATTATGATATATCTCTCCCTCCTGCGTTCCAACGAGTACAAGTCAAGTGCTTCCAAGCGTTCCCAGTAGTTAAGGTGCTTGACAGAACTTATACGTGCAGTAAAGGATCTCTGTACACTCTCTAGATCTGCGATTTCACCTGCTTTGTATGGAGATGTTAATGTACAGCAGTATTCCAGCCTAGAGAGAACAAGTGATTTGAAAAGGATCATCATGGGCTTGGCATCTCTCGTTTTGAAAGTTCTCATTATCCATCCTATCATTTTCTTTGCACGTGCGATCGTGGCACTGTTGTGATCCTTGAAAGTGAGATCCTCAGACATTACTACTCCCAGGTCCCTTACATTATTTTTCCGCTCTATTGTATGGCCGGAGTCAGTAGTATACTCTGTTCTAGTTATTATCTCCTCCAGTTTTCCATAACAGAGTAGTTGGAATTTGTCCTCATTGAACATCATATTGTTTACCGTTGCCCACTGGAAAACTTTGTTTATATCTTCTTGGAGGTTAACCGCGTCCTCGGCAGATGACAGCCTCATGCAGATCCTAGTATCATCCGCAAAGGATGATACGTAGATAAATACAAAGATTACAGTGGTATACCATTTTTCGCAGACAACGCAACGAAGACGAATTAAGCTTCTCCACTGTAGAAAAATGGAACTGGGTATAAAATCCAGTTAAACAACACTGAGGAACATGTAAGTGACCTGAGAGTAATATGTTGGACGGTCTCACACTCAAAAAAACTGTTTCATTACAATCTCAGATGTAATAAAATAATAGGTTAAATGAGGAGAAACTATCAAAACGTACATGATACATTGGAAGTTACTTATGCTTTAGACAAGACACCAACAACACCCACACCACTCACCAGTCACCACCGTCACCCCTCCGACACCACAACAGTCAGGTAGGGAGGTGCCTGGTTACATGAAGGGTGTGGCGTGGTGGGGACAAACTACCAACACTCCCCTCAGGATGAGCGTGCATCAAGCAGCACCAACAACTCTATTGCTGGCATGTGTCTATCTTGCTGTCTCTGTGCGTGTCTGGCATTTATAGTGCCGCCCCAGGCACTCTTGGTGACGCCAGCTTCATCCAGAACACTCGCTCTCAGGGGGAGAGAAAGAGAGAGAGAGAGAGAGAGAAACTGACTGAGTGACAAGACAGAGACATATGATTTATCTCTTGCATGGACAGATCTGTCATTTCGGCAGAGCCTTCAGCACCGGAGGGATGTGGGTGGCCTTACTGTTATGTATAAGGTCAATATTGTCGTGGTACCACACTTGGCTCCACTCTGCGGACAACTACACTCCGGTTGTATCCCTCTCAAGAACATCACTTCATTTGAGATAATTTATTCCTAGGATGACTCGAGTCAGGAACATGTTCGTACAGCATAATGATATCAACGAAATAAAGTCAGTTGACCAAATGAAATCGCTGCCCCACAGATGGCTCTAACTTCATCCTTTTCCCAGTTTGTGTATCTCTTAACAATAAAAAGGTTTCAAAATGAGTTGATGTAGGTAACAGCTCTTAGCTTGTAAATTAAGGTAGGAACCCATAACCTAACGTTGTAAAATCCCTGTGTAAGAGAGAGAGGGAGAGAGAATAACTTGGAGGCTTGGTCTAAGACGGTGTCTTGGGGCGATGACCCCCACAGAATCAGCCACAGGTACACAGCACAGGGATATTATTTACATTCGTCTTAATGTTAGTTATATTTAATGTACCTGGGGAGCATTTGCCTTCGTCCTGTGATTCTTTTGCTGTTATATTTGTTATGTGTTTAATCTGTTGGCTCCGAGGGATCGGCGCCGCCACGGCCCTGTGTTACACCAGGCCTCCCAGATCACCAAAGATATATAATGCGAGTAAGAACACTGTTAAGACATACGCAGATAAAATGAGAATGAATGTATACTGAATATAAATAGAAGCTTGTAAAACTTACCTGTTGTCTTGATAAAACCCACTGTATGGGTAAAACGTGGTTGATAAAGCCCACTATGTGGGTGAAGCATGGTTGATAAAGCCCACTGTGTGGGTGAAACGTGGTTGATAAAGCCCACTGTGGGGGTGAAACGTGGTTGATAAAGCCCACTGTGTGAGTGAAACGTAGTTGATAAAACCCACTGTATGGGTGAAACGTGGTTGGTAAAGCCCACTGTGTGGGTGAAATGTAGTTGATAAAACCCACACAGTGGGTTTTATCTCCATAGGAATAGTAAACCAGCAATCCTGTTAGAGTTCAAAATGTTTAACAGGCTTCAGGTTTTCGCTCATGACAACACGTAATAATCTTAGTACCATTACCGACAATGTGTTAGGTAAAAGGACACATGTGCAAATGATATATGTATGTTTTTTTTTTTTGCGGCATCGTTTCGCTCTCCAGGGGCTTTATCAAGCCGTAACGACTGGACAAAGCGAGACGTTTCCACAGTAAAATGCCGTATTAGTTGCACGTTTCCTTCTAATTAACATGGCAAGATCTTTACCTTTGATATGCTCTTGATGAGCTCCGAGAGTTTTTCTACTTCCGGAGCCCGGCCATGGGCCAGGCTCGCATACAATTTAAAAAATATTTGAGGTAGTCAGTCTTTCAGCCTGGCTGAGGGACTGATCACCTCAAATACTTTTTCTCCACCACCACACCCGCTCCATCTGTATTTGACTGAAGAAGCCTGTGTCGGCGAACCGTTTCAGTAATAAATATACCTAACTGTTGCGCATGTGTCTTAGTTATCACCTTGTCGGTATTTTATATCGTTATCAACATCTACTGCTTGATTCCTTATCTAAATTGACATATACTTATTATATGTACTGAGTTTTGTTGAAAATTGCAACTGTTGCACAAACTGGTGCTCTTTTGTGGAGGTTTTTGCTTGATGTGATTTAGCAGGGAAGGTTGGGTAATTTGTCGGTGGAGCCTGCCTGTTGCTGCTTGCTCCTCTCTCATTATGAATGGGCTCCAGGGGAAATAAAAGAGAGAACTGGGATTATGGACCATATTCGGAGGGCGGTAGTCTCCTAAAATTGGGTAAATTGGAAAAGAGAAGTGTTGCATTGTCGATCCCTAAAACGTCGCGCTGTGATCCAGTGTCATTTTATACACATATACATACAGTGAAGAGGCGGGGCCAGGAGTTGAGTCTCGACCCCTGCAACCACAATTAGGTGAGTACACATACACACACACACACACACACACACACACACACACACGGGTAGGGAGGAGTGGATGGAGGAGCAGTGGAAAAGGATGGAACAAGAGTGGGAGAGAAAATTAGGAGAGCTTTCTGAAAAAATGGAGAAAGAGCTCTCTGTGAAATTGGAAAGGTGGTTGGAGAAGGAGACAAAGAATTGGGAGGCACAAGTCGAAACTGCAGTAGCCAAGATAAGGGTCCTAGAAGTTGAGATAAATAGGCTGGAGCGAGTTACAGGGGCAGTGACCAGAGAAGACACAGCATATGAAGCTGCGAGGCTGAACAGGAAGGAAGGAATTATGAATTATGCTAAGGTCACATCAATCTGCCAAGGAGGACCAAGGAGTGAAAGGGAAGATCAACTGGTTGCAGATGGAGAGGGTGATAGGTCGAATGCTGAGGCACAACAAGGCTATCAAGAGCCACTGGAAAAATCAAGGGAGAAACTGACCACATACAGGCAGGATCCAGAGCCACAGAGGGTGAGGCAATGCGAGGAAGAAAGGGCAAAATCAGTGTTTATCCATGGGCTTCAGGAGAGAGAGGAAAGGACACACACTGAAAGGAAGCAGGAAGAAAGGAAGGAGATTGAGAAAATCATAACAGAAATAGGTGAAGAGAGGGACGAGATTGTAAATTTTCAGAGAATAGGGGGGTACTCGAAGGTGAGAAACCGACCAATCAAGCTGATTCTCAGGACGGAAACAGTGCGGAACAGGATCCTCCAAGAGAAACCACGATTGAAATACTCGGAAGAGTACAAGAGGGTGTTCCTAGACAGAGACAGAACAAAATCAGAACGACAGCAGCTGAGGGAGAGGACAAAAAAGCGAAAGGAGCTAGGAAAAGAGACAAGGAGGGAACCAGCAGAGGTCTGTCAGAGCAGGACAGAACAGCAAGGGCAAGCACACACACAACTACTCTCAGAACCATACAACCTATCACACCATCCCAACACACCCTACAATCCATACCCACAGCCTCCACCCAACACCAAGCTATAGAACCCCACAGTATGCCACCAGGTCTCCCACCCTCACAGGCCCCCCAAACCACAGTGTTGGAAAGGAAACTGAAGGTATGGTACACAAACGCTGATGGAATAACAAATAAGTGGGAGGAGTGGCAAGAAAGAGTCAAAGAAGCATCACCGGACATCATAGCTCTCACAGAAACCAAGCTTACAGGTATGATAACAGATGCCATCTTTCCAACGGGATACCAAATCCTGAGGAAAGACAGAGGGAACAGGGGGGGTGGAGGAGTGGCGTTGCTGATCAAAAATCGCTGGAATTTTGATGAGCTGGAGAGAGAAGATAGCGGAGAAGAAAGTGATTACATAGTGGGAACACTTCACTCTGGAGGTCCCAAGGTGGTAATAGCAGTGATGTATAACCCACCACAGAACAGCAGGAGGCCAAGGCAAGAGTACGACGAGAGCAATAGAGCGATGGTTGACACACTAGCTAGAGTGGCCAGAAGAGCTCATGCATGCAGGGCAAAGCTCCTGATCATGGGTGACTTTAACCACAAGGAGATAGATTGGGAGAACTTGGACCCACATGGGGGCCAAGATACTTGGAGGGCTAAGATGATGGAGGTGGTACTGGAGAACTTCATGTACCAACACGTAAGGGACACTACAAGAGAGAGAGGAGAGGATGAACCAGCAAGGCTGGACTTAGTATTCACCTTCAGTAGTGCAGATATCGAGGACATCACATATGAAAGACCCCTTGGGGCCAGTGACCATGTGGTTGTAAGCTTCGAATACACAGTAGAGCTACAAGTGGAGGGAGAAGCAGGAAGGCCAGGACGAATGAAGCCAAACTACAAGAAAGGGGACTACACAGGAATGAGGAACTACCTGAACGGGGTTCAGTGGGACAGAGAACTGGCAGGGAAACCAGTTAATGAGATGATGGAATATGTAGCAATAAAATGCAAGGAGGCTGAGGAGAGGTTTGTACCCAAGGGTAACAGGAGTAATGAAAAAGCCAGGATGAGCCCATGGTTTACCCAAAGGTGCAGGGAGGCAAAAACCAAGTGTGCTAGGGAATGGAAGAAATATAGAAGGCAAAGGACCCAGGAGAATAAGGAGAACAGTCGTAGAGCCAGAAATGAATATGCACAGATAAGAGGGGAGGCCCAAAGACAATATGAAAATGACATAGCAGCGAAAGCCAAATCTGACCCGAAACTGTTGTACAGCCACATCAGGAGGAAAACAACAGTCAAGGACCAGGTAATCAGGCTAAGGAAGGAAGGAGGAGAGACAACAGGAAATGACCGGGAAGTATGTGAAGAACTCAACAAGAGATTCAAAGAAGTGTTCACAGAGGAGACAGAAGGGACTCCAGAAAGACGGAGAGGTGGGGCACACCACCAAGTGCTGGACACAGTGCACACAACCGAGGAAGAAGTGAAGAGGCTTCTGAGTGAGCTAGATACCTCAAAGGCAATGGGGCCAGATAACATCTCCCCATGGGTATTGAGAGAGGGAGCAGAGGCGCTATGTGTACCCCTAACAACAATATTCAATACATCTATCGAAACAGGGAGATTGCCTGAGGCATGGAAGACAGCAAATGTAGTCCCAATCTTTAAAAAAGGAGACAGACATGAAGCATTAAACTACAGACCAGTGTCACTGACATGTATAGTATGCAAAATCATGGAGAAGATTATCAGGAGAAGAGTGGTGGAACACCTAGAAAGGAATGATCTCATCAACAGCAGCCAGCATGGTTTCAGGGACGGGAAATCCTGTGTCACAAACCTACTGGAGTTCTATGACATGGTGACAGCAGTAAGACAAGAGAGAGAGGGGTGGGTGGATTGCATTTTCTTGGACTGCAAGAAGGCGTTTGACACAGTTCCACACAAGAGATTGGTGCAAAAACTGGAGGACCAAGCAGGGATAACAGGGAAGGCACTACAATGGATCAGGGAATACTTGTCAGGAAGACAGCAGCGAGTCATGGTACGTGGCGAGGTGTCAGAGTGGGCACCTGTGACCA
This sequence comes from Cherax quadricarinatus, assembly GCF_038502225.1. Taxonomy (NCBI): domain Eukaryota; kingdom Metazoa; phylum Arthropoda; class Malacostraca; order Decapoda; family Parastacidae; genus Cherax; species Cherax quadricarinatus. Next base: position 17,303,756 of record NC_091309.1, read on the forward strand.
GCGGGGTCCCGCAGGGGTCAGTCCTAGGACCAGTGCTGTTTCTGGTATTTGTGAACGACATGACGGAAGGAATAGACTCTGAGGTGTCCCTGTTTGCAGATGACGTGAAGTTGATGAGAAGAATACACTCGATCGAAGACCAGGCAGAACTACAAAGGGATCTGGACAGGCTGCAGAACTGGTCCAGCAATTGGCTCCTGGAGTTCAATCCCACCAAGTGCAAAGTCATGAAGATTGGGGAAGGGCAAAGAAGGCCGCAAACGGAGTACAGTCTAGGGGGTCAGAGACTACAAACCTCACTCAAGGAAAAAGATCTTGGGGTGAGTATAACACCAGGCACATCTCCTGAAGCGCACATCAACCAAATAACTGCTGCAGCATATGGGCGCCTAGCAAACCTCAGAACAGCATTCCGACATCTTAATAAGGAATCGTTCAGGACCCTGTACACCGTATACGTTAGGCCCATATTGGAGTATGCGGCACCAGTTTGGAACCCACACCTAGCCAAGCACGTAAAGAAACTAGAGAAAGTGCAAAGGTTTGCAACAAGACTAGTCCCAGAGCTAAGAGGTATGTCCTACGAGGAGAGGTTAAGGGAAATCAACCTGACGACACTGGAGGACAGGAGAGATAGGGGGGACATGATAACGACATACAAAATACTGAGAGGAATTGACAAGGTGGACAAAAACAGGATGTTCCAGAGATTGGACACAGTAACAAGGGGACACAGTTGGAAGCTAAAGACACAGATGAATCACAGGGATGTTAGGAAGTATTTCTTCAGCCACAGAGTAGTCAGTAAGTGGAATAGTTTGGGAAGCGATGTAGTGGAGGCAGGATCCATACATAGCTTTAAGCAGAGGTACGATAAAGCTCACGGCTCAGGGAGAGTGACCTAGTAGCGATCAGTGAAGAGGCGGGGCCAGGAGCTCGGACTCGACCCCCGCAACCTCAACTAGGTGAGTACAACTAGGTGAGTACACACACACACACACACACACACACACACACACACACACACACACACACACACACACACACACACACACACACACAGACATACGATACGATAAAGCTCATGGAGCAGGAAGAGAGTGGACATAGTAGTGAAGAGGCGAGACCAGGAGCTGTGAATCGATTCCTACAACCACAAATAGGTAAGTACACACACAGGCCAAGTGTTTTGATAACTGGTAACTAACACACACATACACACACACACACACACTCTGGTATGATAAAGATCATAAAGCAGGGAGAGAGTGACCTAGTAGCGACCAGTGAAGAGGCGGGGCCAGGAGCTATGACTAGACCCCAGCAACCACAATTAGGTGAGTATACACACACACACACACATTGTACCTATTTCTTAATATATGTGTTGTAAAAATTCGAGGGAATTCTATCGGCTAAATAGTGTGAGTTGCATCTGCCTAGCATGGGCCGGTAGGCCTACAGCAGTGCTCCTGCTTATGAGTGGGTGTGACTTGAATCTGCCTAGCTTGAGCCAGCAGGCCTGCAGCAGTGCTCCTTCCTTCTAATGTTCATATACCTGGAAAACAAAGAAGTACTATGCAACAACTGGGCTTCACAGTAGCAAAATGATACACATAAACATTTTAGCTAGTAAGATCTACTCACATAAATTATATGGAAAAAATCGAGAGACATTGTATTTACTTGAATCTAAAAAAAAAAAAAAAAAGAAAAAAAATTATAAAGTTTTCCAATGAAAGACTAATTGGGAAATTGCAAATTATAGAGGGAACAAAAAAACAAAGTTTTTCAGTGACAGATTTTTTGTTGTTGCTCGTGTGATTGCGTGGAGTTAGGGGGAGGGGGGACCCAGGGGAGGGGGGGACCCACCAGTAAGTTGACCATGAAGATTAAGACACATTTGCAACAATAAATAACAAAAAAGGCACAATACCGTGACTGGAACGATGCACAAATAACCCGCACATAAACCATACCCCCGGCCGGGATTGAACCCGCGGTCATAGAGTCTCAAAACTCCAGCCCGTCGCGTTAGCCACTAGACCAGCTAGCCACAATAAGATTCATCCAACTAGGTATATTTCTACACCATAGGAAGGTTAGCACAGGCACCCCTAACTTTCCTATGGTGTAGAAATATACCTAGTTGGATGAATCTTATTGTGGCTAGCTGGTCTAGTGGCTAACGCGACGGGCTGGAGTTTTGAGACTATGACCGCGGGTTCAATCCCGGCCGGGGGTATGGTTTATTTGCAATCGTGTCATTACGATTTCTTGAGTCAACCCGCACATAGAAGAGAGGAGCTTACGACGACGTTTCGGTCCGACTTGGACCATTTATAAAGTCACACTGTGACTTTGTAAATGGTTCTACTAGTTCTACTATCTTCAAGTTATGTCCTGGAATTTGTATTGATAAAGCCACTGGATGGCGAAACGTCTACAATAAAGATACCCAGATGTTGCACATGTGTCTTAATTTCATCGAGTTATTTGTGTATAGATGTGCAACAGTTGGGTAGCTTTATTGATGAAACGTTTCGCCTACACAGTAGACTTCTTCAGTCAGATACAAAGGGAGCAGTACAAATGAAATAGATAATGTAATCAGTCCATCAACCTTAGAGAAATAGTATTTGAGGTGGTCAGTCCCTCAGCGTGGTGGAGTTCGGCTCCATAGTCTGGAACGATATCGTTCCAGACCATGGAGGTTTGGTCTGGGACCTGGTCACAAGGATGGTGAATGCTAAAAGTGGTATAAACCTTGGTAATAAATACCGACTAGTTGGTTTAGAAAGACACGTAAGCAAACACTATAACATATTAGAAAACGTTTCGGTCCTGGGACCTTGATCACGGTGATCAAGGTCCCAGGACCGAAACGTTTTCTAATAAATATGTTATAGTGTTTGCTTACGTGTCTTTTTAAACCAATGCTAAAAGTATCCACCAGTAACCTATGTAAACAGTGATGTACTCAACAGAAACCCATAATTTCCCTCGATAATTTTTTTATTATTTATATGAATTTATCTACTTGTCGGTTCTCTGAACCGACAAGTTGATAAATTAGGCACATGTGCAACACTTGGGTATCTTTATTATGAACACGTTTCGCCACACAATGGCTTCATCAGTCCAATACAAAGCAGAACGGTGAAGATCAGGAAGAGTTTGAGGTAATCAGTCCATCAATCTTGATTGACAGACTGATTACTTCGAGTCTAGGCTGAGGGACTAATTAACCTTAGACTTCTTTTGATCCTCACCATTCTTCTTTGTATTGGACTTAGGAAGCCATTATGTGGCTTCATCAGTCCAATGCAAAGAAGAATGGGTATCTATTGTTTGGGTATCTTCAAGTGTTACACATGTGTCTAATTTATCAGCTACACACTTGAACATCAAAATGGTATACAATACCGACAGGTTGTTAGGTAAGACACATATGCAACAGTTAGACAACTTTATTCCGAAACGTTTCGCCTACACAGTAGGCGACAGTGTCTGACAGATGTGATGAATGGTTTTGAAAACCGACTGATGAAGCCACTGTGTGGCGAAACGTTTCTTCAATAAAGATTCCCATGCGTTGCATAAGTGTCTCAATTCTTCAACTTGTCGGTTTTCAAAACCATTCATCACATCTGTCAGACACTGCAACATCATGGAATCTTGGTACAAAGACTTCAACGCTTGCCCAAACCTTTGGACGATGACCTACTTACATTAGTGGCAGGTCCCACTAAGATCCCGCCTCCTCCTGCTTCAACTCATCTCACCGCAGTATATAAGCCACCTCTCTGGCCCTATGCTGCACTTACTACAAGAGTGATGGACTGAACACATCGAATCCAGGTTGAGGGACTGATTACCTCATACTTCTACTCCTTACCCATTTCTACTTTGTATTGGACTGATGAAGCCACTGTGTGGCGAAACGTTTCTTCAATAAAGATTCCCATGCGTTGCATAAGTGTCTCAATTCTTCAACATGTTAGAAGTGATCAAGGTCCCAGGACCGAAACGTTTTCTCATAAATATGTCATAGTGTTTGCTTACGTGTCTTTCTAAACCAAACATAAAACCTGTAGGGATAACATCAATTCGAGGATGAGCAGGATATTCCAACCCGTCGGATCAAGAGCCCTTTACCGGCGTCAAGGCACCTCTGCCAAACATATGAAACTGTAAGCAGTTTGTAGCATCATAAACGACGAGAACCACAACTATAGGCAAAGAGAAATTGGTACAGAAAGGACACAGAATAGATAATATTTTGTTTACTAACAGAGGTAGATGAAAGAGGGTGGAAGAGGAGGTAGCAGGTGGCTACACTCAACTACTGGAAACATTATGATAAATTAAACACTGAAGATGGCACACTACCACTGTAACTCTCCTCTGTAATTACAAATAGTGAATCACACTTAGTTAATCTCTCTCTCTCTCTCTTTCTCTCTCTCTCTCTCTCTCTCTCTCTCTCTCTCTCTCTCTCTCTCTCTCTCTCTCTCTCTCTCTCTCTCTCTCTCTCTCTCTCTCTCTCTCTCTCTCTCTCTCTTTTTTTTTTTTACACAGGGTTTGACAAGGTTAAGGATCTCTCTCTCTCTCTCTCTCTCTCTCTCTCTCTCTCTTTCTCTCTCTTTCTCTTTCTCTCTTTCAAAACACACACACACTAGTGAGAAGAATACAAACAAGAATGGACACAGCCCCCAGGGAGACTTGTGTTACAGAAGTGGTCAAGCAAGTGGCTACTAGAGTTCTCACTGAATTAATTCATTGTCATGAAATTAGGGGAAGGAAACGGGAGACCGGAGAGGAAGTATAGACTAAGAAATGGAAAACTACAAAGGCTAATAAAAAAATTGGATCTGGAAGTGAACAAAACACCGAGCATATTACGGAAGGAACATAACTATATAATTTGGACAGCCTATGCACTAGGATTAGATGAATAAAATCTATAGGGTTCATGTGCTGCATCTCATTGCCTGCAAACACATATAGATAGGCACACACACACACACACTGCCAGGAGCAGTGAATCGACCCTTGCACCTACATATAGGTGAGTACACACTTCCCTCTCACCCTCCGACAAAGGGGCTGACAAGCTTTCATGCTTTAGACTACAAAAAAAAAAAGAGTCGCTTCTTTAATCTCGCAAAGACAATGAAGTAGCAGCATCCTTGAAGTCGTGTGGAGGGAAAGGGTTTGGATGACATCCATCTGACGTACAAGTGTGTTGGGTTTTGGAGTCGCTTGTGTGCAGCCCCCAAGGGAAAGGCAGGTCTGGAATAGTCCATGTGCCATTCTGTTGTAGGAGGCTGGAGTTGCCTGTGTATGCACTATGCAAAAATAATGCTTGATATAGCATTTTTTTGTATCCCCACAAAAGGCAAGCTTGGAGCAACACTTGAGTGGGCTCTACACAAAGCAGTATTGGAGCAGTACCTGTGAAGTTCTACAGGTACACTTGGAGCAGTACCTGTGAGGTTCTACAGGTACACTTGGAGCAGTACCTGTGAGGTTCTACAGGTACACTTGGAGTAGTACCTGTGAGGTTCTACAGGTACACTTGGAGCAGTACCTGTGAGGTTCTACAGGTACACTTGGAGTAGTACCTGTGAGGTTCTACAGGTACACTTGGAGTAGTACCTGTGAGGTTCTACAGGTACACTTGGAGCAGTACCTGTGAGGTTCTACAGGTACACTTGGAGTAGTACCTGTGAGGTTCTACAGGTACACTTGGAGTAGTACCTGTAAAGTTTTACAGGTACACTTGGGTTAGTAGCTGTGAAGTTCTACAGGTACACTTGGAGTAATACCTGTGAGGTTCTACAGGTACACTTGGAGTAGTACCTGTGAGGTTCTACAGGTACACATGGAGTAATACCTGTGAGGTTGTACAGGTACACTTGGAGTAATACCTGTGAGGTTCTACAGGTACACTTGGAGTAGTACCTGTGAGGTTCTACAGGTACACTTGGAGTAGTACCTGTGAGGTTCTACAGGTACACAGCCAGGCTGATCAAGAATGGTTGTGAAGAATTCATCAAGATTTTTCATGGTTTTATACTTGAGCATTATCAAGCCACAAATGGGCATAACAAGGACAGGAAGCCATTAGTCAGGTAACATGAGTGGGAGATGAGGAGACAACCAAGGTTATGTGTGTATTGAAGATAAGAACATTTGACCATATATTAACAGAAGCGTTTACAAAATTACAGAGCTAATCGTTGTATCTTATACCATTTAATATTTTTTGTGCGATGGACCGTGTGAACCAACAGAAAATCTTCGTCATAAAAACCCATACCATGGGCGGGGATAGAACTCGCGATGAGAGAGTCTCACGAGTCCAGACCGTCGCGTTAGCCACTGGGCCAGCTAGCCACAATAAGATTCATCTAGTTGGATGAATCTTATTGTGGCTAGCTGGCCCAGTGTCTAACGCGACGGTCTGGACTTGTGAAACTCTCTGATCGCAGGTTTTATCCCCGCCCGTGGTATGGTTTGTTTGCAATCGTGTCATTACGATTTCGTAAGTCATCTTCGTCATATAACCAAACACTTTGAACACAAACGGATTACGGAGTAGGGTTGATATATAACAATTTTTTTGTATACTTGTCGTTTTATGCATGTTCCCATCTATTTTTTTTACTGGCATTTTCCTTTTGATGTTGATAGGGCGCTGCATAGGATCTCTCTTCCCTCTGTCGAGACTGAGAGAAACATTGTCCCGATAACAGCCTGTTCGTCAACTTGTGTCTTTGTCCTCATAGTTGACGGCAATGCTCCACTTTATAAAGCCAAAAGTTCTACTGAGCTTCTCATTATCTGACTGATTCGCGTCAGATTTTTGTTTTCGATTTCTCCGGACAAACAAAAACACTACCAACGAACATACGAATGAGCTAACTATCAGACGGTCGCTGGACTTCATTTTTTTTTTCAAATCCCGAGTCTGGAAACGTAAATGTCTCGACAAGTAAAAATTCCTGTGATGAGAGAGCTGTAAATAGCGTCTCCTTTTTCACGGAGTTGAAGGGAGAGTAGAGACAGGAAGTGCTGGGGAAGGGGGATATTGAAGAGGTTGATGGAAGATGCTGGGAGAAGGGAGAGATTCATAAAGCGTGGTAGGAAAGGAAAGAAGTTGCTGCAGGGTCCTGGGAGAAGGGAGAGATTGATAAAGCCTGCTAGGAAAGGAAAGAGGTTGATACAGAGTGCTGGAGAAGGGAGAGGTTGATGTTTAATGTTCCGCTTTTCTGTTCACGTGTAGGAAGGAAAGAGGTACATTTTCTTTTTCAAAAGCTTCAAGATTATTAATACTCTTTATTTTGGCAAACACCTGATCAGAAAGACCGTTGGTGCTTGCAGTCCACAGGTTCTCACTCATCACAACACAGCTGGCAAGACACAGAATATACGACCTTTGTCTCAATGTGTTTTCTATGCATGAGTGGCAAGCTGTTAACTTCTCCAGGGTTGCTGGTTCGACTTTCAGCTGTGAGTGACAAGTCACTAATGAATCTCTTGCGAGCTGAGGCTCCTCTTGTGATTTTTGTAATCTTTAGAAATGCAAGTTTGTCTTTTGTTCAGATCCAATATATCGAGTCTCGATTCAGTCCCCATGCCATGGGTCCCAGTGGCGACAGTATTGAAGAAACCACACATGCTCCAGACAAAAAATTAGGAGGACGTTTTAGTCTGTTAGAATATTTGCTAGTCATACTTTCTGTTGATAAACTTCCAGCAGAGTGAAACATTGGTCCAGTAGAAGCTTGTTCTTCAAAGTGTCTCTGTTCTGTGCAAGCATTATTTATCCCCTCTCATTTCATTAAGACTGATAGATGTTCAGTCCAACGATGTAAAACAATGAGCGGTACAACAATAATATTGCACATATGATAGTATGTAATGAGAATTTATTGTTTTTTTTTAATATTGTACAATTTTATATATAGGTACATAAATGCTTATTAGTATCACTTATTTTTGGTAAAAACATAAATACCGAAATTGAAAAAGAGAAGCGAACAGAGGGGGAGAGGAGAGGGAAGATGCTTGATTGGACGAGGAGAAGCAAAGTAAAAAAATAACTGATAAAAATGAACTGGGTTTATTATATTGTAGATTATCAGAAAGAAGGAAATAAATATTTTATTGCCTTTACGTGGCGGAGTCTTTTAACATTACTGGATTTATGTTCGCAGGGGTTAATCTTAGCTTGTGGCCCGCCTCCTGATCTATAATCGACCGGCGCTGTTGATTCCTAGCCTTTTGGGAAGTCATAAATGCCATGATACTACGCTCTCCTTCCTCGGATCATTTCTAGTTTTCTTCTGTTTCCCAGGTCGCTGGATGGCCCTCACGTATTTACAGCTTCATAATGACTGTTATTATAATGATAATTTGAAGGTTGGATGGAGTTGCTCGTGAGTGTCAGGAAGAAGTGTGTTGAGTAACTGTGGAACGTAGTTTCTTTCAGTGCCGCTGCCAGCGTAGCGTAATATGCGTGTTATTCTCCAGATTACTAGGTGAGAGTTTAACGAGGTGCGTTATGCGTGAAGCTGGTGATGATGCTTCAAGTAATGACGATCACAGGCACAATTAGCAACACTTTTCCCCCCGGCCGCCGCCGCTCATATTTTGTTCCCGTTTTTATTTTTAATTATCATTAAGTACTTGAATACTTCCAGATGGATACTGTGTGTACAGTAGCAGTTTCCTTCACAAGATATAACATTCCAGTAGGTATTAAAGTTCCTGCACTATGACGTTCCAGCAGGACTCGAGTTTTCTAGCACATTTTTCCTTCGATGCAGCCCGCAGCAGTCGGCTAACACACAGGTTTATTTTTACTGCTAAGTGGATAGGGGTGGCAGGAATGTAAGGAAACTTACCCAAGGACTCTCACCCGGGACCTTGTGATTGTGTGCAAGATGCTCTCTCCACTGAGATACACAGCACCCCATGACGGTGTTGGTGACCAGGTGTAGTGAAGGTAGGGTGTTGGTGACCAGGGGTAATTGAGTCAGAGTGCTGGTGACCAGGGGTAGAGGCAGGGTGCTGGTGTCTGGTGGGCTGGCTGCTGGCGAGGCAGGCGGTATATGGTAGTGTGTGATGAGTCTTTATGGTGACGCTTACTGTTGCACCCGTGAGACCTCCACATGCTTACTGGAGATCAGGAGAGGCGAGGGAAGGGGTATTGGAGGCGCGGGAAGGAGTAAACTAGAGGCAGGAAGGATACAGGGAACGCAGAATGGATAGAGAAGTCTCAGGAAAGGGTAGGAAAATCATTAGAAAAGGTAGGGAAGAGTAGAAATTGGGCGGAAATGGGAGCTGATTCATGAACTAAGGCCGGGGGGAGAGGTTAGGAGTTTGAAGAGCGTAGGTAAAGAACGTGTAGTTATATGGGAAAGGGGGGATATGTGAAGAAGGCAGTATACGAAAACTAGGGGAGCAGGTGTTAAGAGAAGCAGGGGAACCAGGGATTGCGAAAAAGTAGGGAGAATCCAAAAGGAAGAGAATGGGAGAGGCAGAAATATGAGAGATTTTTGGGTAGAGAGGAAAGGGGAAACACAAGTGACAAAATCATGCTCACAATACATGCACATACAAATATATATGGAAAGACAAACGGATAGGGATGCAGAGCATATACAGAGAAAAAGGAAACGGAAAGAAAGACATATAAAAGTGTTAGGGAGAGAAATTGAAGAGATGCGGAGAAGCAAGGACAAAGAGACGCTTTTAGGATACCAGAGTGGCAGTTAGAGCCTTAGAAGCTGTCCCGGTACACTGCTGGACGTAAGACAGATATTTGTTATACACGCTGCTTGTTGATGGTGGTGGTGATGATGGTGGTAGTGGCAGTGCTAATGGTGATAGCGATGATGGTGGTGATTGGAATAACAGTGGTCCAGCTTCAATGTCGTGCCGAATATGTAAAACTGGTCAATTAGTAAGAACTCATTTAAAATTAAGTCCTTTCTGAAATTTTCTCTTATACGTTTAAAGATATATTTTTTTCATTAATGTTGATGTAAAAATTTTTAATTTTGCACCAAAAGAATCTTAGAAAACTTACCTAACCTTATTATAACAAGAGCAATTTATTTTAGCCTAACCCAACTAAATATATTTTACATTTGTTTACAATAATTTAATACTAAACAAACCCAGTGAAATATACCTTTCCCGTTAGGTTCAGAATGATTTTGGCGAAATTATTGCATACACAAATTTTCACTTGTCCTATATGGCAAGATGAGCGTTGCTATTTAAGCCAAGATTGCAAGTTCTGCCTATTCGGCACGACATATATATATATATATATATATATATATATATATATATATATATATATATATATATATATATATATATATATATATATATATATATATATATATATATATATATATATATATATATATATATATATATATATATATATATATATATATATATATATATATATATATATATATATATATATATATATATATATATATATATATATATATATATATATATATATATATATATATATATATATATGTCGTGCCGAATAGGCAGAACTTGCAATCTTGGCTTAAATAGCAACGCTCATCTTGCCATATAGGACAAGTGAAAATTTGTGTATGCAATAATTTCGCCAAAATCATTCTGCACCTAAAGAAAAAAATATATTTGATTGTGTTTGTTTAGTACTAAATTATTGTAAACGTATTTAAAATATATTTAGTTGGGTTAGGCTAAAATAAATTGCTCTTGTTATAATAAGGTTAGGTAAGTTTTCTAAGATTCTTTTGGTGCAAAATTAAAAATTTTTACATTAACATTAATGAAAAAATATATCTTTAAACGTATAAGAGAAAATTTCAGAAAGGACTTAATTTTAAATGAGTTCTTGCTAATTGACCAGTTTTACATATTCGGCACGACATATATATATATATATATATATATATATATATATATATATATATATATATATATATATTTATATATATTGATATATATATATATATATATATATATATATATATATATATATATATATATATATATATATATATATATATATATATATATATTCAACAAGTCGGTCGTCTCCCACCGAGGCAGGGTGACCCAAAAAAAAGAAAGAAAATCCCCAAAAAGAAAATACTTTCATCATCATTCAACACTTTCACCACACACACACATTATCACTGCTTTTGCAGAGGTGCTCAGAATACAACAGTTTAGAAGCATATACGTATAGAGATACACAACATATCCCTCCAAACTGCCAATATCCCAAACCCCTCCTTTAAAGTGCAGGCATTGTACTTCCCATTTCCAGGACTCAAGTCCGACTATATGAAAATAACCGGTTTCCCTGAATCCCTTCACTAAATATTACCCTGCTCACACTCCAACAGATCGTCAGGTCCCAAGTATCATTCGTCTCCATTCACTCCTATCTAACACGCTCATGCACGCTTGCTGGAAGTCCAAGCCCCTCACCCACAAAACCTCCTTTACCCCCTCTTTCCAACCCTTTCGAGGACGACCCCTACCCCTCTTTCCTTCCCCTATAGATTTATATGCTTTCCATGTCATTCTACTTTGATCCATTCTCTCTAAATGACCAAACCACCTCAACAACCCCTCTTCTGCCCTCTGACTAATGCTTTTATTAACTCCACACCTTCTCCTAATTTCCACACTCCGAATTTTCTGCATAATATTTACACCACACATTGCCCCCAGACAGGACATCTCCACTGCCTCCAACCGTCTCCTCGCTGCTGCATTTACCACCCAAGCTTCACATCCATATAAGAGTGTTGGTACTACTATACTTTCATACATTCCCTTCTTTGCCTCCATAGATAACGTTTTTTGACTCCACATATACCTCAACGCACCACTCACCTTTTTTCCCTCATCAATTCTATGATTAACCTCATCCTTCATAAATCCATCCGCCGACACGTCATCTCCCAAGTATCTGAAAACATTCACTTCCTCCATACTCCTCCTCCCCAATTTGATATCCAATTTTTCTTTATCTAAATCATTTGATACCCTCATCACCTTACTCTTTTCTATGTTCACTTTCAACTTTCTACCTTTAAACACATTCTCAAACTCATCCACTAACCTTTGCAATTTTTCTTTAGAATCTCCCATAAGCACAGTATCATCAGCAAAAAGTAACTGTGTCAATTCCCATTTTGAATTTGATTCCCCATAATTTAATCCCACCCCTCTCCCGAACACCCTAGCATTTACTTCTTTTACAACCCCATCTATAAATATATTAAACAACCATGGTGACATTACACATCCCTGTCTAAGACCTACTTTTACCGGGAAGTATTCTCCCTCTCTTCTACACACCCTAACCTGAGCCTCACTATCCTCATAAAAGCTCTTTACAGCATTTAGTAACTTACCACCTATTCCATATACTTGCAACATCTGCCACATTGCTCCTCTATCCACTCTATCATATGCCTTTTCTAAATCCATAAATGCAATAAAAACTTCCCTACCTTTATCTAAATACTGTTCACATATATGCTTCAATGTAAACACTTGATCTACACATCCCCTACCCACTCTGAAGCCTCCTTGCTCGTCCGCAATTCTACATTCTGTCTTACCTCTAATTCTTTCAATTATAACCCTACCGTATACTTTTCCTGGTATACTCAGTAAACTTATTCCTCTATAATTTTTACAATCTCTTTTGTCCCCTTTCCCTTTATATAAAGGGACTATACATGCTCTCCGCCAATCCCTAGGTACCTTCCCCTCTTTCATACATTTATTAAACAAAAGTACCAACCACTCCAACACTATATCCCCCCCTGCTTTTAACATTTCTGTCATGATCCCATATATATATATATATATATATATATATATATATATATATATATATATATATATATATATATATATATATATATTGTTGATGATACTGTGCTTATGGGAGATTCTAAAGAAAAATTGCAAAGGTTAGTGAATGAGTTTGGGAGTGTGTGTGTACAGGTAGAAAGTTGAAAGTGAACATAGAAAAGAGTAAGGTGATGAGGGTATCAAATGATTTAGATAAAGAAAAAATGGATATCAAATTGGGGAGGAGGAGTATGGAAGAAGTGAATGTTTTCAGATACTTGGGAGTTGACGTGTCGGCGGATGGATTTATGAAGGATGATGTTAATCATAGAATTGATGAGGGAAAAAAGGTGAGTGGTACATTGAGGTATATGTGGAGGCAAAAAACGTTATCTATGGAGGCAAAGAAGGGAATGTACGAAAGTATAGTAGTACCAACACTCTTATATGAGTGTGAAGCTTGGGTGGTAAATGCTGCAGCGAGGAGACGGTTGGAGGCAGTGGAGATGTCCTGTCTAAGGGCAATGTGTGGTGTAAATATTATACAGAAAATTCGGTGTGGAAATTAGGAGAAGGTGTGGAGTTAATAAAAGTATTAGTCAGAGGACTGAAGAGGGGTTGTTGAGGTGGTTTGGTCATTTAGAGAGAATGGATCAAAGTAGAATGACATGGAGAGCATTTAAATCTGTAGGAGAAGGAAGGCGGGGTAGGGGTCGTCCTCGAAAAGGTTGGAAGGGGTAAGGGAGGTTTTGTGGGCGAGGGGCTTGGACTTCCAGCAGGCGTGCATGAGTGTGTTCGATAGGAGTGAATGGAGACGAATGGTATTTGGGACCTGATGATTTGTTGTTGTGTGAGCAGGGTAATGTTTAGTGAAGGGATTCAGGGAAACCGGTTATTTTTATATAGCCAGACTTAAGTCCTGGAAATGGGAAGTACAATGCCTGCACTCTAAAGGAGGGGGGTTCGGGATATTAGCAGTTTGGAGGGATATGTTGTGTATCTTTATACGTATATGCTTCTAAACTGTTGTGTTCTGAGCACCTCTGCAAAAACAGTGATTATGTGTGAGTGAGGTGAAAGTGTTGAATGATGAAAGTATTTTCTTTTTGGGGATTTTCTTTCTTTTTGGGTCACCCTGCCTCGGTGGGAGACGGCCGACTTGTGAAAGACTAGAGAAATTCCAAGCGCTTTCGTGACTACTCACGCGCTTGGAATTTCTCTAGTCTTTCACAGTGGTTGTTTTGCATATTCTGAAATCACCTGTTATATATATATATATATATATATATATATATATATATATATATATATATATAGATATATATATATATATATATATATATATATATATATATATATATATATATATATATATATATATATATATATATATATATATATATATATATATATATATATATATATATATATATATATATATACGTACATGGAAAATGGACGACGTTGGAGACAAAGGACGCTAAGTCAACAGGTGAGAAAAAAAGACGGTTTGCAGGGAGGAACTTTATTGAGACATTGAGACGTTTCCCCTGTGAAACAGGCTTCTTCAGTTGCCAGAATCCTGTTCCACGGGCGAAACGTCTCGATAAAGCTCCTCTCTGCAAATGGATGAGGTTGGGCCGTTCTGGATCACCATCGTTACCATTTTGTGTTGTTGTTGTGACGTGTTTCGGCCGTGCTGATAATGAAGATACCTGCTGAAGATGATTGTTTTGGTTGCCAGTGACGATACCTGTTGAATGAATGATGGCTGCTGACGAATTAGACACTTGTGCAACACTTGGTTATCTTTACTGTGGAAACGTGTCGCCAACCAGTAGCTTCCTCAGTCTAATACAGAGAATAATGGCTGCTGATAATGGTACTTGCTGACTGACTGCCGCTACTTAGATTCGTCAGGGAGTCACCTGACTTGTGTCTTCATCGCAAGATCCCGTTATCTTGTTGATGCAGACGATCTTACGTACAGTATCTGACACATTGTATTTCGATGTCAGATTCTTGGTTCTCTTCGTGTATCATGGCTCTTGAAGGTAACGTCAGAGTAAATTAGATAAAAAAAAAAGTCGGTTAATCCATTTCACGTCTGCTAATACTCAGTAGTAATCCACATGGAGACGGAAACAAAGAAAAATAATTGTTCTGTATATTTCGGGTCCTCTTCAGCAAATCTGCTGAACATGACCCTAGCAGTTAGTCGAAATATACAGACCCATTACTTTTCTGGGTTTTTCCATGTGGGATATTATTGAACATCGACAAGCGTTCAATGCATTTTCTTTAGTTATTAATATGTTAATAAATAATTTCCTTCTTTCCAGGTAGGTGTAGCTGAAGTCGGAGCTCATAGGTACAGGTAAGTTTGCTGCGCTTGCTAAGTCACTGACTCTTGAAGACAGTGACAACTGACTCTTTTAATGACCATGATGCTTAACTAACTTAGCGACTGTCAAACTTTTCTCGCTTAGCAACGGAGACACCTGAGTTACTTAGCAACCTGTACACCTGATCCGCTTAGCGACCGTTACACCACTTGCTTTGCAACCCTGATACTTGACTCAGTAACCATGGCACTTAATTCGCTTAGTTATTGTAACACATTACTCGCTTAGCGATCGTGATACCTGACTTGCTTACATAATTCCCTACTTGGCAATCATGACACCAGATTCACTTAGCATTTGTGACACCTGTCTCGCTTAATGACGACAGCAACCTACACGCTTAACGAAAGTGACACCTGTCACGCTGTGTCATGACACTGCTGATGCCTGTTATCCTCCTTAAAGACCATCCTGTGCCAGGTGTGTGCAGGTGTGATAAGAATATTGACACTTGTGATCTAGTACCTGATATATGCAGGTGTGCGGAGCAATCAAGATACTCTTTACTCTTTCCTTTCCTTCCCAGGTGTATGTTTCGGTGAAAAATGGGAAGATGTACAGTAACAGGCCACTACCCTCCACACGATGGATACTGTGTATACAATAGCAGCTAGTGTCCACACGATGGATACTGTGTATACAGTAGCAGCTAGTGTCCACACGATGGATACTGTGTGTACAATAGCAGCTAGTGTCCACACGATGGATACTGTGTATACAATAGCAGCTAGTGTCCACACGATGGATACTGTGTATACAATAGCAGCTAGTGTCCACACGATGGATACTGTGTATACAATAGCAGCTAGTGTCCACACGATGGATACTGTGTATACAATAGCAGCTAGTGTCCACACGATGGATACTGTGTATACAATAGCAGCTAGTGTCCACACGATGGATACTGTGTATACAATAGCAGCTAGTGTCCACACGATGGATACTGTGTGTACAATAGCAGCTAGTGTCCACACGATGGATACTGTGTGTACAATAGCAGCTAGTGTCCACACGATGGATACTGTGTATACAATAGCAGCTAGTGTCCACACGATGGATACTGTGTGTACAATAGCAGCTAGTGTCCACACGATGGATACTGTGTATACAATAGCAGCTAGTGTCCACACGATGGATACTGTGTGTACAATAGCAGCTAGTGTCCACACGATGGATACTGTGTGTACAATAGCAGCTAGTGTCCACACGATGGATACTGTGTGTACAATAGCAGCTAGTGTCCACACGATGGATACTGTGTGTACAATAGCAGCTAGTGTCCACACGATGGATACTGTGTGTACAATAGCAGCTAGTGTCCACACGATGGATACTGTGTGTACAATAGCAGCTAGTGTCCACACGATGGATACTGTGTGTACAATAGCAGCTAGTGTCCACACGATGGATACTGTGTATACAATAGCAGCTAGTGTCCACACGATGGATACTGTGTATACAATAGCAGCTAGTGTCCACACGATGGATACTGTGTGTACAATAGCAGCTAGTGTCCACACGATGGATACTGTGTGTACAATAGCAGCTAGTGTCCACACGATGGATACTGTGTGTACAATAGCAGCTAGTGTCCACACGATGGATACTGTGTGTACAATAGCAGCTAGTGTCCACACGATGGATACTGTGTATACAATAGCAGCTAGTGTCCACACGATGGATACTGTGTGTACAATAGCAGCTAGTGTCCACACGATGGATACTGTGTATACAATAGCAGCTAGTGTCCACACGATGGATACTGTGTATACAATAGCAGCTAGTGTCCACACGATGGATACTGTGTGTACAATAGCAGCTAGTGTCCACACGATGGATACTGTGTATACAATAGCAGCTAGTGTCCACACGATGGATACTGTGTGTACAATAGCAGCTAGTGTCCACACGATGGATACTGTGTGTACAATAGCAGCTAGTGTCCACACGATGGATACTGTGTATACAATAGCAGCTAGTGTCCACACGATGGATACTGTGTATACAATAGCAGCTAGTGTCCACACGATGGATACTGTGTATACAATAGCAGCTAGTGTCCACACGATGGATACTGTGTATACAATAGCAGCTAGTGTCCACACGATGGATACTGTGTATACAATAGCAGCTAGTGTCCACACGATGGATACTGTGTATACAATAGCAGCTAGTGTCCACACGATGGATACTGTGTATACAATAGCAGCTAGTGTCCACACGATGGATACTGTGTATACAATAGCAGCTAGTGTCCACACGATGGATACTGTGTATACAATAGCAGCTAGTGTCCACACGATGGATACTGTGTATACAATAGCAGCTAGTGTCCACACGATGGATACTGTGTATACAATAGCAGCTAGTGTCCACACGATGGATACTGTGTATACAGTAGCAGCTAGTGTCCACACGATGGATACTGTGTATACAGTAGCAGCTAGTGTCCACACGATGGATACTGTGTGTACAATAGCAGCTAGTGTCCACACGATGGATACTGTGTATACAATAGCAGCTAGTGTCCACACGATGGATACTGTGTATACAATAGCAGCTAGTGTCCACACGATGGATACTGTGTATACAATAGCAGCTAGTGTCCACACGATGGATACTGTGTATACAGTAGCAGCTAGTGTCCACACGATGGATACTGTGTGTACAATAGCAGCTAGTGTCCACACGATGGATACTGTGTATACAATAGCAGCTAGTGTCCACACGATGGATACTGTGTATACAATAGCAGCTAGTGTCCACACGATGGATACTGTGTATACAGTAGCAGCTAGTGTCCACACGATGGATACTGTGTGTACAATAGCAGCTAGTGTCCACACGATGGATACTGTGTATACAATAGCAGCTAGTGTCCACACGATGGATACTGTGTATACAGTAGCAGCTAGTGTCCACACGATGGATACTGTGTGTACAATAGCAGCTAGTGTCCACACGATGGATACTGTGTATACAATAGCAGCTAGTGTCCACACGATGGATACTGTGTGTACAATAGCAGCTAGTGTCCACACGATGGATACTGTGTATACAATAGCAGCTAGTGTCCACACGATGGATACTGTGTATACAATAGCAGCTAGTGTCCACACGATGGATACTGTGTATACAATAGCAGCTAGTGTCCACACGATGGATACTGTGTATACAATAGCAGCTAGTGTCCACACGATGGATACTGTGTGTACAATAGCAGCTAGTGTCCACACGATGGATACTGTGTGTACAATAGCAGCTAGCGTCCACACGATGGATACTGTGTGTACAATAGCAGCTAGCGTCCACACGATGGATACTGTATGTACAATAGCAGCTAGCGTCCATACGATGGATACTGTGTGTACAATAACAACTAGCGTCCATACGATGGCTACTGTGTGTACAATAACAACTAGCGTCCATACGATGGCTACTGTGTGTACAATAACAACTAGCGTCCATACGATGGCTACTGTGTGTACAATAACAACTAGCGTCCATACGATGGCTACTGTGTGTACAATAACAACTAGCGTCCATACGATGGCTACTGTGTGTACAATAACAACTAGCGTCCATACGATGGCTACTGTGTGTACAATAACAACTAGCGTCCATACGATGGCTACTGTGTGTACAATAACAACTAGCGTCCATACGATGGCTACTGTGTGTACAATAACAACTAGCGTCCACACGATGGATACTGTGTGTAACTAGCTGTGTGATAGATGACGCCGTTGAAGGGTTCTTGAACAAGAGAATTAGAGCTGCCCTCCACTTCCGTGCATCAAACCAGATTGCCTCTCGTGCCCCATAAATAAACATAATATTAATCTTTGCTGGCTCTTTTTTTCTTCACCTGCCGTCTTGTGTGTCTCGCCTCAGTATCGGATTTCCTCCCATCTTTATTAACATTTTCTCTTGTTCCCCCCTCTCTTCATGCTTCAGTTCTTCCTCTCATCTTGTTTCACTTGCTTCCCTTTCCCCGGGCCATATACACGTCCTCTCTTATTTACATGTCATAACTTCACTCAAGTCCATTTTTCACCTCATCCTTTCTCCCGTCGCTCTTAACCCTTCATCTCTCTCTCTCTCTCTCTCTCTCTCTCTCTCTCTCTCTCTCTCTCTCTCTCTCTCTCTCTCTTTTTTTTTTTTTTTTTTTTTTTTTTTTTTTTTTTTTTTTTTTTTTTTTTTTTTTTTTTTTTTATTTTTTACACAGGGTTTGACAAGGTTAAGGATCCCTAGCTTTATTGACAGCTATTTACAGGTTAAGGATTCCTAACTTTATTGGCAAGCTAAGAGCTGTTACCTACATCAGCTCATTTGAAAGCATTTTTATTGTTGTGAGACATACAAGTAGGGAACAGGATGAAGTTGGAGCCATCTGTGGGCCAGCATTTTCATTTGATCAACTGACGTTATCTCGTTGACATCATTATGCTGTACGAATGTGTTCCATACTCGAGTCATCCTGGGTATGTATGATCTCAGATGGAGTGATGTTCTGGAGAAGGGTACAGCCAGAGTGAAGTTGCTGCTTTCTGCCCGTCTCGTCTCTCTCTTTCTCTCTCTCTCTCTCTCTCTCTCTCTCTCTCTGTATCTCTCTCTCTCTCTCTCTCTCTCTCTCTCTCTCTCTGTATCTCTATCTCTTTTATTTATTTTTTTTTTTTTTTTTTACACAGGGTTTGACAATGTTAAGGATCCCTAGCTTTATTGACAGCTATATTACAGGTTAAGGATTCCTAACTTTATTGGCAAGCTAAGAGCTGTTACCTACATCAGCTCATTTGAAAGCATTTTTATTGTTATGAGACATACACGTACGGGACAGGATGAAGTTGGAGCCATCTGTGGGCCAGCATTTTCATTTGATCAACTGACTTTATCTCGTTGATATCATTATGCTGTACGAATGTGTTCCATACTCGAGTCATCCTGGGTATGTATGATCTCAGATGGAGTGATGTTCTGGAGAAGGGTACAGCCAGAGTGAAGTTGCTGCTTTCTGCCCGTCTAGTGGCATAAAAGCTTGTTTCACGCTGTCCTCGAAGTGGATCCAAGTGTGGTATTTTGACAATATTGGCCTTGTACATAACAGTAAGGCCACCCACATCCCTCCTATGTTGAAGGCTCTGCTGAAATGACAGATCTATCCAGGATGGGTCCAGGCGAGAGATGAGACGTCTTGCTCTGTTCTCTACTCTGTCAAGCAGTCGCAGATGAGAGGGGGGGCAGGCAAACCAAGAAAGTGGAGCATACTGAAGGTGTGAGCGTACTTGTGCCTCGTACAGGATCTTGCAACCCCTACTGTCAAGCAGATGCGAGATACGGCGAAGTGCTGTAAGCTTCCTGGCTGCCTTGTTTGCAAGATTTACAACATGGTTCTTCATGGTTAGTTTGGAGTCAAATTTCACCCCAAGGATATCAACTTCTTCTCCAGGTGCCAACATCGTCCCATTCATCCTTACTACTGCACCAGCATTACCATCATGGTGCCTAGAGACGATCATCATTTGCGTTTTCTCAGGTGCAAATGTTACTCTCTCTCTCTCTCTCTCTCTCTCTCTCTCTCTCTCTCTCTCTCTCTCTCTCTCTCTCTCTCTCTCTCTCTCTCTCTCTCTCTCTCTCTCTCTCTCTCTCTCTCTCTCTCTCTCTCCCCTTCTCCCCTTCTCCCCTTCTCCCCCCCTCTCTCTCTCACTCTTCTAAGCTTTTCATTCCACGTTCTTGTAGAACTAGTGGACGAAAGAATGTCTGGGAGCCACGGAATTTTTAATATTTTATACTCCAGGATAGTAGTAGTGTATGTGTGTGTACTCATCTATTTGTGGTTGCAGGAGTCTATTCGTAGCTCCTGGCCCCGCCTCTGCTGGTCGTTACTAGGTCCACTCTCTGCTTCAAAAGCTTTATCGTACGTCTTCTTAAAGTTGTGGATGGATCCAGCCGCCTCCAAAAACTTTATCGTACTTCTTAAAGCTGTGTATGGATCCTACCTGCAGTCTGCCTGGAGGGCATTCCGGGGATCAAAGCCCCCGCGGCCCGGTCCACGACCAGGCCTCCCGGTGGATCAGGGCCTGATCAACGACGCTGTTACTGCTGGCCGCACGTAGTCCAACGTACGAAGCACAGCCCGGCTGATCCGGCACCGACTTTAGGTGCCTGCCTCCTCCAAAAACTTTATCGTACCTGTTAAAGCTATGTAGGGATCCTGCCTCCATTACATCACTCTCCAGATTGTTCCACTTCTTGACAACTCTGTTACTGAAGAAATACTTTCTAACATCTCTGTGACTCATCTGACTTTTCAGTTTCCAGTTGTGATCCCTTGTTGCTGTGTGTGTGTGTTTGTGTGTGTGTGTGTGTGTGTGTGTGTGTGTGTGTGTGTGTGTGTGTGTGTGTGTGTGTGTGTATGTATGTATGTGTGTGCCTGCGTTTGTGTGTGTGTGTCTGTGGGTGTGTGTGTGTGTATGTATGTGTGTGCCTGCGTTTGTGTGCGTGTGTGGGTGTGTGTGTGTGTGTGTGTGTGTGTGTGTGTGTGTGTGTGTGTGTGTGTGTGTGTGTGTGTGTATGTGTGTGCCCGCGTTTGTGTGTGTGTGTGTGTAATGAACTCACCACCAACACCTTCCCCACAGCTAATTATCACGCCGGATTTGCATGTAATTTGATTTGTGAAATGTGAAGTTAATGGTTCTTTGTTCCGAGTTTCGTGGAGGGAGCAAGAGGAGGAGGAGGAGGCGTAGAAGGAAGAGGAGACGGAGGAGGAAGAAGAGGACCTGGGGGATATTTATTTTTCTTATTCGCTGTTTTGTATTTTCTTGATTTCTTGTTTGTGCTTGCTTTAAATCTCTTTGTTTATATTCTGCTCGCCTGTGCTCTCGGATTTCCTCAGATGTAATTGTGAACGTTAACGGTTAGATTTAGAGAGGATGTGTCAGTAAGACACGCCTTGTATGTGTAAGTAGGAGCTGCCTTACATGTGCAAGTAGGAGTGGCCTAATGTATGTCAGTAGGAGCGCCCTCGTATATCAGGAGTGCCTCGTATGTCAATAGGACTTACCTCGTATTATGTCAGGTCTTCTGCAGCTTAGTCTATTATATGTACTATTGAAAAGTTGAAGTTATTATTGTTTCTCCTCTTCCTCCTCTCATCTTCCTGTTTATTTCAGTTTTTTTGGTAACTAAGTCGAGACAGAAAGTGGGAAAAGGGGGTTGGATTGTCTCCAGGAGTTGATGCGTGCTGTCAGACTGGCGAGCAGGCATCTTGAGAGGGGGAAGTGACATCTAGATGTGGGAGAGTGACACCATGATGTGGGAGAGAAGGTGATATCTTGGGAGAGGAGGTGACGTGTTGATGCGTGAGAGTGACGTCTTAAAGTAGGAGAGTGACATCTTGATATGGGAGAGTGACATCCTGATGTGGGAGAGTGACGTCTTGATATGGGAGGGAATGTGATATCTTGAGAGAAGGTAACGTCTTTAAGCTGTGACGACACAGCTTGACGTGGAAAGAAAGATAGACTGCTTGACGAAGAAGTTATATTTGGCGTGATACAAAAATACCACTTGACGTGGGAATTGAAGTAGGCGAGAATTAGTAGTGTCCTATTATACAAATATACTTGGGTATACAAACATATTTTGGTGCACATCCCTTGGTATACAGGCATATTTTGGTATAGATAGAATTTTGTGTACAGACCTAATTTGGTGTACATAAATATCTTCTTGTGGCTTGGTGAAGAAGAGCATCGAGTCTCCAGGTAAAGAGGAACATTCATTCCAGTCGTTATGTGGGAGTCGGCACTCTTAAGCCAGTTTGGTCAAGTCCAGGGACAATTATCGTTTATTTGAGGTTCTCGTTAAGGGCAACGAGGCCTCTCACAGCGGCTGCACTAGTTAAAGAAGCTGGTTTAAGTCAAGTTTCAGTAGCTTCAGCGCTTGTTTTCCCTTGTTAAAGCTGGTTTATGTCAAGCTTAAGTAGGTTTCTCTCTTGTTTTTCCTTAATTTATCTAGTTCAACTCAGGTTTATTTAACTTCATTTTCCTCCATCGCTGAAGAGGTTGGTTTGTTTACATGTAGAAAGTTCAGATATTCGATCATGCAAGGGGGAGGGTATCTCCAATTCCTTGGATCAAGAAATCTTCAGCAGCATTGTCACTCCACCTTTTTTTAAGGGAGTAATATCATAGGCCGCAATAATAATAATAATAATAATGATAATAATAAATTTCTTTTTCGGGCCGCCCTACCTTGGTGGGAAACAGCTGATGTGTTAATAAAAAAATAAAAATAAAATCATAAGAATAATAATAATAATACGAAAATAATCAGGATTTATTTCCGCAGATTACACGGAAATGGAAGAAGTTCATCTGGCATGTGATCCCATTATGGCGGATATTTGTGTGTTGAGGAAACAAAAGAGGAGCGTTATTGACGGAGATAAAGTATGTCAAGTCCATGTTCAGAGTGCTGGATCCCCTTTGCTGTGCCGCCTCCTCTATGTTAATGTGATGCTCTCATTACAGCAAGCCACGGAGTCCCGTCCTTATTGTGTACTTTATGCACACCTCTGTATGTAGGCACGCGCTGGGTGTGGGTGGTGGTGGGGTGGGGGTAGTGGTGGGGGTGGGGGTGAAGTGGGATGGATAACGAGAACCTTCTAAACAAGGGATGCCAAACCATTGATGATCCCCTTTAAGTCACTTGTTCTCTCTTGGCTGGAATACTGGCTGTTTTCAAGGTAGGGAAGATTGCAGACTTGGAGAATATAAAGAGAGCCTTCAGTGCGCGTATAAATACAATAAAGCACTTCAATTACTGGGACCGTTTGAAGTCCGTCGACCTATACTCCTTGGAACGTAGGCGAGAAAGATGTATCATAATTTGCACCTGGAAAATCCTAGACGGACTGGTCCCAAATCTGCACACAAAACCACTCCTTAACATACCCCCTATGAAAAACGGGGGTGCCGTTAGTACACTGAGAGAAAACACATTAAGTTCAAGAGCGTTAAACAGCTTCCCAACTTACATAACAAGGATTGCAATAGACCCCTGGCTGTCTTCAAGAGGGAGCTGGACAGATAGCTAAGTGCAACATACCCCCAATGAAAAGTAGGGGCGCCATTGGTATACTAAGTGAAAACACAATAAGTGTCTGGGGCCCAAGACTGTTCAATAGCCTCCCACCAGGTATAAGGGGAATTACCAATAGACACCTTGCTGCCTCCAAGAAGGAGCTGGACAGATATCTAAAGTCAGTATCTGACCAGCCGGGAGCTGTGATTCGTACGTTGGACTACGTGCAGCCAGCGGTAACAGCCTGGTTGATCAGGCCCTGAGCCACCGGGAGGCCTACCTGCAGGATGATCCGGGGATCGACGCCCCCGCGGCTCAGTCCTTGCCCAGACCTCCCGGTGGATCAGGACCTAATGAACCAGGCAGTTACTGCTGGCCGCACGTAGTCCAGCATACGAACCACAGCCCGGCTGGTCAGGTAATGACTTTAGATATCTTTCCAGCTCCTTCTTGAAGACAGCAAGGGGTCTATTGGTAATTCCCCTTATGCCTGGTGGGAGGCTGTTGAACAGTCTTGGGCCCCGGGCACTTATTGTGTTTTCACTTAGTGTGCCAATGGCGCCCCTACTTTTTATTGGGGTATGTTGTACTGTCTGCCAAGTTTTTTGCTTTCGTAGGGAGTGATTTTTGTGTGCAGATTAGGGACCAGTCCAGCTAGGATTTTCCAGGTGTAGATTATGATGCATCTCTCTCGCCTGCGTTCCAGTGAGTACAAGTGCTTCCAAGCGTTCCCAGTAGTTAAGATGTTTGACAGAACTTATATGTGCAGTAAAGGTTCTCTGTACATTCTCCAAATCTGCGATTTCATCTGCCTTGAATGTGTAGAACAGTATTCCAGTCTAGAGAGAACAAGTGATTTAAAAAGGATCATCATTGGCTTGGCATCCCTTGTTTTGAAGGTTCTCATTATCCATCTAATCATTTTCTTCGAAGATGTGACAGTGACACTGTTGTGATCCCTGAAGGTGAGATCCTCTGACATTACCACTCCCAGATCCTTCATACTACTTTTCCGTTCATTGCCTGGTCGAAGACTGGGCCATGGAGGCGTTGACCCCCGGAAAAACCTCCATGTAGGTTCCAGGCAGGTGATGTAGTTGGTGGTTCTCATTTAAACCTCGATATAATGGACCTCTATATAATGAACTTTGGAAATACACAGCAGAGTCCTACGTTAATTGTTTATAAAGTTCTCAACGCTTCCTGAAAACGTAAAAATACTATTTTCTTTAAGTTAAATTAGACTGAGTTAGCCGAGAGTAACCGAGATATATTCAGATCTGTGCAGTTATCACTGATGGTTGGCTGGCTAATGGGATTTAAAGCCTATCGCCTGCACGAGGGTCATTAAGGCTGTTCGATATCCTTTCCACCATCAGCCAAGAATGCGCTAATCCCTAAAATATGAATTAAGGTAAACTCTCACGCCTGGTCATGGACCGGGCCGCGGGGGTTTTGACCCCCGAAACAATCACCAGGTATCTCCAGGTATATACACGCATAGAGAAATACACCTCTTGGTGTACATACCCTGTGTCCACTGGTGGCGGTGAGAGAATGAGTTGTGAGGAGGGAGGTGAGGGAGAGGGACGGTTGCTACACCAGGGATGGAAACAACATCCTGGCTAGTTAAACTCATCTTCCTTGTTAATGGAAGTTTACGCTCTAATTTGGGCCCCGCTGGCTGCCTGTTACTTCAGGTTGTGGAGTTTTCTCTCTGAATTTGTGTGGCTCTCGAGGTATTCAGTAGCATTTGTGGGGCAATTATCCACTTTGTAGTGCTTTAGTGACTTGCTTGTTGCTTCATTAGTACTCTAGGCAGCTAGGGGCGAGTATAACAATCACTTTATAAGTAATTGTAAGGAGAATATCATTAGGGGTGTGGCAAAGTATCGGAATCGGGGAGTACCGTCTAATTTTGATGGTATCGCTATCGACACTCTTCAAATCGCTAGTGCTCCGTCACTTAGAATATTGCTCAGTACTGACGGCCCCGTTCAAAGCAGGAGAAATATCGGAGCTGGAACAAATAAAGAGATCGTTTACGGTTCACATTGAGCCAGTAAAGCACCTAAACTACTGGGAACGCCTGCAAGTCTTGAACATGTACTCATTGGAGCGGAGGAGAGAGAGATACATGATAATATATACCTGGAAGGTACTCGAGGGTCTGGTCCCAAATCTGCACACTGCCATAACAACATACTGGAGTGAGAGATATGGGAGGAAGTGTAAAATAAACCCAGTGAGGAGCAGGGGTGCGGTGGGGACAATAAGGGAACACTGTATCAACTTCCGGGGTTCCAGATTATTCAACATCTTGCCAAAAGATATCAGAAACACTGCTGGAACAAGTGTTGAAGCCTTCAAGAGGGAACTGGACAAGTATCTTCACCAGGTGCCAGATCAACCAGGCTGTGATGGATATGTGGGGCAGCGGGCCTCCAGCAGCAACAGCCTGGTTGACCAGGCAAGTACCAGACGAGCCTGGCCCATGGCCGGGCTCAGAAACTCATCAGTCGATATCAAAGGTAAGGCCTAAAGTTGTGTATTAGTATTGATATCGGCAAAAATTTGTTATCGTCCCATCGCTAATTTTGGTATACAATACCGACAAGTAGTTAGATAAGACACATGTACACATACCAAGACATCATTATACGTGTTCACGAAGTCATATGTGGAATGGATTGTGACAGGGTGGCTTGTACCTTAGTGGTACCATTGATATATATATATATATATATATATATATATATATATATATATATATATATATATATATATATATATATATATATATATATATATATCAATGGTACCACTAAGGTACAAGCCACCCTGTCACAATCCATTCCACATATGACTTCGTGAACACGTATAATGATGTCTTGGTATGTGTACATGTGTCTTATCTAACTACTTGTCGGTATTGTATACCAAAATTAGCGATGGGACGATAACAAATTTTTGCCGATATCAATACTAATACACAACTTTAGGCCTTACCTTTGATATCGACTGATGAGTTTCTGAGCCCGGCCATGGGCCAGGCTCGTCTGGTACTTGCCTGGTCAACCAGGCTGTTGCTGCTGGAGGCCCGCTGCCCCACATATCCATCACAGCCTGGTTGATCTGGCACCTGGTGAAGATACTTGTCCAGTTCCCTCTTGAAGGCTTCAACACTTGTTCCAGCAGTGTTTCTGATATCTTTTGGCAAGATGTTGAATAATCTGGAACCCCGGATGTTGATACCTTTGATGAGCTTTAAGAGTTTTTTTACTCCTGCAGCCCTCCCTTGAACCAGGCTTGTCTGATGCT
>NC_091309.1:17336480-17361480 GCF_038502225.1 Cherax quadricarinatus
ATCCCTTGAGAAACTCCTGGCAGGTTGTCACTCGAGTCCCTTGAGAATTTTTTTTTATAACCTGAGTTAATTTTTGTAGAAATATCAGATGTGGTGTGTTAGACCTGTGACCTATCTTTGAAGGGATGTTTGAGATAAACAGATTTTTTTAACAGATTCCATCTTTCCCATTAGTGGTCTGGGTTTATATTTTTTTGTCATCCTGGTTGATCAGGCGGTCACCAGTAAAAGGTAGTGTCAGGCTGGGAAGAGAGAGTACAAAAACTCTGGAAACAGGTCAGAGGTAAGTTACAGGTATATCCCTGCGAATTGGTAGGTGCGGCAGCACTTGACTGAGTGTCTTATTGAATAACATCAACGTGAGCTGCAACCAATCTGTTTGCTGAACACGAGGCTTTGAAAATATTTGTTCTACATGGGTCGTGATTAAGGTGCACTGGGACGGGTCGTAACCCCTTGGCTTGTGAAAATGTTCTCACTCTGAGTCGTTCCCTTTTACCCCTCAACGTTCTGCATACCCTCTTACAGCACCCTCATTACATATTTGTTGTTCTTGTTAGTTTATTCTTCAAGGTAAAACCAAAACACCCTGACACGGGTCTCTGTCATAAGGTAACCTGTTCAGTGAAGACGTAGAAGACAGTGTGTAGGTACTTCGTAGTACAGTGGTGACTTGACTCACCCAAAAGTACCCGGGTCAACTAACGCCTTCTGCCCCTATTACCTAGCACTTAATACATATCTAAGAATTAATAGATTGTTGCGGGCACATCCTGGGTAGGAGCTAAAGAGGGCTCCAATAAAAAAAAAAAACGTTATTGACTTTCCTGGATTATTAACATGAATAATCTTTTTCGTCTAAGGAGACATGATAGTGGGGGTAGCTGATGTGTAGCGGCCACTAGCTTACCACTAGCACTCAGTGGTCTAAGTACTAGAAACATCTCAACCCAGCCCTCTTTATACACCTGTTATCCTGCCCCCCCCCCCAACAAAAAAAAGCAGGAAGGAATAAAAAATGAACATAAGCTAACTAATCAAAATACTTGAAGATGTACTAGGCATATATGTTAATGGTTCTGGGGAACATCGCCCCCGCGCCCTGCTCTCTGGCCAGTTCTGGCTGACGTTCGTGTGGTGGAGTTAGTGATGAAGGAGTTGTTGGGTAGGAGAGGTGAGGTGTTGGTGGTTGTGGGGTTAGCAGTGGAATGGGTGCAGGCTCTCCCTGCACACCAGCCAGCCAGCCAGTTCTCCACCCCTCCCAAATGATGCAACATGAGACGTGCAGAGAATTAAGGAAAACTGGTACTTGTATTACTGTTCTCTCTCGTTGCCCTTTGATTCCCACCTCACTGCTATATCAGGTTATCCCGCGATCTGTTGAGTTGGTTGGTTCTCTCTCTCTCTCTCTCTCTCTCTCTCTCTCTCTCTCTCTCTCTCTCTCTCTCTCTCTCTCTCTCTCTCTCTCTCTCTCTCTCTCTCTCTCTCTCTCTCTCTCTCTCTCTCTCTCTCTCTCTCTCTCTCTCTCTCTCTCTCTCTCTCTCTCTCTCTCTCTCTCTCTCTCTCTCTCACTCAAAACTAATTATTCTACAGGATTAAGGATGAGTTTCTATCAAATATTTTACAAGGTGTAGAAAGGTTTTCTTACCTAAGCTCATTTTTAAAGTTTTTTCTTTTATTTGCTTAATTAAAAAGGTATTATATAGTAGAGGTAAACTTTTGTAGCGTTAAGCAGCAGTCATCATAGGTACAAGGGAAGTTGGAGCCATATGATAGCCAGAGCCTTCAGTTGGCCTTGTTTCATCGAATACGTTTGTGTTGTAAGAATATGTTCCAAAAGTGAGATAGTTAGGCGAGGGATGTTCGCTGATGTAATGAGGTTTCTCTGCCTCTTCTCCCTCTCCCTTACAAACAAAAAGAGACGAGATATCAGGATAGGCAAGAAAATGAGAGACATGAGACGAGGTATAGAATGAGCTCTATGAAAAGCAGGTGGTTCACTTTTGAACCTATTACCAATAGACGTTAAAAGTAATGCCGGTGCGTAGGTAGAAGTTTTTAAGACGAAACTGGACAACTATCTCCCACATGTGCCTGATAAGTTAGGTTGTGTCGGTTATGAGATCCTGCTGGCCGCTAAGACCAGCAGCCTGGTAGCTCAAGCAGGTAACAGGTAAGCTTGGCCTCAGGCGGGGCTGGGAGGGTAAAAGAATCCTCAAAATCGGTCTCGAGTATGTCACTGGGCTCCACAAGGATCAGTACAAGGACGACTTCTGTTCCTAATATGCGTTTAATGATCTATCAGTATGGATCGAGTCTTTTCTGTTTCTGTAATATTATTATGTAATATTCTCTAGTATTATTATGTAATATTATTCTGTAATATTAATACGTAATATTAAGGAAAATCACAGGAGCAGGCTGACTGAAGGTAGATTGGAGGAGAGGGAAGATCAGTGACAGTATAGAGTTTAGGAAATAATCTACATATACCATTAAAATAAGAGTCTGTGGTTAACATCACACTAAACATATCACCAGAGATACACACCAACCATATAATTTCACTGGCATATTATGTAAGATTAATGAATATGAGAATAACATTCAGAAACTTAAACAAAGAATCTGTTAGTATTTTATACAGGACTTGTTAAAGAAGTGGCTCCAGATTGGTGCCTGAGTTAAGAGAAGTGACATATGAAGAAAGAATGGATCTTTATCAGAGATGAAACAAAAACAAGGAGGAATGGTTCGAAATTATACACTAAATGAGCCAAAGGGATGTCAGAAAATATATGTTAATAAAAAAGAGAGTGGTAATGTGGTGGAATGAACTGAGAAGTGACACTCTGGAATTGGACTCTCCCTGTTGTTGATTACAAGGGTGATCACCCCGTATCCCGATCCTAAATCAACAGAGCTTCAAAAATAAGGGTGCACAGAATAGCAGATAATGCAAAACTGCAATATAATCAGAATGGCTTGTATAATAATAATAATAATAATAATAATAATAAAGATAATAATAATAATAATAATAATAATAATAATAATAATAATGAATTTTTACATTGTTACACCCACAAGCATTATTTACTCTGAGAGAATTACTGGTACTTTCTTTCTGACTCTTAAACATGTGAGATAACAAATAAATTATGCAAACTTCTACTTACACTTATCTTTTCTTTCCAGTGTTTCTCAGTATTTCTGTTCGTTTATATTTTTTTTTGTCTTTTTAATTTAGAAGGACTGGTTTGAGACTGGGTCGAGGGGGCGATGATCTTCCGAACTATTAATAAATGGTAGAGAAGACTCGCTTGAATAGCAAAAAAACTAGGAACGACAGGTGCAAGTTATAAATGGGAGTTAGTGAGCAGAGTGAGATAAGAATGTTATAGAAGATACTCTCAGAGAGAAGAGCTAACATGGTGGTATGCAGCTGTAGCTTGACCTGTACTAGTCGAGTCCGTGGTTCACCGTCCCTGCGGCCGGGTCCCGGGGAGGCCTCATTGTTGATGACCTGATCAGTCAGGCTGTTGATGCCGGCCGCATGTACTTCAGCGTAGACACCACAACTCAGCTAATCATGAACTAACGTTACACACACACACACACACACACACACACACACACACACACACACACACACACACACACACACACACACACACAGGCTAAATTAAATTGCGCTTGTTATAATAAGGTTAGGTAAGTTTTTTAAGGTACTTTTGGTACAAAATTATTAATTTTTACATCAACATAAATGAAAAAAAATGTCTTTAAACGTATAGGAGAAAAATTTAGAAAAGACTTGATTTTAAGTGAGTTCTTGCTAATTGACAAGTTTTACCTATTCGGCACGACACACACACACATGTGTGTGTGTGTGTGTAAGGAGAGAGTATGCCCTCACGGTGTGTGTGTGTGTGTGTGTGTGTGTGTCTTAGTTACCATTGTGTCCTAGGCACATGTCGATTAGATGTGTGCGTGTGTGTGTGTAAGGAGAGAGTATGCGCTCTCGGTGTGTATGTGTGTGTGTGTGTACTCACCTAATTGTACTCACTTAATTGTGGTTGCAGGGGTCGAGACTCAGCTCCTGGCCCCGCCTCTTCACTGAGTGCTACTAGGTCCTCTCTTTGCTCCATGAGGTATGATAAAGCTCATGTAGCAGGGAGAGAGAGGACCTAGTAGCACTCAGTGAAGAGGTGAGGCCAGGAGCTGAGTCTCGACCCCTGCAACCATAATTAGGTGAGTACACACACACACACACACACACCATGAGCGTATACTCTCTCCTTACACACACACATACATTATGTGTGTGTGTGTGTGTGTATGTGTATCGTGCCGAATAGGTAAAACATGTCAATTAGCAAGAACTCATTTAAAATTAAGTCCTTTCTAAAATTTTCCCCTATACGTTTAAAGATATATTTTTTTATTTTATGTTGATGTAAAAATTAATAACTTTGTACCAAAAGTACCTTAGAAAACTTACCTAACCTTATTATAACAAGCGCAAGCTAATTTAGCCTAATCCAAGTAAATATATTTTACATAAGTTTACAGTAATTTTAATAATAAACAACAAATTGAAATATATTTTTTCGTTAGGTTCAGAATGATTTGTGTGAAATTATTGCAAACACAAATTTTTGCATGCTTTATTCGGCAAGAAGAACGTTGCTGTTTAAACCAAAATCACGTTTTACCTGCCCGCCTCCAAGCTGTGAGCGCACATCACTCCGGGGACTTCCTCCAAACAGTTCCCATCTCAGCAATGCGAACGCGCCTCGACCCTAAGACCTTCCATATTGCAGTGGCTCTGCGCCTTGCTGCCCCAATTCACACAGAATATACGTGTATTTGCTGCAATGCGCAAGCCAACCAATATGGTGTACATGGTCATAACTGTTCCAAAACCAAGGGCTGGCATGCAAGACACAATGAGGTCAACGACATCATAAAGAGAACCCTTGCTACAGCTGGATGCCCAGCCGAGAGGGAGCCCCGATCACTAGCAGCCAACAATACCCACAACCTAGCAAATCGCCCCGATGGGACCACCATCTATCCTTGGAAGAATGGCAAGCTCTTAGCATGGGACTATATCTGTGTGTCCACACTGGCTGACACCTATATCCATCACAGTTTCAGGCAACAGGGAGGAGCTGCTGACCACAGGGAAGAGTACAAGATCAGCAAGTAAGCCAACAATATCAATTTGTCCCATTGGGATCAGAGACCTTGGGATCATGGGGAAAACATGCCACGCGTTTCCTTAAAGAACTGGGTTCCAGACTCATCGACACCACCAGGGACCCAAGAGCACCCACTTTCATGTTCCAGCGCCTCAGCATGGCCATCCATAGGGGAAATGCATGCTGCATACTGGGCTCGCGTCCAGCTTCGGAGGAGCTGGAGGAGATTCATAACCTTTGATATATTGTACCAATGTATTCGTGTTTGTGTTTTCTATCAATGTATTCTGTCTATTGATTAAGTTAGCATGTAGCATAAAAATATAGGGGGTGGTAGAAGAAGAAAATATTCAAACAGCTCCGGGGAGAACCTTGAGGTACGTTTATTGTCTTCTCTGAGGATGAGAGTCCCCAGTAAAGTTCTAGAGGTGGTACCTCCCTATATATATATATTTTTTTTTATTATCACACTGGCCGATTCCCACCAAGGCAGGGTGGCCCGAAAAAGAAAAACTTTCACCATCATTCACTCCATCACTGTCTTGCCAGAAGGGTGCTTTACACTACAGTTTTTAAACTGCAACATTAACACCCCTCCTTCAGAGTGCAGGCACTGTACTTCCCATCTCCAGGACTCAAGTCCGGCCTGCCGGTTTCCCTGAACCCCTTCATAAATGTTACTTTGCTCACACTCCAACAGCACGTCAAGTATTAAAAACCATTTGTCTCCATTCACTCCTATCAAACACGCTCACGCATGCCTGCTGGAAGTCCAAGCCCCTCGCACACAAAACCTCCTTTACCCCCTCCCTCCAACCTTTCCTAGGCCGACCCCTACCCCGCCTTCCTTCCACTACAGACTGATACACTCTTGAAGTTATTCTGTTTCGCTCCATTCTCTCCACATGTCTGAACCACCTCAACAACCCCTCCTCAGCCCTCTGGACAACAGTTTTGGTAATCCCGCACCTCCTCCTAACTTCCAAACTACGAATTCTCTGCATTATATTCACACCACACATTGCCCTCAGACATGACATCTCCACTGCCTCCAGCCTTCTCCTCGCTGCAACGTTCATCACCCATGCTTCACACCCATATAAGAGCGTTGGTAAAACTATACTCTCATACATTCCCCTCTTTGCCTCCAAGGACAAAGTTCTTTGTCTCCACAGACTCCTAAGTGCACCACTCACTCTTTTTCCCTCATCAATTCTATGATTCACCTCATCTTTCATAGACCCATCCGCTGACACGTCCACTTCCAAATATCTGAATACATTCACCTCCTCCATACTCTCTCCCTCCAATCTGATATTCAATCTTTCATCACCTAATCTTTTTGTTATCCTCATAACCTTACTCTTTCCTGTATTCACCTTTAATTTTCTTCTTTTGCACACCCTACCAAATTCATCCACCAATCTCTGCAACTTCTCTTCAGAATCTCCCAAGAGCACAGTGTCATCAGCAAAGAGCAGCTGTGACAACTCCCACTTTGTGTGTGATTCTTTATCTTTTAACTCCACGCCTCTTGTCAAGACCCTCGCATTTACTTCTCTTACAACCCCATCTATAAATATATTAAACAACCACGGTGACATCACACATCCTTGTCTAAGGCCTACTTTTACTGGGAAATAATTTCCCTCTTTCCTACATACTCTAACTTGAGCCTCACTATCCTCGTAAAAACTCTTCACTGCTTTCAGTAACCTACCTCCTACACCATACACTTGCAACATCTGCCACATTGGCCCCCTATCCACCCTGTCATACGCCTTTTCCAAATCCATAAATGCCGCAAAGACCTCTTTAACCTTATCTAAATACTGTTCACTTATATGTTTCACTGTAAACACCTGGTCCACACACCCCCTACCTTTCCTAAAGCCTCCTTGTTCATCTGCTATCCTATTCTCCGTCTTACTCTTAATTCTTTCAATAATAATTCTACCATACACTTTACCAGGTATACTCAGCAGACTTATCCCCCTATAATTTTTGCACTCTCTTTTATCCCCTTTGCCTTTATACAAAGGAACTATGCATGCTCTCTGCCAATCCCTAGGTACCTTACCCTCTTCCATACATTTATTAAATAATTGCACCAACCACTCCAAAACTATATCCCCACCTGCTTTTAACATTTCTATCTTTATCCCATCAATCCCGGCTGCCTTACCCCCTTTCATTTTACCTACTGCCTCACGAACTTCCCCCACACTCACAACTGGCTCTTCCTCACTCCTACAAGATGTTATTCCTCCTTGTCCTATACACGAAATCACAGCTTCCCTATCTTCATCAACATTTAACAATTCCTCAAAATATTCCCTCCATCTTCCCAATACCTCTAACTCTCCATTTAATAACTCTCCTCTCCTATTTTTAACTGACAAATCCATTTGTTCTCTAGGCTTTCTTAACTTGTTAATCTCACTCCAAAACTTTTTCTTATTTTCAACAAAATTTGTTGATAACATCTCACCCACTCTCTCATTTGCTCTCTTTTTACATTGCTTCACCACTTTCTTAACCTCTCTCTTTTTCTCCATATACTCTTCCCTCCTTGCATCACTTCTACTTTGTAAAACTTCTCATATGCTAACTTTTTCTCCCTTACTATTCTCTTTACATCATCATTCCACCAATCGCTCCTCTTCCCTCCTGCACCCACTCTCCCGTAACCACAAACTTCTGCTGAACACTCTAACACTACATTTTTAAACCTACCCCATACATCTTCGACCCCATTGCCTATGCTCTCATTAGCTCATCTATCCTCCAATAGCTGTTTATATCTTACCCTAACTGCCTCCTCTTTTAGTTTATAAACCTTCACCTCTCTCTTCCCTGATGCTTCTGTTCTCCTTGTATCCCATCTACCTTTTACTCTCAGTGTAGCTACAACTAGAAAGTGATCTGATATATCTGTGGCCCCTCTATAAACATGTACATCCTGAAGTCTACTCAACAGTCTTTTATCTACCAATACATAATCCAACAAACTACTGTCATTTCGCCCTACATCATATCTTGTATACTTATTTATCCTCTTTTTCTTAAAATATGTGTTACCTATAACTAAACCCCTTTCTATACAAAGTTCAATCAAAGGGCTCCCATTATCATTTACACCTGGCACCCCAAACTTACCTACCACACCCTCTCTAAAAGTTTCTCCTACTTTAGCATTCAGGTCCCCTACCACAATTACTCTCTCACTTGGTTCAAAGGCTCCTATACATTCACTTAACATCTCCCAAAATCTCTCTCTCTCCTCTGCATTCCTCTCTTCTCCAGGTGCATACACGCTTATTATGACCCACTTCTCGCATCCAACCTTTACTTTAATCCACATAGTTCTTGAATTTACAAATTCATATTCTCTTTTCTCCTTCCATAACTGATCATTTAACATTACTGCTACCCCTTCCTTTGCTCTAACTCTCTCAGATACTCCAGATTTAATCCCATTTATTTCCCCCCACTGAAACTCTCCTACCCCCTTCAGCTTTGTTTCGCTTAGGGCCAGGACATCCAACTTCTTTTCATTCATAACATCAGCAATCATCTGTTTCTTGTCATCCGCACTACATCCACGCACATTTAAGCATCCCAGTTTTATAAAGTTTTTCTTCTTCTCTTTTTTAGTAAATGTCTACAGGAGAAGGGGTTACTAGCCCATTGCTCCCGGCATTTTAGTCGCCTCATACGACACGCATGGCTTACGGAGGAAAGATTCTTTTCCACTTCCCCATGGACAATAGAAGAAATAAAGAAGAACAAGAGCTATTTAGAAAAAGGAGAAAAACCTAGATGTATGTATATATATATGCATGTGCGTGTCTGTGAAGTGTGACCAAATATATATATATATATATATATATATATATATATATATATATATATATATATATATATATATATATATATATATATATTATGTGTGTGTTGTACTCACCTAGTTGTGGTTGCAGGGGTCGATTCACAGTCCTGGCCCCCCTCTTCACTGGTCACTACTAGGTCACTCTTCCTGCTCCATGAGCTTTATCATACCTCTTCTTAAAGCTATGTATGGATCCTGCCTCCATTACATCAATGTGTGTGTGTGTGTATCCATCACGAGCTTAACCACAATTAATTTCATAGACAAAGGTAATTACAAGTTTGTATTATGTAATTAGAGACGAATCTGCCGTCACACGGTGGAATTTATCTTGACACATCTTGATAAGGTGGCTTGTGGTAGCGTCTTCGGCTCACAGCCGAAATACCCGGGTTCTATCCAGGGGCGGGTGGAGATTTCATTAGTGTTTCCTTAAGCCTGTTAGAGATAAAAATACAGTGTAATATGAATTTTATTGACAACATTTCGCCCACATAGTGGGATTTATTAAGTCAAGCCGATCTACGTGTATATTTACTGTACAGTATAAGGAACGTAGTGACGTGAAGCGTCAGGTGAGATATCTTACATTTCACCGGACTTTACATTAGTACGTTTCCAGTATAGATGCACATCCTCTTTCCCCAGATAGATCTGTTTGTAACTTTATAAAGCCCAATGTGTGGGCGAAAAGTTGTCAGTGAAGGATCACATTGTGTGTTTATAAATCTTGTCGGTATATTATTCTATTTCTTTCTACCTGTTATTCTTGCTCACACTAGTAGGTACCTGTATGTTAAATGACTAATGTGAGTCGCATCCTGGGAAAGAGGATCAAATATCCCCAACAGAAATAAGCCATACTGATTGACTTTCTTTGGTTTTCCTGGGTAGCTAAACCATCAGAGTTAATAATACTTATAACTGCTTCGCATATTCTCGCCTTATTTTCCATTTCCAGCCACTTTGCAACACGTGTTTTCTCCTCTCGTTACCATAGTATCTGAGTTTGTGTTGCTTCATTCTGCTGATGGCGCCGGCTGGCGTGAAAAGAGAAAGTTTTAATGGTGCTGTGCTGCGCTTCGGCCCGAATTACTTCATTATCTTTCCTCCATTGTTTTGATGGCGCTAGTGATGCGCTCCCGAGAGGCATGATGGTGGGGAAAATGTTAGACGGTGCTGGCCCTGGTGGAGCGGCATGGTGGTGGTGTGAGTGTTGGAGATGATATGATGGAGGTGGTGTGGTGTGATGTGGTGGTGGTGCAGGATTATTGTGCTGGGAATTGTCTCCGGATCTGTCGGAGACAATTGGTACTGATGGTTCAAGGTTTATATATATATATATATATATATAAATATATATATATATATATATATATATATATATATATATATATATATATATATATATATATAATATAGGGAGGTACCACCTCTAGAACTGTCCTAGGGACCCTCATCCTCAGAGAAAAGAATAAACTTGCTTCAGGGAAAACTCAAGGTTCTCCCTGAAGCTGTTTGAGAATTTTCTCCTACCACCCCCTATATTTCAAGTATGTTTTATTTAATATATATATATATATATATATATATATATATATATATATATATATATATATATATATATATATATATATATATATATATATATATATATATATATATATTAAATATATATATATATATATTAAATATATATATATATATATATATATATATTATATATATATATATATATATATATATATATATATATATATATATATATATATATATATATATATATATATATATATATATATATATATATATATATATATAACTACCTTATATATATATAAGGTAGTTAGGAAAGTTTAAAAGTATAGGAGATTGGGCCATCAGTACCAATTAGTTCCAATAGAGCTGAAGACATTTCCTGAATTACCGTCTTTCCCCTACTACCTGTAATATACCAGATATACCCGTAACTGCTTTCGAGATTCTTCCTAGTCCCGAACCCTGGTCTGGGACCAACCCTTTCTGGTTCTTCCCTGGTCAGCCAACTTGTTGCGTTGGTGGCCCGCTGGTCCACATATCCATCACAGTCTGGTTGATCTGGCACTAAGCGAAGGTACCGATAGAGTTTTCTCTTGAAGACTTTTACACTTGTTCCTGCAGTATTTCTGATATCTGTTGGTAGTGTGTTAAATAGTCTGGGTCTGAGGAAGGTGACGTAGAATTTTCGTGTTAACTTATTCTTAGAGTCATACCAAATGACGTATAAAATAGTGAGAGATGAATATAGGCGGTGGAATGGTTTCAATTTTTTTTTTTAAGAGTACAGATTCGGATAGTTTTCTTTATTATTTATTTAGTCATTTTCATTTATTGTTTCATTATATCTTCAATCGTTCTTCTTTTTATATGTATTTTATTTAGCTAGGTATGATGGACGTTTTTTTATAACAACTTTGAGGGGGGGGGGTGACGTCACTATAAAACTTGTACAAAATATACATTTCTAGTTTTGGGAAAATATGAACATGATTGAAGCTGTGGTAGATAATAATGTTCGAATCTGTAATGTCTCACAAACTTGTAATATTCCAGTGCTAATTTATTGTGGAAGTATGCTGAAGTGTACGTAGTTCAGTCATTGTGGAAGTATGCTGAAGTGTACGTAGTTCAGTCATTGTGGAAGTATGCTGAAGTGTACGTAGTTCAGTCATTGTGGAAGTATGCTGAAGTGTACGTAGTTCAATCATTGTGGAAGTATGCTGAAGTGTACGTAGTTCAGTCATTGTGGAAGCATGCTGAAGTGTACGTAGTTCAGTCATTGTGGAAGCATGCTGAAGTGTACGTAGTTCAGTCATTGTGGAAGTATGCTGAAGTGTACGTAGTTCAGTCATTGTGGAAGTATGCTGAAGTGTACGTAGTTCAATCATTGTGGAAGTATGCTGAAGTGTACGTAGTTCAGTCATTGTGGAAGCATGCTGAAGTGTACGTAGTTCAGTCATTGTGGAAGCATGCTGAAGTGTACGTAGTTCAGTCATTGTGGAAGTATGCTGAAGTGTACGTAGTTCAGTCATTGTGGAAGTATGCTGAAGTGTACGTAGTTCAGTCATTGTGGAAGTATGCTGAAGTGTACGTAGTTCAGTCATTGTGCTGAGTGTAGTAGTTCAGCTGAAGTAGTGTACGGAGTTCAGTCATTGTGGAAGTATGCTGAAGTGTACGTAGTTCAGTCATTGTGGAAGTATGCTGAAGTGTACGTAGTTCAGTCATTGTGGAAGTATGCTGAAGTGTACGTAGTTCAGTCATTGTGGAAGTATGCTGAAGTGTACGTAGTTCAGTCATTGTGGAAGTATGCTGAAGTGTACGTAGTTCAGTCATTGTGGAAGTATGCTGAAGTGTACGTAGTTCAGTCATTGTGGAAGTATGCTGAAGTGTACGTAGTTCAGTCATTGTGGAAGTATGCTGAAGTGTACGTAGTTCAGTCATTGTGGAAGTATGCTGAAGTGTACGTAGTTCAGTCATTGTGGAAGTATGCTGAAGTGTACGTAGTTCAATCATTGTGGAAGCATTCTTAAGTGTAGTTCAGTCAGTGATGGTGACTCACAACTTTAGCCATTGACATGACCACGTGATGGTACATGTGACTCTGCAAGATGTGTGTTAACCACGTTACTAGAACGTATAAATATTCCACAACTAAGTTTGATTTATGTGTAGCCGGTCCATCCCTTGTCAGCCAGGCTGTGATGGATATGTGGGGCTGCGGGCCACCAACAGCAACAGCCTGGTTAACCAGACAAACATCAGACAAGCCTAGACCATGGCCGGGCTCCAGTAGAAAAAATCTCGGAACTCATCAAAGGTAAGTGAACGTTGTGCACATTCATCCTTACCTTGTGTGAAATGTCATGTGCGTGTGCGTGGTAAAATAGATTCTTGTTTAGGTAAATGTTTTTTTTATGACGCATTAAGTTATCTGTTGTTCGCGGTCAGTATTAACGTATGTTCAAAATTTATGGCACTGTGCTTGTTATGTTAATAATTCAGTCATTGACTTCAGTGTCGACCGCATACATAGTGCCAATCATCAGTGTTTACAAACGTATAGAAACCCTTAACAGTATATAATGTTCCTTAGGGGTTAATCATTGTAACACAGTAAAAGTTCCTTAAGTGTTGATCATTGTAACACAGTAAAAGTTCCTTAAGTGTTAATCATTGTAACACAGTAAAAGTTCCTTAATTGTTCATCATTGCAATACAGTAAAAGTTCCTTAATTGTTCATCATTGTAATACAGTAAAAGTTCCTTAATTGTTCATCATTGTAACAGTAAAAGTTCCTTAATTGTTCATCATTGTAACAGTAAAAGTTCCTTAAGTGTTGATCATTGTAACACAGTAAAAGTTCCTTAATTGTTCATCATTGTAACACAGTAAAAGTTCCTTAATTCTTCATCATTGTAACACAGTAAAAATTCCTTAATTGTTCATCATTGTAACACAGTAAAAGTTCCTTAATTCTTCATCATTGTAACACAGTAAAAGTTCCTTAAGTGTTGATCATAGTAACACAGTAAAAGTTCCTTAATTGTTCATCATTGTAACACAGTAAAAGTTCCTTAATTGTTCATCATTGTAACACAGTAAAAGTTCCTTAATTGTTCATCATTGTAATACAGTAAAAGTTCCTTAATTGTTCATCATTGTAATACAGTAAAAGTTCCTTAATTGTTCATCATTGTAACAGTAAAAGTTCCTTAATTGTTCATCATTGTAACACAGTAAAAGTTCCTTAATTGTTCATCATTGTAACACAGTAAAAGCTCCTTAAGTATTCATCAATGTAACAGTAAAAGTTTCTTAAGTGTTCATCATTGTAACACAGTAAAAGTTCCTTAAGTGTTGATCATTATAACACCGTAAAAGCTCCTTAAGTATTCATCAATGTAACAGTAAAAGTTTCTTAAGTGTTGATCATTATAACACCGTAAAAGCTCCTTAAGTATTCATCAATGTAACAGTAAAAGTTTCTTAAGTGTTGATCATTGTAACACAGTAAGAGTTCCTTAAATATTGACCATTAAAAATTAATTACTTTGCAATTAGTTCTCGACTGACTCGTTTTTTCTGCTATATTGACTGACTATTATTAACTTACAAGAGTGAGTCCTTTAAACTATTAGATATTAAATGAAGAAGGTAAGCCTATAGTGAATCATAATCTTTAGTTACCAGAAAAGGGGAAGTGAGTAGACGAGCGAGAGTGACCAGACAGGGGAGAATCAGCAGACTAAGGAGAGTAACCAGAGGAGGGAGAATTACCAGACGAGGGAGAGTGAGGAGACTAGGGAGACTAACTAGACAAGAGCGAATAGCCAGACGAGAAAGAGAGAGAGAGAGAGAGAGAGAGAGAGAGAGAGAGAGAGAGAGAGAGCATGGTTCTGGTACTAGTAGTCCAATAATCCGGAGATTACTTCTCGTTGAGACAGTGTTTATATTCGAGTTTAAATTGAGTTAAGGTAAGTTTCCCCGGTGTAACCATATATCTGGTGATTTGTGGCCGAAACTCATTTGGTTGACACACATTCAGTGAGGAAGTTATCGTACTCTCGCAGTCCGCTCTGAGGCCTGATAAATCAGGCTGTTACTGTCGGCTTGATACACCTTTCTCTACTTTCGTATCTCGCTGTATCTGCAGTAGCGACTCCAGACCCATTACCGAGTTTATTCGAAATTACGACTTCGGTTCCTACAAGGTAAAGTGGACAACTTGCCCTTAGAGGGGGGGGGGTTGCTTAGTATACAGTAGTATTCAGCCTGGGGAGAACGCGTGACTTAATTAAAGAGTACTGTATCATCATTTGTTGGGCGTCTTTTGTCTTCAACGTTCTAGTTATCCAGCCTCTGATTTTCCTTGCGGTAGCAATAGCATCATTGTTATACTCTTGAATGTTATATCTGACATTATTCCCAATTCTCTACAAGGAACTTTCGTTCTGTTGAATGAATTGAGTTTGTCTTGTACTCCTTTCAAAATTCAGTATTTTTTTCCTACACCCTTCTATAACAGAGCAACTGAAACTTGTCCTCATTGAACATCATGTTGTCTGAGGTCCACTGGAACACTTTATTTATATCCACTTGTAGATTCGTTGTATCTTCGAAAGACGGTACTCTCGTAGAGATTCTGGTGACATCAGCAGAGGATGTTACAGTGCTATGGTTAATGTTCTATGTGAGAAACAGAAGTGGGGCGAGTACTGTACCTTGAGAAACAGCTTTTAACTGTTACAGGGCTCGACTTCACTTTGTTCACAAATTCTCTCTGGGTTCTGTTCGTTAACACGTTATATATCCATCTTCCCACTTTTCCCGTTATTCCTTTTGCATGCATTGTGTGTTGTATCACAGCTTGTTACAAGGGCCTAATTAGTAGAGTTAGGATACCTGTGTGGGCCTGCGGGCCGCTAGCACAAACTGTCTGGTTAACTAAACGGGCGGTAGGAAATCCTGGCTTGAAGCCGGGCTGCGAGGACAGTAGAGCCCTGGAAGCCGGTCATAGGTATGTAGACAAAGAGAGATACTGAGAGACATTAGCCTCGTCGAGAATTTAGTTTGTGGAGGTTTCTTTTGTGCCGTGGCCCCACAGGACCTTCCAATCAAGGAAACTGTTAGTGTCCGTGGATGGGGCATGGCGGCCACCAGGATAACTAGAGCAGACTTGAGAGAGGCTAATGGAGTACAGGATTATTTAAACCAAGAACGGTGGTTGGCTGGCGGCATACTGACTGCGTGCTTTGGAAGGGTAATGATGGGGTGTTGTGGTGGGTGTTGGTGCGTGGTGAGAGTGTGTGTGTGTGTGTGTGTGTGTGTGTGTGTGATGGGGGTAGGGAACTGTTTGGTGAGTGTGGATATGTGTGTAGGTGTATGGTGGGTTTGTGTGTATTTGTCTGTATGGTGTGTGTGTGTGTGTCTGTGTGTCTGTGTGTGTATGTATGTATGTATGTATGTATGTATGTATGTATGTATGCATGTATGTATGTATGTATGTATGTATGTATGTATGTATGTACGTACGTACGTACTCACCTGTATGTGGTTGCAGGGGTCGAGTCACAGTTCGTGGCCTCGCCTCTTCACGGGTTTCTAGTAGGTCCACTCTCTTCCGGCTCCAAGAGGCTTATCGTACCTCTTCTTTGTGTACTCACCTAATTGTGGTTGTAGGGGTCGATTCAGGATCTCTTCTGTGTGTGTATGTGTGTGCGTGTGTGTGTGTGTATGGATGGGTGGGTGGTTGTATGATGTGTGTGTATATAGGGGGGTCGTATGGAGGGTTAGGTGTGTTTGTGTAGAGTTAAGAGGCACATCTCTAGTAATGGTCCGTCCTCTCCACACAAGACGGGGTTGTGGGAGAGGTAGAAGGGAATGTTTGGTAAAGGACGATGTTTGGTGTTTGGACTTACAGTGAGGGGTTGACTTTAGCTGGGAAGGGAAAATTTGTTTCTAACAAAATTGGATACATCATTGTTGTGCTGATATCCTCCTCTGTATGATAGTTACACAGTGGGAACAGTCTGTTTCTCTGTCATATTACATCACACAGGATGGAATTCTTATATTAGTGTTGAAATCCATCAGTCTGAGCTGCAAGATTTCGGTAGGGCAATGAGGAAATCGTGAATTATTCAATTGAAGGTTCGTCATCTAGGCATTTTCAAAGGTGTCAGTTCCAGCAGAGCTGGAGTTACTTTTACTTTGGTATTATCATCTCTCAGAATGGTCTACCACAGACACAGAAGTGGAAATTTTATGAAGATATCTCCAGCATTCCAGAAATAACAAAAATTATATGTAGGAGACGGGAAAATGAAGGGGTGGAGAGAAAGATAAATTTGGATAAGAGAAAGAGACATTTGGATAAGATAATATATCTTAATGTATACTTAGACTAATATACAGCAGTTCCTAAGAATACATACTT
This sequence comes from Cherax quadricarinatus, assembly GCF_038502225.1. NCBI lineage: Eukaryota > Metazoa > Arthropoda > Malacostraca > Decapoda > Parastacidae > Cherax > Cherax quadricarinatus. Next base: position 17,353,556 of record NC_091309.1, read on the forward strand.
GCGCTAACCCCGTGACAGCCAAACTGAATATTATAAACAAACACTGCTACACTTGTGCTAAACAACAACCACTAAATGTAGACTGACCCGAGATAAGTTGGGCAGGCTAGGTTGCATTACTGAATATTAATTTATGAGAGAGGCTACACATGCTCCCTTGTATACACATACACATATAAATTCATACACATGCATGTACACATATACAGATACAAACACATGAGTATACGCGCACATAGATACAGACACATGAATATACGCGCACATTGATACATACGAATATATAGTCATACATGTGCGAGTGTGGTGAAAGTGTTGAATGATGATGAAAGTATTTTCTTTTTGGGGATTTTCTTTCTTTTTTGGGTCACCCTGCCTCGGTGGGAGACGGCCCACTTGTTGAAAAAAAAAAAATGTAAGCACATACATATGAACTTAAACAGACATATGCATAATACATATACAAATATATATATATATATATATATATATATATATATATATATATATATATATATATATATATATATATATATATATATATATATATATATATATATATATATATATATATATATATATATATATATATATATATATATATATATACGTATATATACACATACACATGCATGTAGACTATATGGAGAAGTAGTTTAGTGGGGAATTGGAGAAGGGGGGGCAAGTGAGGATAAAGGGAAAGGGTGGAGATGGAGATGGAAGGGTCATTGTTGGAGAGGATGAGAGCGTTCGTATGAGGAGAGCACGTTCGTATATAAGGTCACGTACAGGGGGGGTGTACAGGTCGCGCTCAAGTGAGATGACACGGATCTGGGATTGAGCTGCCTGTCTGGAATTGCTCATTTGGACGCTTGACTGTTTATACTGTGAATGTTGAGTGTGGAGTTACTTGTGGACAGTGTCGGTGGTCATCGCCCCGGCCCATGACACGTAACAGAACAAGCTTTCATTACGACGAGAAACTTAGAGGTTACAATATCGTGGCCGACACAAATCACAAATAACCCGTACTTAGGAAAGGAAATTTATGATGTTTCGGTTCGTCTTGGAACATTGTCGGGCCAGTCGTGACAGTCGGTCCAAAACGGATCAAAACATCGTCATAAGTTTCCTCCCCTAAGTGCGTGTTATTTGTGATTTGATGTGGCAGTGTTTCATTCTGTGCAGAGCTGGTCAAATATAACTTGATTAACAGAATATAACAATATCGTAATGAAAGCGTGTGCACGTATAAGTTCTGTCAAGCACCTTAACTACTGGGAACGCTTGGAAGCACTTGACTTGTACTCGTTGGAACGCAGGAGGGAGAGATATATCATAATCTACACTTGGAAAATCTTGGAAGGAATGGTCCCAAATCTGCACACAGAAATCACTCCCTACGAAAGTAAAAGACTGGGCAGGCGATGCAAAATGCCGCCAATAAAAAGTAGGGGCGCCATTGGTACACTAAGAGAAAACACCATAAGTGTCCGGGGCCCAAAACTGTTCAACAGCCTCCCATCAAGCATTAGGGGAATTGCCAATAAACCCCTGGCTGCCTTCAAGAGAGAGCTGGACAGATACCTAAAGTCAGTGCCGGATCAGCCGGGCTGTGGCTCGTACGTCGGACTGCGTGCGGCCAGCAGTAACAGCCTAGTTGATCAGGCCCTGATCCATCGGGAGGCCTGGTCATGGACCGGGCCGCGGGGGCGTTGATCCCCGGAATAACCTCCAGGTAACCAGCGCCTGAGGAATGGGAGGTAATGAGGCCTGATCCAAGGAAGAGGAGGGTAGGATAGCTCTGATTCCATAGAACAAGAATCTGTGACCATCAAGTCAACACCTCCTTGAAGAAACAGGTATGTTCGTATGACATGATCAGACTATATTCTGTAGAGTCTCCTGTCGTTTACAGTAGTTTATATCGATGCTAAATACAAATAAAATCAGTTAAAGTTTAAAATATATCATATCAGGAGTGGTAAGGAAAGAAAATAATCATAACAGCTAGAGGGAAGGAAACGTTTATTCTCTTCTTGGTGGCTGTGGGTCTCAAGACTGTACTAAAGGTGGTACATCCCTATATTATTGTTAAAAGAATGGTAAGTATTTAGTTAATGGATGAATCGATCTGCTCTTCGGTCCCCCAGTCCTAGAATTTCGAGAGGAATTTAAAAAGTGTGGTGGATGTGGTATTATTTACACTAGTTTCCCTCTCTCCTGGGACTCGACTTGGAAGCTGACCACTCAAGGTGCAGTATTACATTTCTCTCGTCCAGAAGTAAATAATATCTTATTTACTCTGTTGCTGGGCTGTGATGAGTCTCACTTGATGGCTCATGCCATGTTTGCCAGTAATTTACCTGTGAGTATATCCCACAGTGAAGTTGGTTTCTTAATAATGATAATATTGCCAGTTAATTGGTAGGACAAATGTCTCCTCCGTGTGCCTGATCAGCCAGGTTGTGATGGATATGTGGGGCCTGCGGAACGCTAGTGTCGTTATCCTGTTTAACCAGTCGAAAAGGAAGTCTGGCATCAGTTGAGCTGCAAGGGTAAAAGATCCACCTAACAGACACAGACTGCTCACAGTTATGTAATAAGTATAGGCGATATATTTTTTTTTCTTTTAAATTCCTCCCTATTTCAGATTTTATGCTGAATACCTATGACTGTAATAAAAGGTGAATATGTGTAACGAGTTGCAAATAATGTTCAGTGTATTGTGCTTGTATTAGGCGAGAGTGTTGGTGTGATGTGAGGCAGGAGTGAAGGGAGCAGGGTGGCCAGGCTGGTCCTGATAAGGAGGTTTCCTGTTTTAGTTAATCTGCCTTATGTTTGATTTAGTTAATTGGCTCATTAGCTTAATTGCTAATTAACATGACTGATAACACTGTTACGATGAGGATGTCATATATATATATATATATATATATATATATATATATATATATATATATATATATATATATATATATATATATATTTATATACGTACACAGGTCAAGGATTGAGACATTGGTGACAGCGAGACATTACATGTATAGTTTACAAGTACTCTGGTACGGTCAGATTTGTCAAAAGTAAAATTCCACGAGTCAGTATTGGGCTGTTTGTTGGTCACAAGCTACATAAACGACCTGGATGTGGAAACATGGAGTCATACAAGAATTTTGCGACGAATAAGGACGACGCTGGTGACGTTTTGGTTGATGTCAGAGAAGTTGCAGGAATAAAGTGTTTTTTTTTTTTTAGGAAAATTCTCGAAATTTATCCTCATGCAGATCTTCGTCATGTGATGACCCATTCAAGAGCCTTTAGTCACTTGACCGAGGCCTGGCTTAATGGTTTACTTAGTAAGAAATAATTATCACTGCCTCAAATATCAGTTTAATATTACAAGGAGGTAGAACTCTACCAAACCTTATGAGAAAAAAATACGAATTTTGGTTAGTAGAGAGCTGAAAGTTGAGCAACAGAACATAAATGTCCGTATTCAAGCTAAGAAATTACTTGTGTTTGTATCTGCAACAATCTTCCTGGGTCCCCCCTCACAGCCCGGCCTCAACTGCTTTGCTCATTTATGAAAAAGACTCTTGTACAACATATGGGTATCTTTATTTTTTCTACCTGGATGTTATTCCGGGGACCAACGCCCCCGCGGCCCGGTCCATGACCAGGCCTCCCGATGGATCAGGGCCTGATCAACTAGGCTGTTACTGCTGGCCGCACGCAGTCCAACGTACGAGCCACAGCCCGGCTGATCCGGCACTGTGTGTTGCTCATGTGTTTAATTCATCAGCTTGTCGGTATTGTATACAGTAATACAATGACACTTGTTTTACACAGCAACACTTTAGAATCTTTGTACAGAGAATATCTACAGTTTGTTTGCTAACCTCTGGCCCAACTCTTGAGTATGACCTACTTCCACTAGCGTGTTCCGCCCTCCTGTGACAATGCCTTCAACTGCTGCACCTCATCTGAATCCAGTATATGTGTGTCCATCATCCTGCTTATATTTAAGATTCATCAAGACTAAGGTACTGAACACCTTCAAGGCTGAGGGACTGATTACCTCTTCTTCCATTGTCTTCCGAATATAATCTCTGCATTGAAAAATTCACTGATTGGCAGAACGTCTTCAAAATAATGGTACTCACATGTTATATACGTATCTTAATTCATTAACTTGTCAGTATTGTATACAAATAATGATAATCGTTGCTGATTGTTTGATAAACCAGATTGTTGCTGCTAGCAGCCTGAAAGCCTACATAGCTACAGCAGACTACATGCTGACTGATCTGACACTCGGATAGGTTCAGTTTCCTCTTGAAAACTTCTACCTTCATTATGCAATAAAGTTGCAGATGAATGGAACAAAACTGCCTTGTAGCATCTTGCTGCAAATACTTCGGAAAGCTTTAATACCCAGGTTAGACAGATACATGATTGAACATAGAAAAAACTAGCCTGGTAGGGTCCATTAGGCCTACTGTATTGTTCCTTTCGTTGTTGTACCCTTATAAGCTGTTGCTGCGTGTGTTTACAGGGGCATCAGCGTCAGATAAGGTGGATAATGAGGCGGGTAGTGTTGTGTTTGCCGCTGTCTTTACAGGAACCCAACGCTAATGACACTGGTCTCGGGTATGGCAGAGGAGGGACGGTGAGTAGCTTTCAGCAGGTAGGGAGACGAGAGGGTGTTGTGTTCCTAACTCTCGCCTCACTTTCCTTTGATTCATTATTATATATTATTAATTTGTCACAGGTATGTCACTTGCCTCTTCTTTTCACCTCTCACCCGCCCCTTCTCCGTCCTCACCTGCTCCTCTTCCACCCCTCATCTGCCACTCTTCCACCCCTCATCTGCCACTCTTCCACCCCTCATCTGCCACTCTTCCACCCCTCATCTGCCACTCTTCCACTCTGCTTACCGCTTGGAGTTCGCTACTACCATCAACATTTCTCTTATTTTTCACTGACCATTTCACGCGTTGCCCCTTCCCCTCGCTGTCTGATTATATGACCCCCCTCATTGTCTGATTACTTGACCCCCTCACTGTCTGATTATATGACCCCCTCACTGTCTGATTACTTGACCCCCCTCACTGTCTGATTACTTGACCCCCTTACTGTGTGATTACTTGACCCCCTCACTGTCTGATTACTTGACCCCCCTCACTGTCTGATTACTTGACCCCCCTCACTGTTTGATTACTTGACCCCCTCACTGATTACTTGACCCCCCCTCACTGTTTGATTACTTGACCCCCTCACTGTCTAATTACTTAGAGGAAGATGAGGAAGGAGGCAAAACAGAAGAGGAAGAGGTAGAAAAGTAGATGAAGGAAGAAGGGGACAAAGATGAAATGGAGGAAGAAGAAACAACGAAGAGGAGGATGAAGAGGAGCATGTAAAGGAAGAGGAGGTGGAGGAAGAGGAAGAATAAGAGGACGAAGAAGGGCAGATAGAGGAAGAGTGCAGATGGCGTAGAAGAGAGGGAGGGAGGAGGGGAGAGAGTCAGGTGGGGAATAGGGATAGGGGTAGGGAAGGAGGGAGTCGAAGAGGGAGGAGAACAGAGGATGTAGTTAAGGGAAATGGGGTGATGATGACTGTAGGTAGTGGGAGTAGGGATGATAATCACCGTAGATGGTGAAAACGTGGGATGTAGAGCAGAGGTGATAACTACGGTAGTCGAGGGAGTAACTGAGAGCGCTGACCGCTGCAGATATCAAATAGAGGCAATAACCAGTGCGGCTAGATGGAGGAATAGCAAGTGTGGCTAGGAGCGGTAACCGTTTTGGCTAGATGGAGGGAGAAGAAGTGCGGCTAGAATGAGGAATAACCATGTAATGGGGAAGATAGTAGGAACTACTGTCACAGACCGGGCCGCGGGGGCATTGACCCCCGGAACTCGCCAGGTAAACTCCAGGCAAAACGGGAATAATAACCTGGTGGATGGGAAGGACAGTAGTAACTACTGTAGTGTAGAGGGAGCTATAACGAAGTGGATGGAAAGGATAGTAGTTGAGAGGGAGCTATAAACAAGTGGATGAGAAAGATAGTAGTGGAAAGGGAGGTATAACCAAGTAAACAGGAAGGATAGTAGTAACTAGTATAGAGGGAGATTATTAACAATAAATGTGATTGTTATTAATAACTGCAATATTCCAGTCTAGAGAGTGTGAGTACCTGTGATATAACTATGATGAGTTTTTAGTCTTTCTACTGTAGTAGTTACTACCGGCCCATGGCTAGGCAGGTAGTAATTACTACAGTGGAAAGAAAGCTGTAACCATGTGGATTGGAATATTAACGATATTACGTTCATGAATTGTAATATCATACGACATGGTTCCTCCCATGTTTCTTACATTTCTCGCCACCATGTGTACCTTGAAATACAAGAACATGTCAGTTGTAATTCAGCTTAAAATATTCCATAAACATCCACGCCTGGGCTAGTGAACATGGAAAATGGCAACGTTATCAAACTTCTGATTAGATTCGTTATTCACTTATTAATTTCCTGTGTAGTTCTTAGTAGTACATATTCCTTCAATATTTCCTTAACAGTTTAAGAGACCTGATCCAAGATCGGACCCGGGAACGATGATTCCCGGAACCATGAAAAGATAAGAGCTGTCTGCCTGCACGGATACCGCTCATGCAGATATATATTACATCAGTGTAGAAAGTTGAATGTTTGGTAGCCGAGATCATCCCAGACAAAATCGCTCTTCAGACGAGGCACTACAGGGCATATCTCACCTAAGGTACTGACTGCATGAAAGAGAATACATTCCCTGACCACTTTTTTTTAACATGACTAATTTTACATAAACGAGAGTCCACAACTTTTTGTTTGCCAGGTCAAGATAGAGATCAGATATCAGGAAGTGTTTCATCTCTCTGAGAGTAATAAACTGCTGGAACAGTCTGCCTCTTCAAGTCATTAAAGCGAGAAAAGTGCTCAACTCTAAATTACAACTGCAAAAACTCATCAGACGATGAATTTCCTAAGGAGCAGCAAGCTTCCTACCCCCGTCAAGGCCATTGGGCACAGTGGCTCTCAGGTACACAGAGTTAACGACGAATTGACAAGATTTGTACCTAGTATCAGGCTTCAAATTAAAAATCATTTTAAAACACAGGTTATGGATTGCACCTGCTGTTGAGGCCAGGTGGGATGACCCCGCCATTGAGGGCAGGTAGTGGTGGTGGTTGAATGACTCCTCCGATCAATGCCCCCGACAGACAACACAGGCGATGAGGGTGACTAGAGACTGACAGGTTTAGACCAAATGGGCCTGCTTAGAGGTCGAGTAACGGGGACAATGACTCCCAAAAACCACCACTTGGTATATATTTAATGTGGGGACTGACAGTTTCTCATTATTCCTCCATGCCAGTGGACAGACGGATTATTTTAATACAGGAAACACTGGAAAAGGAAAGCCCTCTCTGCTGTTGCCAGTTCTTGTATCACCACAATATTCACTTTTACTTTCTGTTTCTTTAATGCTTCTATTTTTTTAAAACATAGTCCATTTATTACTTGAGAAGAAACAGTACAGCTAATCAAGAAGAGTTGAGTTTCAGTGGGTATGCTCGACAGGGCTGAAAGTCAGAATATCGGTGAGGGTAGAAGGAGGCGCTCAGCGATTTGCCATGGGTTGTGTTGTCTAGTGGAGGACGGCTCTCGCGTGCTCCATCGTCTTTTGTTTCGGTGTCTGACGTGATGGCGGCGGCTGCTATGTTTACATTCCTTGAAAACTTATGAAAATGCTCCAGTATTGGCGTATTTGTTGAAGTTTAAGCGAAAGTAGTGTCTATTGTATTTTGGAGTGGTAGTGATAGAAAGATTTGGCAGTGTGCCTGTGTACAGTTTAGGAGTATTAAACCATGGTGGAAACGAA
>NC_091309.1:17366480-17373980 GCF_038502225.1 Cherax quadricarinatus
AATACAGTTGCGTCGCCAAGGTTTAGTCGAATGGTGGAAAGATAAACATTTCTTTCTCACCGTTCGTTTGTTCTTGACGCATGGTTATTCGGTATTTATATATATTCGTTTCTAACATCATCAAGTTAGCATTATCATTATCAACTTACTACTCGAGTGACCAGTTCACTATCACTTTTCATAGACAATTTTTCACATTTCACTATCCATATCCATAACTCTTTCGTGTCGTTGACCATAAGTGTCAGCAAATTCAGACTTAAAGGGGAAAATATCCATCCCCACTATTAATGCCCAAAGAGATGTCGGGTTCTAAGTCAGATCATCACCTTGTGGGGAGAGTGACACCCCCTTCCTTAATTCTTGCTTCTAAGAATTATTACCTTCTTCCCATTCCTTGAGTCAAACCTGATTACCATCTTTCCATTTCTTGAGTCAAACCTGATTACCATCTTTCCATTTCTTGAGTCAAACCTGATTACCATCTTTCCATTTTTGGGTCAAACCTGATTACCATCTTTCCATTTTTGGGTCAAACCTGATTACCATCTTTCCATTTTTGGGTCAAACCTGATTACCATCTTTCCATTTCTTGAGTCAAACCTGATTACCATCTTTCAATTTCTTGGGTCAAACCTGATTACCATCTTCCCATTCCTTGAGTCAAATCTGATTACCTTCCATTCCCCTGGCATAGCGCTTCTCCATGATTATAAGAGATTAGATATGACACCGAAGCGAAGCAGGTTCTTAAATATAGGGTTCTCACAGCTAACAGCTAACCCACACGTTTTGAAAGAACTAGATGACCCTATACATGTTCCAAACACGATATTACTCCTGATGTTGTGGCAAAGAAACTAAATAATCTTGTACAGTGTTCCAAACACGATATTACTTACTCCTCACGTTGTGACACAGAAACTAGATAATCCTGTACATTATTCTAAATATGATATTGCTTACTCTTCTCGTTGTTTCCAACGTTAAATAATGGCAATTCTTGAAAAGGTAGTGACACGAAAATTTTGAAATAGCTGCGCTGGCTGGGCTCAGAGAGTAGACAAACTCTCGAAACTCTTCAAAGGTATATCAAAGGTATTATACAAAATATTTTTGTGAATAATAAGAATAATAATAAATATTCGATAATAAAATTCACAATACTTGGGTCGAACATTTCATAACTAACCCATGGTCTCGAGATGAAATTTAAGTCTACGTTTCGGTTCTTTCTGACCTTATTTTTTGATCAAAACTTGACCGACAGACTGATGAATAAGATACGTGCAACATCTGGGCATCTTTATTGAGAGGATTTTAGCCCACCAGGGGCTTTATCAGTCGAAATCAAGAGACATAAGCAGGTGGAAGGAGTGGAACGATGCAGCAGTAGTAGATGTGGTCACATGTGGGCGGGAACCACTAGTGGAAGTGTGGCATGCCCATAAAGTGGGTCAGACTTAGTAATCACGTTGTAATATTTTACATTTTGAGTGTCAGCATTCCACTGTGTAGCTGTGTCAGACAAGTAGCTTCAAATCAAGTTGGTGAATAAAAGACATCTGCAACACTGACAAGTTTATTAAACATGTGCAACGCCTGACTTGATAATGACCCACGAGAGACCGAAACATCTACGGTTTCATCTCTTAATTGTGGGTTTGTTGTGACGTATTCATTATTATGCGTGTGTTAATGAACGTCACGTCTGCGGTATAACACTGCTGAGTGAACCGCTGGCGCCTCCGCACCATAACTGTATTACTATACTGTTTTTACCGGAGCAGCTCTGAGATGAAAAACAAGGAGCCGGAGTGTGGTGGTAAGGCGACACTGGGGGAATTAGAGGCAAGGATTAGTGGCCACAGATATAGTGTGGAGAGTTTTGTATGGATGGAGAGGCAGGGAGCAGTAAATAAGATATTGTTTAGGTTTTATGCTTCTTTACATTTTTGCCCCAAAACAGTCAGTATGGCGCTTTTTTTTTTTTTTTTTTTTTTTTTTTTTTTTTTTTTTTTTTTTTTTTTTAGGAGGGTCAAAGACTACATGTCCCATTCGCTCTAGATTTTAGATTACATTTCGCCGCCGAGGCGGCTAGTTTATTGTGCACCTCATATCTATCCTGTGAGACCTGGAGAGAGTTCCGGGGGTCAACGCCTCCGCGGCCCGGTCTGTGACCAGGCCTCATGGTGGATCAGAGCCTGATCAACCAGGCTGTTACTGCTGGCTGCACGCAATCCAACGTACGAGCCACAGCCCGGCTGGTTAGGTACCGACTTTAGGTGCTTGTCCAGTGCCTGCTTTGAAGACAGCCAGGGGTCTATTAGTAATCCCCCTTATGTATGCTGGGAGGCGGTTGAACAAGAGCTCAAGAGCGTATGGATACACAAAAGGCCTACGAATTAGGCCTTTCATGTATCCATGTTGGAGTGAATTTTTGGGTAGGATTTTGAAATGAGAGGAATCAGTAAGTTTTATTTTAGGTTTCATATATAATTTTAAACTTTTTCAACAGTTTTACATAGTAAATTATGCAGAATTTAACTTGGAATAATCCAGTAAAGTCAACCAATGTAACTAAATTATACTGAGTTGCCCAGTGCTGATAACCTGTAATAAACTTCACGTTCTTGCTTTGTTAAACCGGGTAGAATCCTTGAGAGAGAGAGAGAGAGAGAGGAGAGAGATAGAGAGAGAGGGGGAGAGAGAGAGACAGGGGGAGAGGGAGAGAGAGAGAGGGGGGGGGAGAGAGAGAGACAGAGGGGGGAGAGAGAGAGAGAGAGAGAGAGAGGGGGAGACAGAGAGAGAGAGAGAGAGAGATAGAGAGAGGAGAGAAAGAGAGAGAGAGAGAGGGGGGGAGAGAGAGAGACAGAGAGAGAGAGAGAGAGAGAAGGAGAGAGAGGGGGAGAGAGAGAGAGAGAGAGAGAGAGAGAGAGAGAGAGAGAGAGAGAGAGAGAGAGAGAGAGGAAGGGAGAAGGAGAGAGAGAGATAGGGGTGGAGAGAGAGACAGAGGGGGAGAGAGGGAGAGAGAGAGGGAGAAAGGAGAGAGAGAGAGAGAGAGAGAGGGGGAGAGAGAGAGAGAGAGAGAGAGAGGGAGAGAGAGAGACAGAGAGAGAGAGAGAGAGAGAGAGAGAAAAGGGGAAGGCTCAGGTAAAAAGAAAAGAAAAAAACTTTCAAAGAGACCAGTGGTAACTGTTTTTGTGCGAAGTTAACGAGACGATTAAGAGACTGGCCAGAAGACTGGGGGATGCTTGGTTGTGGTCCCTGACCACCCCGTCTACCTTTCCCGTGCTCCCTCCCCTCCCCCCATTTCAGGTCCTTCCCCCCCTCTCTCCCTCTCTCTTTATCTTTTTATCTATCTTTCTCCCTCTCCACCCATTCTCCTTTTGACTTCCTTCTTTTCCTGTATCTCCCCTTTTCGCCTCTTCCTATTTCCCTCTCTCCCATCCCCTTCACCCTTTTCCCTTCCCTCCCACCCTCCCTCCCTCTTGTCTTCCGTCTGTCAACACTACTGGCAGCGCTACCCTCAACTCCCCTCGAGATATTCATAACGCAGAAACTAAATTCATTACGAAACCATCAAGAAGACGCTCGGAAAGTTAAACTTTAGTCTGATAAATTCCTAAGTTTAAGAGGTAAAGAGGGGTGGAAAGCTTGTCATAGTAGAGTTAGGATGTGGGAGCTGCTCCAGGTCTGGTGAGGATGACACACTTGTAAAGGATATGTTAGAATCTGAGAGTTTCCACAGTGCGGCTGAGGTTGTGAAGGATACCTCGGTCGAGTTAGAATTTGGGAGTTACTAGTGGGAATACCCTGGGCTGCCTTCAAGAGGGAGCTGGACTGATGACTAAAGTCAGCTGGGCTGTGGTTCGTACGTTGGACTACGTGCGGTCAGCAGTAACAGCCTGGTTGATCAGCCCCTGATCTACCGGGAGGCCTGGTCAAGGACTGAGCCGCGGGGGCATTGATTCCTGGAAATTCTCCAGGTAGTGTAGATGAGGATGGCACACTTGTAAAAAAACCTCAGTGGAGTTAGAATCTGGGAGTTGCCAGTGTGGGTGAGGATGCCACAAGTGTCAAGGTATGATATATAACAGTAGATTGTTACTTTAACTACCCAAGGTAACTATGCAACTTTCACATTTTTTATTTATAAATATAACACATTTGTATTGTAAGGTAGCGTAAGCACACTGCCTTGAGAGTGTTAAGACTAGCTTGCCGTGGGTTCGAATCCCACCTGTTCTGTAATTTGTTTTGAATGGTGTTAATACGATTTTGTAAATAATGATTGATGCTTTGAGGTGAATTTAGCTAGAGCACTCCACAACCATGCTAGAGCATGCCACAACCATGCTAGAGCATGCCACAACCATGCTAGAGCATGCCACAACCATGCTAGAGCACTCCACAACCATGCTAGAGCACTCCACAACCATGCTAGAGCATGCCACAACCATGCTAGAGCACTCCACAACCATGCTAGAGCATGCCACAACCATGCTAGAGCACTCCACAACCATGCTAGAGCATGCCACAATTAAGCTAGAGCACTCCACAACCATGCTAGAGCATGCCACAATTATGCTAGAGCACTCCACAACCATGCTAGAGCATGCCACAATTATGCTAGAGCATTCCATAACCATGCCAGAGCATGCCACAACCATGCTCTAGAGCACTCCACAACCATATTAGAACACTCCACAACCATGCTAGAGCATTCCACAACCATGCCAGAGCATGCCACAACCATGCTAGAGCACTCCACAACCATGCTAGAGCATTCCACAACCATGCCAGTGTGAGATTCATCTATATTTGTGGTCACATCGCAGTCCCTAAGGTGTATAGAAATATAACTAGTTGGATGAATCTTACTAGGCCGACCTGTGAATTTTAGGACTCGCTTCCCATGGGTTCGAGTCCCTTCCGTTGTGTGATTGGTTTGGAATCGTGTTGTAACGATTTCGTGAGGCATGACAATGTAAACATACTACAAGATTGATGGACTGAACACATCGACTCCAGGTTGAGGGACTGATTACCTCATTCTCCTCCTCTCCTTACGCCTTCCTCTTTGTATTGGACTGATGAAGCCACTGTGTGGCGAAACGTTTCCTGAATAAAGATTCCCATATGCTGCATAAGTGTCTCAATCTTCAACTTGTCGGTTTTTCAAACCATTCATCACAATGTAAACATAGCCAGGTGACTTTCTTTGTAGATAACCAGTTTGTTTCTTGGATGAGTCATGATATAATCGCCTTTCCCCAGAAATTGTGTAACTTAAACACTCCCTACAGGTTGCACTATATAAATTGTAGTATTTGTTACACACGTATGGTCTGTGTGCTGTTTAATACTAATAAATATTTGAGCATGGCACTACTGCCAACCTGAATGTGTGTGAGAGTCCTCTCCACTTAGGTCCGGTTCGTATTTTCATCATAGCCTTTATCTAAGCTCCAATGATTGCTGTGAATTGAATTTAATAGGATAGTTTTGCATACTGTAAAGGCGTCTAGAAATCACTTAACAGTTATTAGCTAATTTATGTTATTATATTAATACTGCTGATTAACGTGTTTGTACTTATATTTTTAAATAAATTATATAAAAACTTGAAGTGAGTTAATTTATTTTTTTTTAGCTGGTAGCACAATACATTAAGTTTGAAGCTGGGAGCTCCCACATTGCTTATGAGGAATCACACCTGTCGCTTATCACTTGTAATAAAGTTGGTAGAATTACCGACAATATGTAAAGTAAAAGGACACAAGTGCAACTAATGTGACATTTATTGTGGCAACGTTTCGCTCTCCAGGAGCTTGATAAAGCTCCTGGAGAGCGAAACGTTGCCACAATAAATGTCACATTAGTTGCACTTGTGTCCTTTTACTTTACGCTTATCACTTCATGAAGTTGGTTGGCCGAGCTTAACGATGAAACATTCAGATCTGCACGATTATCACTGGTGGTGCGAGAATTTGTTGACCTGGATACCAAGTATACATATTAAGTGTTTTCTCTGAATTATTCTCTTGAGCCTTTTTTTAAACATAGGTACATAAGCAATCCTATGTTAAACTATATGATGTTTACTTTGTGGTAAGAAGAGCTAGCTTTCGTAATATGTTGGTAGACAACTCATGTTGTGAGGTACTAACGTCTTACGTGAGGCGGAATTCTGTTAAACGTTTTGCACTCTGGTCCTTTCTTTTTGCATGTAAGCCTTACAAACATCTAGAAGTCAATATAAACTTTACTTCATGGCTCTTTCTCTTAATAGTTATTCCTTAAATATTCGTTTCAAGTTTAGGAGGCCTGGTCTGAGACTGGGCCGCGGGAAAGATGATCCCTTGATCTGTTGACAGATGTTTTCCCATGATACTCCATCACCGTTTCATAAATGAGGTATTGAAATATGTCAGTCTGAGCTGAGATGACACTTCAAGACGATGGGAGTTTAAAGATTTCGTTGTAGCAGAGTTTCAGTTATTATATGAAATTGAGTTTTTCTTTTTACAGGTATATTACGACCATCTTATTAAGCCAGACTTAATACAAAATAAACAGTGCTATCCCTGGTGCCAGTATCCTTTCACGTATTATTTCCCAGGCGGATCATCCCACTCCCTCGAGCCTAATTGTAACAGCTATCACATGCATTCAAAGCTCATTTTTTCACTGTTCTAGATCCTGCTAGGCTCTGCTATACTAGAGGCCTTTATTCTAGAACGCCTTCCAGTGGTCCCTTCTACTTGCACATGCTGGGTCCGTATTACAGAGGCTTATATACAAGAACTTCCCCTTCTGCTGTGTCCCTATATCACTGCTCCTGAGCCTACTACCCAGCTTCATTATGCTCAACTCGTATCCTACAATCCCGGAAACTCCTCTCACCCCTCCTCCTCCTCCTCCTTCTCTTTCTCCTCTTCTCCTCCTTTTTCTACTCCTCTTCCTTCTCGTCGTCGATCTTTTTCCTCATCATCTATCTATTTCTATTCGTTCACTTTCTCCTCCTCCTCATCCTTTTCCTTTTCTTCTTCCTCCTCCTCCTCCTCCTCCTCCTCCTCCTCCTCCTCCTCCTCCTCCTCTTCCTCCTCTTCCTCTTCGTCCTCCTCCTCCTCTTCCTCCTCCCCCTCTTCCTCCTCCTCCTCTTCCACCTCCTGCTCCTCCTCCTCCTCCTATTCTTCCTCCTCCTCCTCCTCTTCTTCCTCCTCTTCCTCTTCCTCCTCCTCCTCCTCTTCGTCCTCCTCCTCTTCCACCTCCTGCTCCTCCTCCTCCTCCTCCTATTCTTCCTCCTCCTCCTCCTCTTCCTCCTCCTCCTCCACGTCCTCCTCCTCCTCCTCCTCCTCCTCCTCCTTCTCCTCCTCCTCTTCCACCTCCTTCTCCTCCTCCTACTCCTCCAGTGAGTCCCTATCAGTGGTCTGCTTCCCCTGGTGGGCTCTGATCCTACTAGGGATGTTATTGGGGGATATTGGAGGCGGAGGA
>NC_091309.1:17378980-17383980 GCF_038502225.1 Cherax quadricarinatus
AACTTTGATGACACTTCAGTGGGAAACTTGGGGGAGGGTGTTTTATTAGTATGAAAAAGAAGGGGAAGACAAGCTTAGGGTGCGTCTTATGTGACAGGAGCATGAGTCTCATGGGTGGAATTTGAATTTCACAGGGATACTGAGGTTCTTAGGGTGAGCTAAGGCCAACAAGGAGAGCAAAGCCTCAAAGGCAGAGGTAAAAGCTAACATGAGACAAGACTCAGAGTGGGAGAGTAAGCCAAGATGAGCTTTGAGGCTGTTAAGGGAGGAACACGAGGCTAAGTGGGACGTCTGTGGCTTTGAGGGCAAAGAACGTAAGTACTAAAAACACTGCAGTAAGCCTACTAGATCATGTAACACTACCCACACGCAACACTATGTAAAGCTGCCCACTAGTGTGTATGTGCATTACTCCCACACAAGTTTTTCGTTTCACTGTCACGACTTGGTAGTTTGTTCCATTCGTATACAACTATTGCCAAACCACTGCTGTCTTATACTGCATCCTTTCTTACTTTATATTCAATTTTCTACCCATTGTGTCGTGTTTTATATTGGTTAGATATTTTTACCACTTTATTAATATCTACTTTATTTATACCTTCCATTTGTACATTTCAGTTATATCTCCCCTTCATTTTACTCCTTTTAAAATTTTAAGTTCAGTGCCGTTAATCTGTCTTAATATGAAAGATCCTGATACCTGGAGGAGTATACCTGGAGGGTGTTCCGGGGGTCAAAGTCCCTGCGGCCCAGTCCATAACCAGGCAGTGAATTAATATAGTCTTAGAATGAAGGGAGTGGACACAACAGAATCAGGCTAGGTGAAGGAGATATGCCATAGATTGAGAGGAGGAAATTTTTTTAAAAATTAATGTACTACAACCCTAATCTATATATTTACACAGCCCTGTCATATTCCATCACACAGGATGAGTTTCTTACATCAAGTGATGAAATTTATCAGCCTAAGCTGGGAGACATTGGTAGGGTGAAGAGGATATCGTCAAGAATTCCACCGAGGGCTCAGTAGCTACAAACAACAGAGTGAGGGAAGGGAAAAGGAGACGTAAGGGAGAGAGGGAGGGGACGCATCACGATGTGAGGGGGGAAAACACTACAGATTAAAGAAAGAAAGGGGGAGACACTTCACAGTATAAGGAGGAACACCACAGAGTTAAAAGGGGAGGGGGAGGGGACACTATAGCGTCCAAGAGAAGCCGAGAGACCCACAATCCGCTTTTGGTGTGTAATCCGACGCCAGAACTACAGGAAGCGGCGGGTCCAGGCGAGAGCTCCCCACGAAATCCGATATTCCCCCTTTTGTGGAATTTTCCATTTTATTTCACTCTTGTTCTGTTGTATAACTAGTGGGAGCAACTGGAGAAGTATTTGTAGTTTAATAATTGTGGTTGTAAAACGCGGTTAAACTAGCTTGGATTCTTTTTTTATGAAATTCAAGTGGGAGGTCAGGGCGTTGTTCAGGGAAGAGGCACTGTGATATATATATATATATATATATATATATATATATATATATATATATATATATATATATATATATATATATATATATATATATATATATATGCAAAACAACCACTCTGAAAGAATAGAGAAATTCCAAGCGCTTTCGTGACTACTCACATTATAGTTCCTTGATAATGTGAGTAGTCACGAAAGCGCTTGGAATTTCTCTGTTCTTTCAGAGTGGTTGTTTTGCATATTCTGAAATCACCTGTTTACTGTGATCTTATTGTGTATATATATATATATATATATATATATATATATATATATATATATATATATATATATATATATATATATATATATATATATATATATTGTTTAATTTAAGAACCTAAGCAACTTTCGCGGATTTACATTGCGGGAAGAGAAGCTAGATATGTTTCCCCTGTCGTATCCCATTACACAGGATAGGCTTTATGCACACGGCAATGAAATCTGTCAGCTTGAGCTGGGAGACTCAAGTAAAGTGATTTTTTGAAGTGGTTGGTTGATTTACTCTATTAACTATTGATCTTGGATTTGGTTTTGAAATAAATGCAGAGTCATCTGGTCGCTTTTTTGTAAGTATTGCTCTTCAAGGGGTTTTGTAACTTTGTCTGCTGTCACATGTGCAACACTTGGGTATCTATCTTTATTGTGGAAACGTTTCGCCATACAGTGACTTCATCAATCCACTACAAAGAAGAATGATGAAGATCAGTAGGAGTTTTAGGAAATCAGTCCCTCAGCCTGGAGTCGGTGTAATCAATCCATCGAGATTGATGGATTGTTTACTCCATACCAGATATTCCTTACTCCATACCAGATATTCCTTACTCCATACCAGATATTCCTTACTCCATACCAGATATTACTCCATAGTCCATACCAAATATTCCTTACCAGATACTCCATACCAGCTACAGCATACCAAATACTCCATGCCTGATACTCCGTATGTGGTACCTCATGCCTGGTGTTGGTTAGATACCGTGTAGGCACCAGAAGGAAGGAGGGAGGGACATCCTTTCTTAACCCCCAGAATTGCTGAATTACTTGAGCAAGACAAGACACAGAACACAACCCACAACCAGCCACACATGACAACATGACGAGCCACGCATGACACATTGCGACCAGCCCCACACAACAAGACGACCAGCCACACGACACATAGATGCGAAGTGTTTCCAATAGTTAATTGTTTGGTGGTACGTGTTGGCGAGTACATCTGCGTGAGCACGTACGATATATGAACACAGGAGGGCCAAGTTACTGAGCACTGTCATGCCACCACTGTATAACAGTGTCTCCCCACCCCCTCCACAACAGTTATCCCCGACCCCTCAACCCCGTTGATCCCCGACCCATCAACACCAGTCATCCTCCCCCTCCCCCACCTCAATCTTCCACCTCTCCATCCACCTCTCCTCATCTCTTCTCCATCCCTCCTACCCCCGTCTAACCCCACCGCTCCACAGTTACAACACGTATTAACTAAGACAATAGTCGTGTCTTTATATTTCGCACACACTTAATCGGTGTTGCATGTCTGTACGTGATCAGTCTAGCTGTGCTGGTTACCAGCTTGTTCACTTAAACATCTCAAGGGGCCGGAAGTTTATATAGAATGGGCCATAAAAATAATCAGAATTAGCTGATTATTATAAATTAGTAAAATTCACAAACATCGGATATTGTTTACCTGGAGTCTACCTGGAGGTTATTCCGGGGATAAACGCCCCCTCGGCCCGGTCCACGACCAGGCCTCCCGGTGGATCAGGGCCTGATCAACCAGGCTGTTACTGCTGGCCGCATGCAGTCCAACGTACGAACCACAGCCCGGCTGATCCGGCACTGACTTTAGGTATCTGTCCAGCTCTCTCTTGAAGGCAGCCAGGGGTTTATTGGTAATTCCCCTAATGCTTGATGGGAGGCTGTTGAACAGTCTTGGGCCCCGGACACTTATGGTGTTTTCTCTTAGTGTACCAATGGCGCCCCTACTTTTAATTGGGGGCATTTTGCATCGCCTGCCCAGTCTTTTACTTTCGTAGGGAGTGATTTCTGTATGCAGATTCGGGACCATTCCTTCCAGTATTTTCCAAGTGTAGATTATGATATATCTCTATCTCATGCGTTCCAACGAGTACAAGTCAAGTGCTTTCAAGCGTTCCCAGTAGTTAAGGTTCTTGGCAGAACTTATACGTGCAGTAAAGGATCTCTGTACACACTCTAGATCTGCGATTTCACCTGCTTTGAATGGAGATGTTAATGTACAGCAGTATTCCAGCCTAGAGAGAACAAGTGATTTGAAAAGGATCATCATTGGCTTGGCATCTCTCGTTTTGAACGTTCTCATTATCCATCCTATCATTTTCTTTGCACTTGTGATCATCGCACTGTTGTGATCCTTGAAAGTGAGATCCTCAGACATTACTACTCCCAGGTAGGTCCCTTACATTATTTTTCCGCTCTGTTGTATGGCCAGAGTCTGTAGTATACTCTGTTCTAGTTATTATCTCCTCCAGTTTTCCATAACGGAGTAGTTGGAATTTGTCCTCATTGAACATCATGTTGTTTTCCGTTGCCCACTGGAAAACTTTGTTTATATCTTCTTGGAGGTTAACCGCGTCCTCATGAGATGACAGCCTCATGCAGATCCTAGTATCATCCGCAAAGGATGATACGGTGCTGTGATGTATATCTCTGTCTATGTCTGATAGGAGGATGAGGAATAAGATGGGGGCGTGTACTGTGCCTTGTGGAACAGAGCTCTTCACTATAGCAGCCTCCGATTTAACTCTGTTGACCACTACTCTTTGTGCTCGATTTGTTAGGAAGTTGTAGATCCATCTCCCCACTTTCCCAGTTATTCCTTTAGCACGTATTTTATGGGCTATTACGCCATGATCGCATTTGTCAAACGCTTTTGCAAAGTCTGTGTATATTACATCTGCATTCTGATTTTCTTCCAGTGCTTCCAAGGCCATATCATAGTGATCCAGTAGTTGTGAGAGGCAGGAGCGACCTGCCCTGAACCCATGTTGCCCTGGATTGTGCAGATTTTGGGAATCCAGGTGATTTGCAATCCTGCTTCTTAGCACTCTTTCCAAGATTTTTATGATGATGGACGTCAGAGCTATTGGTCTATAGTTCTTAGCTAATGCTTTGCTGCCACCTTTATGGAGTGGGGCTATATCCGTTGTTTTAAGTGACTGTGGAATTTCACCCATGTCCAAGCTCCTCCTCCATAGTGTACTTAGGGCAGGCGAGAGGGGTTTCTTGCAGTTCTTAATGAAAACAGAGTTCCACGAGTCTGGGCCCGGGGCTGAGTGCATGGGCATGTTGTCAATGGCTTTTTCGAAATCTATCGGAGTTAGAGTATTGTCGGAAATCTGGCATACATTTATGGAGTTATGAGGCTCATTCAAGAAGAAATCATTTGGGTCGTTGATCCTCAGACTGATTAGTGGCCCACTAAACACAGA
>NC_091309.1:17388980-17433980 GCF_038502225.1 Cherax quadricarinatus
GAGTTAATAGCGGAGCCATGAACACTGACATGACTCTTGCGAACACACTTAAGACAGAGCTGAATGTTTAACATTGTGTCCTTGCCACTGGTTATTTGAAGACATCCTTCGTCCGTTTTCTTACATCTTGCCTTGATCTTATTACTAGTTATCATATCCTGTCTTGAGCTTATCAATAGTTGTCATATCCTGTCTTGAGCTTATCAATAGTTGTCATATCCCGTCTTGAGCTTATCAGTAATTGTCATATCCTGTCTTTATCTTATTGAGTAATCATATCCTGTCTTGAACTTATCAGTAATTATATCCTGTCTTGATCTTATCACTAATTGTTTGTCATAGCTAATAATTCTTACCTCTAGAATCCAGGTTTTTGCATATTTTTTCTCTTTTTTCATATTTTTTTTTATAAAGTAAGCACCATACGATAACTGGCTTCACCAGCTTAGGTCTAAATTGTAAACAAATGTTTAGTCTCTCTTAGCTAACTTTCCCTTTTATTTTTCCCCCTTCACTCACATATTTACTCTCCATTCTCCCCTCACATCTTTCACTTCCTTCGCTTTTCACCTTCAGCCCTTCACCATTTATTCTCCCCTACGTGTGCCACACACCTGTCCCCTCCTCATCGCCCCATCTATATATACCCTCTAACCTTTCCTCCCTCCCTCCTGGCTATATCTACCAGTGCTCTCTGGTCATTTGTTTACAGCTCTGTGGGAAGACATCTTACCCGGGTGATGCTGGGACATGTTCCACCTACGCTGCTCTTTCGTCACTTCACTAATTCATTA
The DNA here is from genome assembly GCF_038502225.1 of Cherax quadricarinatus. Lineage (NCBI taxonomy): Eukaryota > Metazoa > Arthropoda > Malacostraca > Decapoda > Parastacidae > Cherax > Cherax quadricarinatus. The sequence continues at coordinate 17,389,775 of NC_091309.1, forward strand.
CCAGACTCATTACTGCGGCTTCGGCAGCCCCACCATATCATGGGCTGGATTTATGGCCAGTCTGATTAATTAATAAGTTCGAAAGTTTAATTACGCAGTAATTTAGATTGAAATATTCGTATTAGGTTAATGAGTTTCCGCTTACCATCTTCTCTATCATGAGTGTTGTGATGACCTTTGATCAGTGTTGTGATGACCTTTGATCAGTGTTGTGATGACCTTTGATCAGTGTTGTGATGACCTTTGATCAGTGTTGTGATGACCTTTGATCAGTGTTGTGATGACCTTTGATGGGTGTTGTGATGATCTTTGATGGGTGTTGTGATGACCTTTGATCAGTGTTGTGATGGTCTTTGATGGGTGTTGTGATGATCTTTGATCAGTGTTGTGATGGTCTTTGATGGGTGTTGTGATCTTTGATGGGTGTTGTGATGATCTTTGATGGGTGTTGTGATGGTCTTTGATCAGTGTTGTGATGATCTTTGATGGGTGTTATGATGATCTTTGATAGGTGTTGTGATGGTCTTTGATGGGCGTTGTGATGATCTTTGATCAGTGTTGTGATGATCTTTGATGGGTGTTGTGATGGTCTTTGATCAGTGTTGTGGTGATCTTTGATGGGTGTTGTGATGATCTTTGATGGGTGTTGTGATGGTCTTCGATCAGTGTTGTGATGATCTTTGATCAGTGTTGTGATGATCTTTGATCAGTGTTGTGATGATCTTTGATCAGTGTTGTGATGATCTTTGATGGGTGTTGTGATGGTCTTCGATCAGTGTTGTGATGATCTTTGATCAGTGTTGTGATGATCTTTGATCAGTGTTGTGATGATCTTTGATCAGTGTTGTGATGATCTTTGATGGGTGTTGTGATGGTCTTTGATCAGTGTTGTGATGATCTTTGATGGGTGTTGTGATGGTCTTTGATCAGTGTTGTGATGATCTTTGATCAGTGTTGTGATGGTCTTTGATGGGTGTTGTGATGATCTTTGATCAGTGTTGTGATGGTCTTTGATGGGTGTTGTGATCTTTGATCAGTGTTGTGATGGTCTTTGATCAGTGTTGTGATGATCTTTGATCAGTGTTGTGATGATCTTTGATGGGTGTTGTGATGATCTTTGATGGGTGTTGTGATGGTCTTTGATCAGTGTTGTGGTGATCTTTGATGGGTGTTGTGATGATCTTTGATCAGTGTTGTGATGGTCTTTGATGGGTGTTGTGATGATCTTTGATGGGTGTTGTGATGGTCTTTGATCAGTGTTGTGGTGATCTTTGATGGGTGTTGTGATGATCTTTGATCAGTGTTGTGATGGTCTTTGATCAGTGTTGTGATGATCTTTGATGGGTGTTGTGATGATCTTTGATCAGTGTTGTGATGATCTTTGATGGGTGTTGTGATGATCTTTGATCAGTGTTGTGATGATCTTTGATCAGTGTTATGATGGTCTTTGATCAGTGTTGTGATGATCTTTGATGGGTGTTGTGATGGTCTTTGATCAGTGTTGTGATGATCTTTGATGGGTGTTGTGATGATCTTTGATGGGTGTTGTGATGGTCTTTGATCAGTGTTGTGATGATCTTTGATCAGTGTTGTGATGGTCTTTGATGGGTGTTGTGATGATCTTTGATCAGTGTTGTGATGGTCTTTGATGGGTGTTGTGATGATCTTTGATCAGTGTTGTGATAGTCTTTGATCAGTGTTGTGATGGTCTTTGATCAGTGTTGTGATGATTTTTGATCAGTGTTATGTGGATCTTTGATAGGTGTTGTGATGATCTTTGATCAGTGTTGTGATGATCTTTGATCAGTGTTGTGATGGTCTTTGGTGGGTGTTGTGATGATCTTTGATGGGTGTTGTGATGATCTTTGATCAGTGTTATGATGGTCTTTGATCAGTGTTGTGATGATCTTTGATAGGTGTTGTGATGATCTTTGATCAGTGTTATGATGATCTTTGATCAGTGTTGTGATGATCTTTGATCAGTGTTGTGATGGTGTTTGATGGGTGTTGTGATGATCTTTGATCAGTGTTGTGATGATCTTTGATCGGTGTTGTGATGATCTTTGATTAGTGTTGTGATGGTGTTTGATGGGTGTTGTGATGATCTTTGATCAGTGTTGTGATGATCTTTGATCAGTGTTGTGATGGTCTTTGATCAGTGTTGTGATGGTCTTTGATCAGTGTTGTGATGATCTTTGATCAGTGTTGTGATGGTGTTTGATGGGTGTTGTGATGATCTTTGATCAGTGTTGTGATGATCTTTGATCAGTGTTGTGATGGTGTTTGATGGGTGTTGTGATGATCTTTGATCAGTGTTGTGATGGTCTTTGATCAGTGTTGTGATGATCTTTGATCAGTGTTGTGATGGTGTTTGATGGGTGTTGTGATGATCTTTGATCAGTGTTGTGATGGTCTTTGATCAGTGTTGTGATGGTCTTTGATCAGTGTTGTGATGATCTTTGATCAGTGTTATGATGATCTTTGATCAGTGTTATGATGATCTTTGATCAGTGTTGTGATGATCTTTGATCAGTGTTGTGATGGTCTTTGATGGGTGTTGTGATGATCTTTGATCAGTGTTGTGATGGTCTTTGATGGGTGTTGTGATAGTTTTTGATGGGTGTTATGATTTTCGATCTCTGTTATGTCTTTGGTGGCTTTTGTTATGGTCTTTAATGGATTTTGTGTCTTCGTTGAGTGTTACGACGGGTCGTATGGAAGATACGATTAGGGTGACGGTGGAGCAGCCCAGTCACTCTCGACAAAGAATCCCTGTAACTGCTGAACCTTCAGTGGAATACTTGACAACCTCACTGCCTTTGTCAAGTCTTCCAGATTTCACCACTATGTATGTGGCCCATCATGTGTGATGAAAATAAGACAAGAAAACATAGCGAGCTTTTCTACCCTATATTTAACTGTCATATATAGTGGCGTAGCAGCACATTGCTGATGAGTCGAGTTTTGTTAAATTATCAAAAAATTGTAAAAACACATCTTTTTTTTTTTTTAGATTTTGCCACCGAAGCTGATTTATTGCGCATCTGTCCACTTATTGAGGAATACAGAGACAGACAGTATAATAACCTATGTGACATGTCAAGATATCTTATTAATGAAAATAAGATACCAGATATACTAAGCAAATTTCCTAAATTTGCTTGTAACAGATAAGTGAACTATAGATATGTAGATATAAATCCATATGTATTCCTGTTAACCCTTTGGGGCCTAGTTCCTGGGCCTTTTGTGTATCCATATGCTCTCGCGCTACCGTCCACAGGATGGATATGGGGTGCACAATAAACTAGCCACTTCGGTGGCAAAATCTAAAATCTAATCTATTGCGCATCTCATAACCATCCTGTGGAAGGTAGCACACGAGCATATAGATACACAAAAGGCCTAGAAACTAGGTCCTGAAAGTGTTAACAGGAGTACACCTAGCTTTATGTCTACAGTTCACTTATCTGTTACAAGCAAATTTAGGAAATTTGTTTAATATATCTGGCATCTTATTTTCATTAATAAGATATCTTGAAAGATCCTTTCTCATTTGCTTTCTGCATTACTACCTCGACTCACACTGTACCAGTACATTTGCGGTCAGGTGGTAGATTACTAAGATGTTCTACAAAGTTAACAAGTATGGTCTGTGAAGTTTGAATTAAATTTCCTTGTACTAGAAAATACTTGAAGGTTAGGTCCCCAATGCCCACACCACCATAACAACTTACTCGAGTGAGAGATAACGGGAGCAAGCGTAAAATAAATCCAGTGGAAAGCAGCGTTGTCATGGGCACAGAGAACAATGTCAACATCTATAGACCAAGATTTTTTAACCTACTACCAGCAGATACCGGAAAGAATACCGAAATAAAGAAGTTTTCAAGAGGACGCTGCCTCCTACACAAGTGCCAGATCAGGAAGGTTGTGATAGCTGTGTTAGCCTGCAGACCGCTGGCAGCAACAACCTGACTAACCAAGCAGTCAACAAGGAAGTCTAGCCACAAACCAGGCTACGAGGGTAGAAGAACCTTTAAAACAGGTCACAGATAAGAGAAGATTTCGTTCGGATTTTTAACCCCAGAGGGTTAGCCACCCAGGATAACCCAAGAAAGTCAGTGCGTCATCGAGGACTGTCTAACTTATTTCCATTGGGGTCCTCAATCTTGTCCCCCAGGATGCGACCCACACCAGTCGACTAACACCCAGGTACCTATTTGCTGCTAGATGAACAGGACAACAGGTGTAAGGAAACGTGTCGAAATGTTTCCACCCGCCGGGAATCGAACCCGGGCCCTCCGTGTGTGAAGCGGGAGCTTTAGCCACCAGGCCACCGGGCACTGATATATCACAGGTGTAGTATGAAAGGCACAGTGAGGTTCAGTTAAAGGCAGCCTGAACATACATGTCCTGCCAGATGGATGACAAGTCGATCTAAAATAATTCCTCCTCATATTATGATCACATTCCTGTTAAATTTTAGTTTGTACTGGCGCGCAGAGAATTAGACGTTTACACCAGAGTCAGTGGTACTAGGCTGGTGATTAGTTTTTCACCTCTCGTGCACTAGTCCACGAGAGCTATTAAAATGCTTATAATTCCTAGAATAAGCGAAATGCTTAAAAATATTTATGTTTGATGTAGTCATGCTATGCCATCCACTGTGTCCATAGCATTAATGTTGTCTCGCTGAAAGACGATGGGCAAGTGTCTTGATCTCTACTTCGTCACTGACGTGGACCACCAACAACCTGACTGGTCAGAGTGGTCTCTGACCAGTCAGGTTGTTGGTGGTCCACGTCAGTGGACAGAGGATCGAGCTCATTGCGTTGAATGGATTATACGGGTTTACAGCTTCACGAAATGCAATACAATCTGCTTTATCATTACAATGATCAGCGAGAATCAGAAGTGTTGGGTCATCCAGGTCAAGCGTGGAGGAGAGGGTCGCTACGGCTGACCTCCCTGGAATGTGCTGTGACCCGTGACACAGCGGCGTGGCAGGCGTGCCTCTCTGGTCAAAACGGAGAGGTCATGACCTCTGCCTCTGACTCACTCCCATGAAAAACGTGACCTGCTTGACCTTGGCCAGTTGGTAAGGTCAGTTGGTTGGACCTTGGTATCGTTTCCTGAAAGATTATCTGTATTGTTTGATTTATAGTTTGTTGGGTGTGGTAGTGTTGTTTTAGTACCACCGTCGTAGAGGTTGCTGTTAGTTTACATTTTTAGTATATTCTAGGTGTGAAGTAAGGTTTATGCGGGTTTTATATACAGCTGTTCTTACAGACAGCTGATTAAGTTTTCCAGAATGTTTTCATTAAGTACCATAAAAGGATGTTGGAAATAAATCTCACAGTGTGACTTTATCGGTCTATCTTAATTTACATCTGCCTAATGTACCATTGTTGTGTGCCTTAACCTACACTGTCGTCAGAACCAAAATTAGTTTGGTTAACTGGATTTAAAGTTTATCGACTACACGAAGGTCATTAACCTGTCTTCTCTCACTTGACAAGTATAAGTATCTGATCCTGTTTGAGCTTGTTGTATTGATTTGATGCTCAGCTATATGGTCATTTACTTGTACTGTGAACCACCTCTGACTTCACTTTAACCGTAAAGTTTAATTATGTTGCTTCATTCTTTTCTTGTGGCCTTCAACATATTTATGTCCATTTGGTAAACTCTGGGTGCTTGTTTCTCTTCGGCTGTAAATACGGTGTGTTCAGCCTGTTTTGACGGGCGAAGTAAAGTTGTTGAAACTTTGGCAAGTCAGCCATTTCGCCTTGGATGCCTCCCTACCTTGATGAATATCTTCCAGTGACTCCGGCTTATTGTCGAAGATGACTTGAGGAGACGTATATTTCAGCTCTCCTCCTTAAATGTTTGCCTCTTTGACTGATGATTTTTTTCCTTGTAATAACATGCTGGAAGACTTTTTCTCATTCAGTGTCTGCTTCTTCAGACTGGCTAATCTTCATAAGGCCTCGTGGATTCTCTGTATCTGTGTTACCTCCTTGTGGACATGTTGACCTAGATTCTATCTTCTGTCATCTAAGTGTTTGTGGTACTACACACCTGGTAACTTTAGGTTATCTTCGGTTTTTGTATAGCTATTGTGATAAGGTATTTATTTTTTTTATTAATAGTGTTTTCTTCTTTGTCTGTGAATTTATTTAAAAATATCTATTTATTATTCTGTTCGTTTGTCAGTTTTTTTCCTGATTACTCCCGTATGTATGGTTACAATAGGAGTTTACCAGATTAATACCGAACTACTGTGAAGTTGGTTTCAAGAGGAGGGAAGAGTGGGAAGGGGGCTATTCCATTAAGATTGACGTTGAGTCACATAACACTTGTACTGTTCAAGTGGGAACTTGAACCGTACAAGTGTTATGTGAGAGTTTTGTGTTGTCTCCTTGTGCTTTACCTTGTGGTTACTCGGGTCTCATCTGGGGTGGCAAGTGCGTCTCGGCGGTGTTGTACCCTTGAGGCGGAACCTTGGCTTACCTCCACCCTTCTGGTATATTATTCACCAGGCTGTTACTGTTGGCAGCTCGTATCACCCACCTGTTACTTTACCAGAGACAAAGAGATGAACACACAGGGAGGGAGACGGAAGAACATAATAGAGAGGGAGCGAAAGAGAGAAACAAAAAGGGCGCGGGAACATAGGGAGAGAGAGTGTGGAACTGTTGACTATGACTATGCTATTCATGGGAGGTCATCACACGAGGTTTTAGGAGCCGGGACGTTTTCAAATAAGTCATAAATATCGATGGTGAAAGAAAAGTGTATCAGCTGGGTGTTTTGGCCGCTGTTCGAGTGTGACCGAGGCCTCGGTGTTATGAGGTGGCTGGGTTAGTGTTACCCGTTATATGCCGGAGGTGTTACTTGTTTTTATTATTGTCTGATGTATTATGTTATTAGTTATTCACATTCTGCACTAGTTTGTACTGTCTTGTCTTTGTGACCTTGACACAAAGTAAAATCTGTGGTGCTTGTCAATGAATAAATTTGGGTCCATTGTATGATCTGGTATATAGTGAGGCTGTACGATAAATAAATGGTAGTGGACGTGTTTACTCGTATACCTGGAGTTTACCTGGAGAGAGTTCCGGGGGTCAACGCCCCCGCGGCCCGGTCTGTGACCAGGCCTCCTGTATAGTTGTACTCTCGTTGTTGTGTTTGCAGGAAGTCGCTTCATTGCTCCTGGCTCTTCCTTTTAATTAACTACTGTCAACAGGCTTTATGATTTACGGCTTTCAGTGCACGATCATACTTACTATTGAACTGTTTTCATTCAGTCTCTTCGTGTAATTCACTCCACTTACTATCCTGGTACCGAAAACAAATTTTAACGTCCCTTTGAGTAATTTGTATTTTTAAACTGACATCTACATCACTTAGCTCCCTCTCGTCTTAATCTATCTACTTTATCGGATCTCCTGAGTATTCTGTTTCATGATCATGTCCCTCTTGTCCCTCTTTCTTGTCGCCAAATTTTGGATCCTCTCTAGTGTCATAATATACTTAGACTTATATGCGCTCCATATCTTTATCCTTGTAAGGTGATTACAGTGCCTGTGTTCCTAGGCTTTATCTTGCGTCTGTCCTCATTTCTTCCCATATTCTTAGTACTTTACACTTATCAGTATTAATTCTAGTAGTCACTTTCATAGCCACTTTACAGTTTGTTCAAATCAACTTTGACCATCTCTCGTCCTCATTAATTCATATATCTTCAGTGGTACTATGCGTTTGAGCTTCCTCAGGCAAGTTCTTTATGTATATGTGGAACAGCAGAAATTCAGACGTTGAGCCTTCCACTTGTCACCCTTGTCCACTTCAATACCTCTTTATGTGTGTGTGTCGAGGCAAATGTGTATACTAAGAGATAACTCAATAAGTGAAAACCCAAGGCCTTTCAGCACCCACCCTTCCAATATAAGGTGGGATTCCCAACTGACTTCCAAGTTCCAGCTGTCTTCAAGACAGAACTTGTTAAGTTCCCGGACATTTGTGATCAGTCACGTTGTTCTTACGTTGGACTGCGTTCTGTTAATACTAGCATCTGAGTGATCAGACCATTAACCAGGATGGCCTGGTCTGGACCTGTTCCACGGGGGCGGTGACCCTTGGAATCAACAACTAGGGAAGGGAGTGTTGTGGGAAACAAAAATTAATCTCTAATGAAATACATATTTACTTATTTTTTAGGACTGTATATGTGATACATGAATGCGGTTTAGTATCTTAAAGTGAAAAAAAATACTTAATTTGAAGATTTATATATTTGATTTTTTTTATACTGTACTTTTTGATTGTAATTTATTTTTGTGTAAGTGAATGAAGCACTTTTGCTAGAAGCTTGCTTAAATACTTGATGTTTGTGACAAGGATATTGTAGTTTTTGAGTGTACTGAATCATATTTATTCAGTAGGAAGATTACATTGTGGCACCGTATAAAATGCATCACCTGATGTTGACCTGCGTGCCTTCCTAATGAGCAGGTTTAAACGCCACTCTCACCGAAAATTATAAAATAACGTGCTGTGGGACACGTGCTGGAGGTTAAGCAGTGGAAGAATCTGCATTACGGAGTGGTTAAGAGAGGTGTTCATAGAGCCACTGAAACCCGGAATTGTTTGGCCGTTCGTTAAATAGCCTGAAGGCAGGGCCAAGGCTCGACCCCTTACAGCCAGACTAGACGAGTGCAACTAGATGACTAAAACCACACAGGGTTAACTACATTTTTTTTTCTGGCGCATCACAGACACCAGAGCTCAACAGTGAAGTTAGCAGCTGTTAGCATTTCTATACAGCTGCGAGCGTGAGCAGAGAAGTGAATGTTACCTCGTGTTTTCTGCCAGCTCCCAGCACAGCTTTATTGGTCATATTTATTACTCGTGTTTTCATCGTATAGCTAATCTATATTTGATTGTTATCCATATATCAATTTATTGATATCCAAACTCATGCTTATTGTTTATTGTTTTAAAATCTATCGACTACACAAATTCATTAAGGGTTAGTCTGTACACCATGCGAGTTCTATATGTGTCTATTGGCCGCTATCACCAACAGCTTGGTTAACCAGGCGGTCCACAGGGAAGCCTGGCCTCGAGGAGTGCGAAGGTAGAATCCTCGAAACTGGTCACAGTTACGTAATGGTCACGACTTGGTTCACGTTTTCTTTGTGGCGATGGTCCTTCTGTACGCCAGCCCTCTCTATCCGTGTTTTCCCTCTCCGTTTTTCCAGTCTCTTTCCTGGTTCCCTCCTTCCTGTTTCTTTCCTGGGTCCTGTCTTCCTTTCTCTTTCCTGGTTTACTTCTTTCTGTCTATTCTGGTTCCCTCCTTCCAGTCTTTCTGGCCCCCTCCATCCAGTTTCTTTCCTGGTTCCCTCCTTCCCGTCTCTTTCCTGGTTTCCTCCTTCCAATGTCTTTCTGGTTTCCTCCTCCTTGTCTCTTTCCTGGTTCCCTCCTTCCTGTCTCTCTTATTCTGGTTTCCTCTTCCATTATCTTTCCTTGTCCCCTCCTTCCGGTCTTTCCTGATGTCCTCCTTCCTGTCTCTCCTGGTTCCCTCCTTCAGGTCTATTTCCTGGTTCCATCCTTCCAGTCTCTCCTGGTTTCCTTCTTCCTGTCTTGGTTCCCTTCTTCCAGTCTTTCCTGGTTCTCTCCTTCCAGTCTTTCCTGGTTTCCTCCTTCCAGTCTCTTTCCTGGTTCCCTCCTTCCTGTCTCCCTTCTTCCTGGTCCCTCAGCCTGCTCTGTAATGAAATCTGCGACCTCTTAATAAATGCTGTAATTTGTATTCATGAAGGAACGTGTACAATTCTTGTTTTTTGTGTTCTCGATGGTAGCAAGTACAGTGGTAGTTATTTTTAGCCCACTGAAGGACTAATTCCTAACTTCTCTTAGTATATATATATTTTTTTTTGGCGTGGAGTGAAAGCATTCCTGTTTGGTCTTAAGTTTCCTTTCGTTTGAAACTTAGTTTGTGGTAATTTTGGAGAATTTCAGAGTGCGTCTCCAGTGGATTTCCGGGAATGGTTGGGAACATTGGAATTTGCTCTTGGAATGAGTGTGTTTCTGAATAAAAAATAAGATGTATTGAACACCTGCACATGTTAGGAAAAAAAAACACGTAGGGAGAAAAATGAGGAAAAATTGGATTAGTAGTATTTCTGGACCTCCATCTGAGGTCCTCACCAGAGGCATGTTGAAACATACACACCATTCCACTTTTTCCATGTTTCTGTCGTCATGCCTTTTTTTTTCTTAACTTTGTGTGTGCATGTAATCACCTTTTTGGAATTACCTCTTTGTAGTGACAAGAGCAACGCTACTCTCATGGTGTTCCGTTTTCGGAATTTAATCTGTTATATAATTTATTATGTCCAGTGGTTGTAGAACTTCCTTGTGAAACATCGCTTTGAAAAATTAGACATATGTGCATCATGTGGGCATCCTTATTGTAGACATTTCGCCATCCAATGGTTTTATCAATACAAATTCAAGGACATAATTACGAGACAGTAGACCTGTATACAAAAGATGAGATAATCAGTCCCTCAGCCTTAGGGTTGGTAAAGAGCATCGTAGTAGTGAAGAGTCTACAATAAAGATACCCAGATGTTGCACATGTGTCTAATTCTTCATCTTGGCGGTATTGTATACCATACATGTACAGACATGGCTCTGTTCTACCAGTCTGTGGAGAACTATTTAATTTCCTTCTGTATAGCTTCTTCATGCTAGTTTGGGGAATGATCTTGACCACTGAGTGATTATTTATGTTGGTGCACACTTTACAGTGCTCAAGCGACTTAGAGTTTAATAGTGGCTTGTTTTATTTTTTCAGGTAAGGGAGTGAGGAATGCTGTCTGAGGTTGATTGAGAGGTTGGCTTCCTTCTCCCAGGTAAATATGAGGTTGACCATCTCCTGCAGAAATAACAGAGGGTGTTCTCCTCTTTCAGGGGTGGGTGAGAGGTTGGTCTTTCAAAGGTAAGTGTGAGGTTAGTGTCCTCTCTGAGGTGAATGTTAGGCTAGGGAGAGGGTGGTGTTCTCTCTCAGAGGTGAATGTGAGGCTGGTCTCCTGACTCTTCTCCCCTAGTTGGGAGGGAGTCTTCAAGTAGGTGCAAGTAAGGGTGTAAGTAGACGGATGAGTGGCAGCATTGTGTAGCTCCTTGTGCAGCGCTGATGGTAGGAAGGGTTGTAGTAATGTAGGAAGGGGAGAGAATAGTTAGTGGTCGTAGTGTGTACTAGTCATGATTGTAAAGAGGCATTGGAAGAAGTTTTTCGATTATGTACTCTGCTCCAAGGAGTATAGCTAGAGGAATTTCAGGAAATAATTTAGGTGTTTGAACTGATGCGGGCAGGGAAGGTTCTTTTTATTTTTCAGGTCTAATATTTCATTTGTCTTCAATGGTGCTTTTAGTGAAAATCATTATTCCGATCTAGTGAAGATAGATGCATTAAAGAATATTATCTGTGGCTTGGTATCTCTTGTTTTGAAAGTTCTTGTTATCCATGCAGTCATTTTTTTTTTAGTTGCGATGGTAACACTGTTGTGATCCTTGCAAGTAAGATCTACACACATGGTTAATCCCAGGTTCCTTAAATTCCTCTTCCATTCCGTAGTACTATTTGACTGGTTTCTTTATTCATACTTTGATTTCTTATATATTTCATCGCAGAGGAACAGACATTTATCCTTCAACATGTTTCTTTTTGTTGATCGATAAAATTTTCATACAAATTCTAAGAATGAGAAATATTAGTAGAGCAAGTTCCCAACCCTGAGATATAGAGCCTTAGATTTTACCTTTTTTTCTCTCACTGTTATTCTTTAGTTCTTGTTTATTAGAAATTGGAAGATCTACATATTTTTCCGGTTAATCCTTTTGTCAACACTTTGTGCTGTCACACGATGATGACACTTGTCGGGGACTGTTGCAGTCTGTGTACATTACATTAACATGTTTCGTGTTGAGTAGACATTCAGAATCATGCTGTTAGAAGCGGTAGCGTTCTATAAACACACGTCCTGGCTTATGTAAATATTGTGATCCGTGTATTTTATAGTCATATTTCTTGCTTGTAAAAGACTCTTATATTGTGCGATGTCTTTGATTTTGGTGTGTGTATGTATGAGTGCGTGTAATATATATATATATATATATATATATATATATATATATATATATATATATATATATATATATATATATATATAATTATTTTATTGCCACTTTTCAAGTGGGGATATTTCAGTGTTATTCATATTTTGTGGAATATCGCCTGTTTTTATGTGTTCTGTGCCTTCGGTAAGGTGCATGTGTATGCTACCAGTGACTTCTTTGACTGGACATGGCGGGCCAGAGTGAATGAGCATGCTAGTGGCTTCTTCAAAGTCAAGTGAGGTTAGGGGTCATGTCAGACATGTTGGCAGAGTTTGGTATTGAATGCACGACAAATACAAGTGGGCTGTCATTCTGTTGCTTGTTTACCATCTCGCTCAACACGGAGTCATATTCTGTCCTCACATTTTCCTTATAATCATATTCGTTGGTATCAGTGAAGGTACCACGGAAGAGCTGCTGAAGTAATGGTGTAGTGGAGAGTGGGTTAAAGTAGTGGTAGCACTTGTAGTGGTGAGTATGAAATGTATAGTAGTAGTTATAATGGAGGGTGTACAGTTGTGGTTGTTGTAATGGAGAGTGCATAGCTGTGGAGGGTGTGTAGTGGTAATAGCAGTAGTAAAGAGTGTGTAGTGATACTGATGAGATGCAATGTCAAAGAAAGTTGTGGCTGGTGTTTGTTGAGAGTGCCAGTGCCAGACGCCCCATGCACCACACACTTCACAGTGGCACTCAGCCTAAAGATGACCCGCTGCCCTAAGACGACGGATTAACTGAATACTGCGAGGGATCAACAGGGATTACTGAGCACCGAGGAGTGGATTACTTTGTGGGATTACAGTACTGGTTAGTGGCCAAGAAGGAGTGAGAGGATTAACGTTGAGGGCTAATGACATCTTCCCGACTGTAATGGCAGCAATTAAGGCATACATTATATGCCGCAGGTAGTGATCGTAAGGACATTTTTTAAGACATATGGGTAACATTACATTTTTCGTTTATCGTCATTAGATCCACAGCATTGCGTGAATATCTTTTATGTAGCATGTGAATCCTTCCAGCAGGAGTGTCTGTCACACTTTTGACTACCAGTATATGATCCACAACTTACCAGCAGGGATGTAAAGAATCATGCCTGTACGTTTCGCCTGGCCAAGGAATCTAACCCGAGACCTCTGGGGTGTGAGCTGAACACTGACGAACATGGGATTAGCCCATGTACGACGGCTGTGTGAACAGACCTTCGTAAAACGTATAAACTGTCGCCATGTACATCATGGAACTGCCTTATATGAAGCGTTCCTTTGATATATGTAACCAGTTTCAAGAATTCTTCTATTCTTAAACCTTCTACTCTCAGCGCCCGGTCTGAGGCTAGACTTCATTTTTGGCTACTAGGTCAGCCAAACAAGCGGCCATCAGTCCCACATAATTATCACAACTTGGTTGATCATCCATTTTAAACAGGTAGTTGCTAAGCATCCTTTTGATAACCTTGCTCTGGCAGTATTTGTTATCTCAGCTGAAAGAAGGTTGAAAAGGCGTATGAGGCTGGCAGAGTAAACTGCAGAGTTTAATTCGATCTTGGTCCTGATTAGCAGTTCAAAACACTTCGCCACCTCAAATGCCCCCATTAATCATTCCCTTTAAAAAATTGCATTTAAAAATAAATACAGACTCATTCATTGATTTATATTAGAAGGTAACAGAAAAGTCCCGGATTCCATCAACTGCAGGGCAGCTCCTCAAGGAAGGTTCCTTCATGCCGAAGAAGGGCTCTTCTGAGGAATTGAATACGACCGCTCGTTTAGATCAGATCTGATTGCCTCTTATTACCCCAGGAGCTGTATGACTTCTACGGATTTAGCACGCCCCATCCCATCAATATAATAATGTCATAATAACCATCGGGAGGCCTGGTCATGGACCGGGCCGCGGGGGCGTTGATCCCAGGAATAACCTCCAGGTAACCTCCAGGTAGGAAGAGATGTATGGACAAGTCTCCTTACAATTGGTAACCATATTTACCTAGACAGGCATCTGGGTGTGTTTGACTTGGGTGGATCGCATCCGAGAGAAAAGGCTCCATTACAAATAATTAATAATAATAATGCAGATGGGGCGCCGTGAGCATTATTCTGCCTTAAGAGATGAGTCCTGGGGAACCATGAGCCGACCCCCGGAAACAGAAATGGGTGAGTGCATGTATAAACACTGGCCCCCAGTGAGGCAGCAAGATGGCTGAGAAGTGAGGGAGACCGTGGACAGTGAATTACTGAGCAGTGTCCTGTGTGACACACTGCAAGGGGAAATTCCTACCTGGTTAGTCATACACAAGCATCAGAGTACCTTGTGCTCTGGGAGAGATGAGATGAGAGGGAGAGAAAGGAAAGCTGAGATGAGAGAGATGCAAGGGAAGCTAAGATGAGAGGGATTGGAGGGGAAGATAAGAGGGAGGGGAGGGAAGCTGAGATGAAAGTGGGGGGTGGGAAGCAGAGATTAGAGGGAGGGGAAGGGAAACAAATATGAGAGAGAGAGGGGGGGATGCCGAGGATATCTATTTAAACAAGACAGAACTCAAAACATTAAAGATTTAGGCTTATAGAGGATAAAGGAAACAATGAAATTGATAGTTGAGCTGTTGAGGAGTGGAACAAGCGGCCAAGTAGCATTACTGAAGCCAACACTCTTTTGTAACCCCTTAAGGAAGATCCCTTGATACAGGTGAGGGCTCTCCTTCCAAGAAGCTGGACTTTGCCTACTCTTGGATCAAGGCTAAATGCCTCCTGTTACTGAGGCACTGTATGACCCGTGTGGGTTTAGTGCATCCGGGGTGGGTAGGCTACTATATTCGGGAGTGGCAGATGGTGGTCATAATCAAGATTGGTGATGTACCGAGTAGGGGGCAGGTCGCTAGGTCACTACCTCCTGTTCTGCCACCTCCTGCTCTACCACCTCCTGCTCTGCCACCTCCTGCGTTATCACCTCCTGCTCTACCACCTCCTGCTCTGCTACCTCCTGCTCTGCCACCTCCTGCGTTACCACCTCCTGCTCTACCACCTCCTGCTCTACCACCTGCTCTGCTACCTCCTGCTCTTCTACCTCCTACTCTACCACCTCGTGCTCTGCCACCTGCTCTGCTACCTCCTGCTCTGCTACCTCCTGCTCTGCCACCTCCTGCTCTGCCACTTCCTGCGTTACCACCTCCTGCTCTGCTACCTCCTGCTCTACCACCTTTTGCTCTGCCACCTCCTGCTCTGCTACCTCCTGCTCTGCTACCCCCTGCTCTACCACCTCCTGCTCTGCCACCTCCTGCTTTACCACCTCCTGCTTTGCCACCTCCTGCTTTGCCACCTCCAGCTCTACCGCCTCCTGCTTTAATATATTACGTTCTACCTTTTGATATACATCCTGCACCGCCTACTCGACGACCTCATGCTGTTAAACCTGCTGCTTTACCCTACAGTAGGTGGTACAGCAAGCAGTGCCACTGCTCTATCACGTTTTGTTTTACTCCTGTTCTACCACCACACAAAGAGAAGAGAGGCAGCAGCTGCATTAGTCTGGCCACGGGTGTGTATGGCTGATTCAAATATTGACCCTGAGTATCAGTTCCACTATCGTGTACTCACCGTGTGTGTGTGTGTGTGTGTGTGTAGCTGTATTCCCATGTATTTACCGAGTTTGCGAGGGCTGAGTCTCAACTCTTGGCCCAGTCTTTTAAAACTATAGTTTCCGGCATTATTGGTTCCTTGCCTCACGGACCTTATTAAATATTATCTTGAAACCATATATGGTGTTTGTCTCCGTCGTTTCATCAAGTTCATTCCACTTATGCCCTCAAACTGGAGAAGTATTTCCTAACATCACTGTGGCTTGTCTGTAAGATTTGCTTCCATATCTGCCTCCAATTACCTGTGATTTTCATTATCCGCATCTGTCATGTTATTATCCTCTAAGCATTGTGCATTTTGTAATCATATTCTCTTTGGTCCTGATCACTGCTAACGTAATCAGATTCAGTTCCTTAGTTTCACGCCAAAGCTTGAATTAGTCTTGTTGTAAACCTAGTTGTACTCAGTTGTCTTATCGACCGCATTTATTGATATGACCGGGCCTCAGAGATCAGATATCTTCTCTTGAAATTATCTGTGGCGTTTGCTTCAGACGAAGCAAGTACTTCCTAACATCCCTGTAACTCGTTTGTGTCTTCAGCTTCCATCGGTGCCTCCTCGTCTCTGGTCCCCTCCTATCAATCAGTCTTTACCCTGTCGAGTTCACTGATTATTATGATCTTAATTATTTTATCTCCTCTGGTTTCCTCTGGTGTTGTAAGTTGTAATTCCTTTATTCTGTCTTTGGGTCATTTCTTTGAACCCCGGGACTACTCTCTGGGATTTTTTGTTTTGTTTTCGGATATGTTTATTCAGGCGAGGGCTTCATCTTGGTGGCACGCACCCTACATGGACCTTGGTCAGACCTATTATAAACAGGTCTTCTGGAGTGCATGCCGAGTCGTGATGCTTTGACCCCATGACGTCAGAGTCGCCACACGCCAGTATTAGTGTGGTTCCCTCACCACGTGTTCAAGATATTTATTTACATAACGATGTCAAACAGTTGTTCGGTGTACGGTTGTTTTGACACCAAGAGAATGATGAAAAGTTCTAATATGAGGTGTTTTTCGTTCTCCAGAGAAAAACTATACAGAAAAATGTGAGCCTGTGCTGGTAGCCATTCTGATACAATCAGCCCTAAACTGCAGTGAATTGCAACCCCCAAGAACACAAGAGCACTGAAGATCCAGTGCCTTCTCTTATTACCACATGTTGAGTGTGATTACTTTTGGTGTTTTTATTATTATTAGTAGTAATAGTAGTACTAAGGTGTGGGTGGTGAGCATGGGACGGGTAAGAGGGTCGTGGTAGACGGGTGGGAGGAAGGGAACCGAAACGTCGTCATAAGTTTCAGTCTCCTGTGCGCGGGTTATTTGTGTATTCAGGTTATGGAAGGGATGGGTTGGAGAGGCAATACAAAGATAAGGTGTACGGCAGGTCAGTGAGGAATGGGCATAGGAGGAAGGTGAATCTTGAAGAGGGTTGAGAAAAGGTGAGAGGTATAAAAGAAGTGTTGTGGAGGAAGGAGGGTAGAGTGATATATAGAGAAAGAAGGGAAGGGAGGGTGTAGAAGGCAGGTTGTGGGCGGAGGGAAGGGTACAGGAGAGCTGCTGAGGGTGTGAAGGGAGGAGTGTGTTTCCTGACGCGGGTCTTAGTCATATGATGACACGCAGCTGAAGCTTTTGGTCATCTGACCAAAACCTGCCGCTGGCTTACCCGTCCACCCCTTTAAAACTTATGGTTATGATTATATCATGATTTTTAAAGGGATGAGTGTAACGGAGTATGTCCACCAGGTGAAGAACTCACCCACCCGCGACCTGTAACCTAATACATGTATTTTGCTCTCCAAACCATCTGTCACCTGTGTGCAACGACCACGTGTTCCATATGCAACGCACCTGTCACCTGTGTATAACGACCATCTATCAAAACGAGCACAACATATAGGACGGAGGTCGACCATCTCATAGGACGTCGTGTACCAGTAAAAGACGTGTTAATTACATATGATGTCATATAGAGAAAATAATAAGTTACTTTCAGCAAAGGCCAGGGATGATTTATGAAAACTTTCAGAACAAGGGAAACAATGCTAATGATGGTTCTTTTCTGATCACTTGTTCTCTCGCGACTTAGCATATTGTTCTCTGCTCTCGGCGCCTTTATAAACAGGAGAGAAAGCAGAGCTGGTAAATGTAGAGAGATCGTAAAATGTCTAAATGACCGGGAACGCGGGAAAGCCCTTACTTAGATTGTTCTCTCTGGTGAGCAAGTTCAGTGAATTAATGGAGGCCACCTGATAATTATATTAATGGTAACGCGCTAAACCAATATGGGTCATACAGCTTCTGGGGTAATGTAAGGTAATCAAATTTGTTTAGAGGAAGGGAAGGGTATCTCCAGTTTCTTGAATCAAGAGTTCTTCACATATGGGAAGAATGAAGAATGTCGGTGTTTACGGCTTCGTTCAAAACAGGAGAGATATTAGAGCTAGAAAAGATTGAAACCATTTACTGCCCGCATACTGCCAATAGAGCATTTAACTTTCTGATAATTCCTCAGAGTACTTGTACTCTGCGGAGAGAAGACTCAGACACTTGTTAATATATACACAGAAGATAAGGACTTGCTCCCAAATCTATACATGATACGATACGTTAGATTTCTTCTTAAGATATATGGGGCAAAACTATGTACGATATTTTCCTGAAGGTATGGTACGATGCGGTACTTTTCAATTACAAATAAACGTACCTTGCAGTACACTGGGGTAACAGATCAAGTAGCAAGTGGAAAATGGGGTTATGAAAAGCAGGGTCGCTATGGGCACAGAAAGAGAACACTGTCATCATCCGTATTTCAAGACTATTCAACCTGCTATCAGCAGATACTAGAAATATTGCCAAATCAACCGAGCTATGATAGCTATGTAGGTCAAAGGGTCAGCAACAGCTTGGTTGAACAGGCAACCAACAGGTCACAGGCATTCACGTCGTGCAGTGCACTTGAAGTGAACTACACAGGCAACACACTTGACTACACGTCGTGCAGCACACTTGACTTCACGTGCAGCACACTTGACTACACGTCGTGCAGCACACTTGACTACACGTGCAGCACACTTGACTACACGTCGTGCAGCACACTTGACTACACGTCGTGCAGCACACTTGACTACACGTCGTGCAGCACACTTGACTACACGTCGTGCAACACACTTGACTACACGTCGTACAACACACTTGAATACACGTCGTACAACACACTTGACTACGCGTCGTACAACACACTTGACTACGCGTCGTACAACACACTTGAATACACGTCGTACAACACACTTGACTACGCGTCGTACAACACACTTGACTACACGTCGTACAACACACTTGACTACAAGTCTGCAACACTTGACTACACGTCGTACAACACACTTGACTACACGTCGTGCAACACACTTGACTACAAGTCTACAACACTTGACTACACGTCGTACAACACCTGACTATACGTCGTGCAACACACTTGACTACAAGTCTGCAACACTTGACTACACGTCGTGCAACACCTGACTACACGTCGTACAACACACTTGACTACACGTCGTGCAACACCTGACTACACGTCGTACAACACACTTGACTACACGTCGTGCAACACCTGACTACACGTCGTGCAACACACTTTACTACACGTCATACAACACACTTGACTACACGCCGTGCAACACCTGACTACACGTCGTACAACACACTTGACTACACGTCGTGCAACACCTGACTACACGTCGTACAACACACTTGACTACACGCCGTGCAACACTTGACTACACGTCGTACAACACACTTGACTACACGCCGTGCAACACTTGACTACACGTCGTACAACACACTTGACTACACGTCGTGCAACACCTGACTACACGTCGTACAACACACTTGACTACACGTCGTGCAGCACACTTGACCACACGTCATACAACACACTTGACTACACGTCGTGCAACACACGACTACACGTCGTGCAACACACTTGACTATACGTCATACAACACACTTGACTACACGTCGTACAACACACTTGACTACACGCCGTGCAGCACACTTTACTACACGTCGTGCAGCACACTTGACTACACGTCGTGCAGCACACTTGACTACACGTCATGCAACATATTTGAAGTAATTATTCCTAGTTTCACCACGTAATTTACCGATGTGTATCTTATTTTTACGCCTCCTTAATTGTTACATTACTGCAGGTCACATACATGTGTATCCAGGTCGTTCTTAATTCTTGCATTAGTGCGGGTCACCTTGACTTGTTTATCTGGTCGTTGTTAAGGCGCTAGTGAGCTTGTCATAATTAAAACCCGCCTCAGTACATTTAACCCTCATGAATAAATTAACAATAACAAGCATGCAAGTCAAGCATTACTCGTGACTCATTCCTTCATAGTGATCGAGCAAGGGGGTTAAACACACAGCCTCGTCCCTTGCCTCATTTCCTTTCATTTTCTCCCGTACACCAAGTTGGTTGAGAAACTCTCAAGAGGTTCAGTCTGAGGTGCTTGCACTAGGAATACATATATGATTCAAGTCAGTCATGCTTTCACGTCGCAAATATTATTCTGTGTTTGCCTTGTATTTCAAGGCAGGAGAGCAGGAAACTGTAGAGGTCGTATACTGCCTCCCATAGAAGCCATAAAACCTCTAAATTACTCGAAACGGCTCAGAGCATTTAGATTCTTCTCTCTAGAACGGAGAAGAGATGTCTGGTAATATATAAATGGAAAATATTTGAGAACCTGATCCCCAATTTGCACACTGTCATTTTAACTTACCGTAATGAGAGATAATGGAAAGACATTTAGAATAAACTCAGTGGAAAACAGAGGCTTCATAAAGACAATAAGAGAACACTGTCAACATCCGTCGTGCAAGGCGACCTGCTACCAGCAAATAGCAGAAATATTGCCGGAACGAAGATATTTCTCAAGAAAAATTGAATCTCTATCTTCTGCAAGTACCTGATCAGCTGGGCTGTGATGGTTATGTTGGCCAGCGGTTCGCTAGCACCAACAGCTTCGTTGGCCAGACGGTCAGCAGGAAAGCCTGACCTTAGGCCAGGCTGCGAGGGCAGAAAAAACACCTGGAAATCAGCCACAGGTACCAAAAACTAGTAAAGTTGATGAACGTCTAAGAGGCAGAGTCAGGGGGGCTAATACTCAACCTTCACAAACAAATAGTTAAGTTGGCGACAAAGTTGTACGGGAATAGAACAACTATACCGTTCAGAAACAAGAAAGTATTTCAGGAGAGTAGATCAGTGTACCTCCTGCAGTGCTACACAGACTCACGATTCATCACACTGTAACGATTTCACTCACGTCACTTCTTCCTCTTCTACCAGTATATATACGTACTGTATATGTGTGCATTTTGTATCCTCTGTATGATGACTATCGTTTTTTTTTTTTTACAAAAAAGAGAAGTACACATAGGCTCTAAAGGACACTGGTAAAAGTGTTCTTTTTTTTATAAAGTGGTGTAACTACTGGGTCGTCGTTACAAATGCTGGATCGTCGTTACAAATGCTGGGTCGTCGTTATTGTAGTGCTGGTTATCATTAAAAGTGCTGGGTCGTCGTTAAAAGTCTTGAGATCTTATCACGTGTGCTGGATCATCGTCACACTTTCAATCCAAGGTTCAGAAAACACTTGTACACGAGAGACAGGCAATCCTCTGGAATGTTCACTGGGGCCTGTAGGCTGCTTTGCCTTTGACCTTTGGCTTTTATGCCTGTCTTGTCGAAACAGTATGTGTAGTGTTCATGATTTTTGTTTGGCATTTTGTATATCATAGCGGGGTTCTCTGTATTCGGAAATGAAATTACGATTAGTGTATATCAGTTTGTAAAGTTATCTGAGGGCTTTTAGGTTGGGAATATGTATTTGGTTGGGTGTGTATAGTGCGAGTGAGTGAGGGCGCGTGGGCTGGCTAGTATTGGGGTAGTAAACAAAGGACCTTCTGGTTAAGAGGATTTCGTGTAATCGGATTTTAGGTATGCTGAGACGAACTGCCTGGCCAGGGAAGACTTCGAACCCCCTACCCCCCGTATGTATTCACCTAATTGTGGTTGCAGGGGTCGAGTCACAGTTCCTGACCCCTCCTCTTCACTGGTCGCTACTGGGTCACTCTTCCTGCTTCATTGTGGTCCTGAGCCGATAAGCTCAGGACCACATGAAGGGGGGGAAGGGACGGATGAGAAGACACCCATGTATTTCATGAAAGGTAACCAGTTATCAACGTGTCTTACAGAAGTTAGTTGTGCCGCCTGAACGGTTAGTCAATATTGTGCACATCTTGCTCATCCTGGGTGCTCGAGCCGCCATGATCCTCTGCCTCAACCCCCCCCCCCCACTGCCAACCACGATTTTTTATCCAAGGCTTTTAATAAAAGGTCGTTGCCGTCGATTTTTATTAAAGGAGATTCCCAAACCGCGTCACACACAAGAAAGCCATATATCAGGTGAATCTGTAGAAGACACACTTGATCGGTGTTCTTAAGTTTGAAAGTTTCTATTTTGACATAGGCTTATGTAAGGGTTGTCACTGCCTGGTTTAGTAAAGACAATGTGCATAACATTCTCATAAAGTTTTGATCTGCAAGGTTAATTAAACATTTATAGTATATTACGTAGATTTAACCTAAAGATATCTCAAAATCTCTAAACAAAGCACTGAACTCCTGTCCAGTAGTTCTAGCATATTTATTCAGTTTTATTCTGGTCTCTGGCTACAGACTATCAGCAAAGAATATTGTCACCAACACCACCAGTATTAAAGGTGGTAGCACCACCAGCGCTGCCACAACCAGCAGCAGCAGCAGGAGAGGTTGGATAGTTGTCAAGTCTCTGAGACTGCCTACTGTTCCTCGGTGATTTATCACCCTTGTCTCGTGTAGGGTTCCACTTTATTGTCTTATACCCAGAAGCTGTTTAAAATTGATCATTAGTCTTCAGTCCCATCGGGCTCTTTACACCCTCACCTACCATGGGAGTGGTAATAGTAGGTGACGGGAGGGATCGTTACACCCTCTCCAACCATGAGAGTGGCAATGGTAGGTGACCGGGCTTTACCTGGAGTTTACCTGGAGAGGGTTTCGGGGGTCAACGCCCCCGCGGCCCGGTCTCAGACCAGGCCTCATGATGGATCAGGGTCTGATCAACCAGGCTGTTACTGCTACGTTGTGTGATGTGTGTTGCATGTTGTGTTTTGTGTGATGTGTGTGTTATGTGCATGTATATTATGTTTATGTATGTATATGTATATTATGTGTGTATATTAAATGCATGCATGAGGAGCTTGGACCAGCATCTTGGTAAATACAAATTCACATGCAGTTGAGATAATTTGAATATCAGTGGCATAATATCTGAGTTAACAAGGGCATTTGATGAGTTGGAAGGATGCCAAGATGGTCATGGAAGAGAACAACTAGCAAAAATTTTGCTGCCTCAAGACTGCCTTGATGGCAGGTGAAAAGAAGGGGTGAAGGGATCTTTACACCCTTACCTACCATGAGAGTGGTAATGGTAGGTGATGATGGAAAAGGGATCTTTACACCCTCATCTACCATGGGAGAGGTAATGGTAGGTGATGATGTGAAAGAGATCTTTACACCCTCACCTACCATGGAAGGGATAATGGTAGGTGACGATGGGGAAGGGTTGTTTACACCCTCACCTACCATGGGAGGAGTAATGATAGATGACAATGGTGAAGGAGGAAGATTGATTTATCATTATTATTATTATTGTGGAGAAGTGCTAAAACCGTAAGGTTCATGCAGTGCCTGGGTAAGGAGAGGAGAACTGCAATTCCTTGGATGAAAAGCCCTTCACCAACATTCAGACAACACTGTAAAGAGAGAGGATGAACAAGAACGAAGGGGAGAAGACGGATGAGAAAGTTGATAGAGTGGAGAGTAGAAAAATAAGTTGTAGGAAAAAAATGGTAGGATAAATAACGGTTACAAAGGGAAAGAAGAGGGGCGAGGGGATGTTTTATGGTCGCAGCACAAAGTGATGATGGGTATAACAGACGGTAAAGTATGACGAGGTACAGTGAGGGAGTATAACACAAGAACACGTAAAGATGGGGGGGGGGGGAAGCCACATGGAATATAGTATAACAGACGGTAAAGTATGATGAGTGAGGGAGTATAACAGAGGAACAGGTGAAAAGAAGGTAAACCACATGGAATATTGAGTGATTGATCGTCATTTTCATCACTCATCATTAATCATATATATTAACATCAGACTATCATTTTATTATCATAGATTTTTATTGTATTTTTCGTTGTAAGCAAATAGATATACACACCTCTGCGTATATATACAGATACACATCCCAGTGTATATACACGGATACATCCTATATATATTTATATATATATATATGGCGTGCCGAATAGGCAGAATTTGCGATCTTGGCTTAAATAGCAACGCTCATCTTGCCATATAGGGCAAGTGAAAATTTGTGTATGCAATAATGTCGCCAAAATCATTCTGAACCTAACGAAAAAAATATATTTCACTGTGTTTGTTTAGTATTAAATTATTGTAAACAAATCTAAAATATTTTCAGTTGGGTTAGGCTAAAATAAATTGTTCTTGTTATAATAAGGTTAGGTAAGTTTTCTAAGATTCTTTTGGTGCAAAATTAAAATTTTTTACATCAACATTAATGAAAAAAATATATCTTTAAACGTATAAGAGAAAATTTTAGAAAGAATTTAATTTTAAATGAGTTCTTGCTAATTGACCAGTTTTACATATTCGGCACGACATATATATATATATATATATATATATATATATATATATATATATATATATATATATATATATATATATATATATATATATATGTGTATATATATATATATATATATATATATATATATATATATATATATATATATATATATATATGAGATAAACCTTTGTGTATATGCTATGAGAGGTGCAAACCTCGGTGTATATACCTTTACCTTTGACATACTTTTGACGAATTTCGATAGTTTTTCTGCTCCCGGAGACCGGCTCTGGGCCAAGCTTATCTGGTTCTTGCCTGATCAACCAGGATGTTGCTGCTGGCACCCGCTGGCCCACATATCCATCACAGCCTTGTTGATCCAGCAATGTTTCTGATATCTTCTGGTTAAACTGTTGAATATTCTGGGGGCCAATGATGTTGATACATTGTTCTCTTTCGGGGCCCACAGAGTTCCTGCTTTTCACCGGGTATATTTTATAGTTTCGACGTATATATTAATTTGTATCTCGACGCTTTAGCGAGTTTATATAGACTGAGAAATACATTCCTCTCAGTATACATATTCTGAGCAGTGTTGCAGCCGCGGGGGATGGGGAGGACGGCTAAGGGGACTTAAACACCCCAGAGGCAAATACTTTTTTCATTTAATGGCTAATTTTCACTGTTATAGTGACCATCGACCACAGAGGCACGATAATTTAAAGGATTCCACACACACTGAAAATCATGTGTATTCAAATATGATTTCTTTGATTTTTTTTTCAGTACCTTGTCATTTTTAAGCCCTTTTCCCCCAAGACTGAATTCGTGGCTTGAGTCACCATTAGGATGAAGTTCAAGCTGTGCTACTGATTCTGAGATGCACATCTGTCAGTGTACATACAGTGTTGAGGGACAGTGTGCGTGATGCTGGCAGAGTTACTGTTGGTTGTTGACACTGACTAGCGTTAAGATGGTATAAACCTTGGTAATAAATACTGACAGATCGGTTTAAAAAGACACGTTAGCAAACACTAGGACATTACTAGAAACACTAGGACATTATTAGAAAGCGTTTCGGTATGGCTATAGGTAAAATAAAAAAATATTAATTAATTTCAGAATCTTTTGACAGGTGAGCAAAAATTAACGTAATTACATTGCGTACAAATTGGCGGAAGTTGCACATCCGCCAGCCTTCATCAACATATTAAGTTTTAATAAGATAGGTAGCCAGCTCGCAGCCTTGATCTTGTGCCCTCTCACACCACTTCTGCTCACCTCTGGTATATAATTCAAGGTTAGAGGATATTGTCAGAGGAGCATCAGGTGATATTCTCTTTAAGGGTACCTTGATGCCAATGAAGAGCTCTTGATCCCAGTATTTGGAGCTACCCTCCTTTGGATCGAATCTGCTTCTCATTTCTCATGGTGCTATATATAACCCTTGCGGTTTAGCGCTTTTCCCACGAAATATATTAATATATCAGGGATACTGCACTTCACTTTCTCATTTCTGCCAGAGCGCTGCCTGCTGCCTCCCCTCCGCGACTACCAGACGTACGAGGCAGATCCTTTGTCGTGGTGCCAGGCGTATTTCGCCTGGTATTGCGTG
Organism: Cherax quadricarinatus; assembly: GCF_038502225.1. Lineage (NCBI taxonomy): Eukaryota > Metazoa > Arthropoda > Malacostraca > Decapoda > Parastacidae > Cherax > Cherax quadricarinatus. The sequence continues at coordinate 17,415,979 of NC_091309.1, forward strand.
GTATATCAGGTTTATTGTGTAATCGACGTAAGTTAGAGAGTATACAAGGATCTGAGAGGCGTATTTAAGTGTTGGCCGCAAGTCTTCGCCACTGTGGTTCAGTTTGTTTATAATTTGCATTGTTGAATCTCAGCATTAATTCTCTCTATACTTGACGTACTGAATACTAGGTTTTCATACTTCACGACTTGAATGCAACCAGTTCACATTTTACACCATTCGTTTTTACGTTCTTCTTTGCGTCAGTTTTTGAACGTTCCATGTATACAAGTTCATCATAGGGTAGATTATGTTACCTTAGGTATATAAACTTTTAAAAACACGCATGTGACCATAAATAAGTGAAGTAAGACAGGCAGGGTCTCCGTAGATTTGGGAAATGTTAAAATCCACATGAGTATCACTGTGTGAGAGGCTGGGCTGTATTATGACAGCAGTGTTAGTAGTTGAAAACACTGCGTTTCGTGAAGGTTTTCATTGTAATGGAACAAAGATGTGGAGCCTGTCAGTATGCATTATTTTGCGGGATCATACACGAGCATTCCAGACATAAAAAAAAATTAACAACAGGCGGGCTGTGGTATGAAAATTCAAGTACTTCCCGTATCTACATGAGTATCTTAGATAAGGCAAGAGCCTCTACATTGCGTCTAGCGGCTAGGAAATATAGTCTACTTGTAATTGATTCCAGGGATCATCACCCCTGCGGTCACACCATTAACCATGAAGAATAATAAGTAATGATTACCAGAACAGAGGGAAAAGCTGAAAACACACAAATTACTTTCGGGGACGAAGAGAGAGATACCTCATAATATATACATGGGCCTGGTCCCGAATCTGCACACACAGCCATAACTTAATAGAGCAAAAGATATGGGAAAGGGCGTCAAAAGCACAATTAAAGAACAGTGTCAACATTCATGGTTCAAAACTAACGTAATTAATAGCAGATATCTTCCAGATCAGCCAAACTGCGATGAAGATTTGGGCCACAAGCAGTAGCAGCAATAAACCTTGTTGACAAGGCGGTCAACAAAGAAAGCCCTGGTCTCAGGCCGAGCTGCTTTCCATTTTGACCTGGAGTCGCCTCCGGAGATCACCGCCCCCGCGGCCCGGTCCCCGACCAGACCTGGTTGCTGGCCTGATCGATCCATGGGGTCAATGCGAGTTTTTGCTGTTGCATTTGGAGTAAAGCTTCCCTCGGCAGATACAACGCTTGCCTCCAGTGGTAAAGAATTTTCAGAAGCTGGTCCATTAGAAAATATATGCCTCGATCATTTTCAAAAGCGACTAGACTAGAAAATGCATGTGTAGGTCAGGTTTTTTGAGAGCAACATCCAGAGTGGAATTTCCACAGATTCTGCTAATCTACCCTATTTCTCTCTAGAACAGTGAAGTACGTACTAATTTACTGTCGTGTTAAAGGAAAACGAAAGTCTGTTAAATGTTTTGCACTCTGGCATAATTACTGGTGTTGTAAATGTCTCACGAAGACGCAATATAACCATTAAATCTTCCATACTGTGTGCATCATTTAGTGTGCACCTGTCTTGACTTTCCTGTGTGTTTCTTATTACTTCTTATAGTTTTTCATATATTGTTACCTTTCCATATATATATATATATATATATATATATATATATATATATATATATATATATATATATATATATATATATAATATATATATATATATAATATATATATATATATAATATATATATATATATATATATATATATATATATATATATATATATATATATATATATATATATATATATATATATATATGTATATGTATGTATTTCGTGCCGAATAAGTAAAACTTGCGATTTTGGCTTAAATAGCAACACTTGCCGAATAAGACAAGCGAAACTTTGTATATGCAATAATTTCGCAAAAATCATTCTGAACCTAACGAAAAATATGTATTTCATTGTGTTTGTTAATTAAATTATTGTAAACTTGTATAAATATATATTTAGTTGGATTAGGCTAAATTAAATTGCGCTTGTTATAATAAGGTTAGGTAAGCTTCCTAAGGTTCTTTTGGTACAAAATCATTAATTTTTATATTAACATAATTGAATAAATGTCTTTAAACGTGTAAGAGAAAATTTATATATATATATATATATATATATATATATATATATATATATATATATATATATATATATATATATATATATATATATGCAATAAGATCACAGTAAACAGGTGATTTCAAAATATGCAAAACAACCACTCTGAAAGAATAGAGAAATTCCAAGCGCTTTCGTGACTACTCACATTATCAAGGCACTATGAAAGTAAAGCATCCAAGGAAGCTATATAAGGGGTCTGGCCAGCACCTCACTATCAGATCCCACAACGGTTAAACACGTGACGCGCGGCGACCCAACTTGGATAGGTCCTTTGCACAACTCACCCACAAACTATTCTAACCAAGAAAATTTAAAAATTATTATTTGTCCAGTGTATTATTAAATTCTTCCCAAATTCTATTAATTATAAATGGATCTAATTTATATAAACCAAAGGAAATATTCATATTATTGTCAAAACTGCTTTTTATGAAACAAGATTCAATTATATTCCTGTCGACCATGGACTTGCTTGATACTACTTTCTCAACTTTTTGAAAATCAATTGGATGGTTAAAATCTCTTACATGAATAAATAGAGCATTGGAATCTTGTCCAGTTCTAATGCTATATTTATGTTGTTTTAATCTTAGTTCGAGATTTTTACCAGTTTGACCGTAATAAACTTTATCGCAAATTTTACAAGGAATCTTATGTGTGTGTGTGATGAATGGTTTGAAAAACCGACAAGTTGAAGATTGAGACACTTATGCAGCATATGGGAATCTTTATTCAGGAAACGTTTCGCCACACAGTGGCTTCATCAGTCCAATACAAAGACAAAGGCGTAAGGAGAGGAGGAGTATGAGGTAATCAGTCCCTCAGCCTGGAGTCGATGTGTTCAGTCCATCAATCTTGTAGAATATTCTACAAGATTGATGGACTGAACACATCGACTCCAGGCTGAGAGACTGATTACCTCATACTCCTCCTCTCCTTACGCCTTTGTCTTTGTATTGGACTGATGAAGCCACTGTGTGGCGAAACGTTTCCTGAATAAAGATTCCCATATGCTGCATAAGTGTCTCAATCTTCAAGGAATCTTATAGACACATCCATCAGCATTTTGGGGAGAATTCTTTATCAAAAGTTTTTTTACTGTATCAAGATTTTTGAATACAACTTTAATATTAAAGGTCTTAAGAAGAGAAGGCATATCAACCAAGTTTTCATGGTAAGGGAGAACCAACATATTTTTAGTTGAATAAGGCTGGTTGTCCCTTTTTGGATTATAAAAAGTGTTTCTAGCAACTTTAAAAGATTTATCAATTACATTTCTTGGGTATTTTAAATCATTACCTATTTCATAAATTTTGGATATTTCCTCATCTATGAACTCAGGACTACAAATTCGTAAAGCTCTCAAAAACATTGATGAGAAAACAGACAGTTTGACTCTATCTTGATTCGAGGAATAATAGTGGACATAGGAACAGTTATTTGTAGGTTTTCTGTAAATTTTAAATTTTAATTCATTATTACCCTTAATAATTAAAACATCTAGAAAAGGCAATGAGTTATTTTCTTCAAACTCAACAGTAAAGTTCTTAGTAACCTATACATGGAATTTTTTGAAACAAGGTTGCTTAACACAATCCTCCCTAATAGAGCTAAATGGTTCAGATATGTTGATGATATTTTGTGTCTTATGCCCAAAAATGTAGATATACACCATTTCCTTGGAAAATTAAATAGCTTAGACCATTCTATAAACTTTACTGTTGAGTTTGAAGAAAATAACTCATTGCCTTTTCTAGATGTTTTAATTATTAAGGGTAATAATGAATTCAAATTTAAAATTTACAGAAAACCTACAAATAACTGTTCCTATGTCCACTATTATTCCTCGCATCAAGATAGAGTCAAACTGTCTGTTTTCTCATCAATGTTTTTGAGAGCTTTACGAATTTGTAGTCCTGAGTTCATAGATGAGGAAATATCCAAAATTTATGAAATAGATAATGATTTAAAATACCCAAGAAATGTAATTGATAAATCTTTTAAAGTTGCTAGAAACACTTTTTATAATCCAAAAAGGAACAACCAGCCTTATTCAACTAAAAATATGTTGGTTCTCCCTTACCATGAAAACTTGGTTGATATGCCTTCTCTTCTTAAGACTTTTAATATTAAAGTTGTATTCAAAAATCTTGATACAGTAAAAAAACTTTTGATAAAGAATTCCCCCCAAAATGTTGATGGATGTGTCTATAAGATTCCTTGTAAAATTTGCGATAAAGTTTATTACGGTCAAACTGGTAAAAATCTCGAACTAAGATTAAAACAACATAAATATAGCATTAGAACTGGACAAGATTCCAATGCTCTATTTATTCATGTAAGAAATTTTAACCATCCAATTGATTTTCAAAAAGTTGAGAAAGTAGTATCAAGCAAGTCCATGGTCGACAGGAATATAATTGAATCTTGTTTCATAAAAAGCAGTTTTGACAATATGAATATTTCCTTTGGTTTATATAAATTAGATCCATTTATAATTAATAGAATTTGGGAAGAATTTAATAATACACTGGACAAATAATAATTTTTAAATTTTCTTGGGTAGAATAGTTTGTGGGTGAGTTGTGCAAAGGACCTATCCAAGTTGGGTCGCCGCGCGTCACGTGTTTAACCGTTGTGGGATCTGATAGTGAGGTGCCGGCCAGACCCCTTATATAGCTTCCTTGGATGCTTTACTTTCATAGTTCCTTGATAATGTGAGTAGTCACGAAAGCGCTTGGAATTTCTCTATTCTTTCAGAGTGGTTGTTTTGCATATATATATATATATATATATATATATATATATATATATATATATATATATATATATATATATATATATATATATATATATATATATATATATATATATATATATATATATATATATAATATTCCTGCCTCCTTCCCTCCCTTCCTTCCGTCCTTCCTTCCTTCCTTTCTTACTTCCCTCCTCTCTGTCTAACCTAAAATAAACCTTCCCCTCATCGTTAAACCATAACCTGGTGCCACATTCCTACTTTGAGTCTTCTCTTCCCTGTCTCCTCCTGCTTCCTTCTTTCTCTTTTCCTCTTCCTTTCCTCTCCCCTCTCTCTTTCTTTTTATCTCATCTTTCCTTACCTTTCTCCCTTTCCTTGTCTTCCTTTCTTCTTTCCCTTTCTCTTCTCTCCCTTCCTTCCACTTATATTTCTTTCCCTCTCTCCCTTTCTGTTATGTTTGATTTCCTCTTTTTCTTTTCTCCTCTCACTTCCTCTCCTTTTTTTCTTCCCCTGGTTTCCGTTCTTTTCTCCCCCTCTCACTTCCTCACCCTTTATCTTCCTCTCTCCGTCCTTTTCTTCCTCTCATCTTTTCCTTCTTCCCTCCTCCTCTTCGATTCTTCCCTCCCTCTCTTTTCCCTTCTTCCCTCTCCTCTTCCTCCCCCTCTTTCCTCCCTCCCCTTCTTTTTTTCCTCCTTCCTCCCTCTTTTTCCTTCCTCCCCCTCTTTCCTTCCTCCCCCTCTTCCCTTCCTCCCTCCCCTCTTCCCTTCCTCCCCTCCTCACTTCCCCTCTCTTTCTCCTCTTTCCTTCCCACTTCAGTTGGACGTGCCACCATCAGGAACCAATTTGTGGGTCGAATCTGTAATTCTAGAGCTAATGCCAATTACAGAGCAAATTGTTGAGAAATAGGCCTCTTTTCTCCACCTTTCCGATTTTTGCCTTTATCTTCACAGTGTTCCATTGTCTTGAGGGTTAGGGAAGGAGGGAGGAGGAGAGAGGGAAGCAGGAGGGAGGGAAGCAGGAGGGAGGAGGAGAGAGGGAAGCAGGAGGGAGGAGGAGAGAGGGAAGCAGGAGGGAGGAGGAGAGAGGGAAGCAGGAGGGAGGAGGAGAGAGGGAAGCAGGAGGGAGGGAAGCAGGAGGGAGGGAAGCAGGAGGGAGGAGGAGAGAGGGAAGCAGGAGGGAGGAGGAGAGAGGTAAGCAGGAGGGAGGGAAGCAGGAGGGAGGAGAGAGGTAAGCAGGAGGGAGGAGGAGAGAGGTAAGCAGGAGGGAGGGAAGCAGGAGGGAGGAGGAGAGAGGTAAGCAGGAGGGAGGGAAGCAGGAGGGAGGAGGAGAGAGGTAAGCAGGAGGGAGGGAAGCAGGAGGGAGGAGGAGAGAGGTAAGCAGGAGGGAGGGAAGCAGGAGGGAGGAGGAGAGAGGTAAGCAGGAGGGAGGGAAGCAGGAGGGAGGAGGAGAGAGGTAAGCAGGAGGGAGGGAAGCAGGAGGGAGGAGGAGAGAGGTAAGCAGGAGGGAGGGAAGCAGGAGGGAGGAGGAGAGAGGTAAGCAGGAGGGAGGAGGAGAGAGGTAAGCAGGAGGGAGGAGGAGAGAGGTAAGCAGGAGGGAGGAGGAGAGAGGTAAGCAGAAGGGAGGAGGAGAGAGGTAAGCAGGAGGGAGGAGGAGAGAGGTAAGCAGGAGGGAGGAGGAGAGAGGTAAGCAGAAGGGAGGAGGAGAGAGGTAAGCAGGAGGGAGGAGGAGAGAGGTAAGCAGGAGGGAGGAGGAGAGAGGTAAGCAGTAGGGATGAGGAGAGAGGTAAGCAGGAGGGAGGAGGAGAGAGGTAAGCAGAAGGGAGGAGGAGAGAGGTAAGCAGGAGGGAGGAGGAGAGAGGTAAGCAGGAGGGAGGGAAGCAGGAGGGAGGAGGAGAGAGGTAAGCAGGAGGGAGGAGGAGAGAGGTAAGCAGGAGGGAGGAGGAGAGAGGTAAGCAGGAGGGAGGGAAGCAGGAGGGAGGAGGAGAGAGGTAAGCAGGAGGGAGGAGGAGAGAGGTAAGCAGGAGGGAGGAGGAGAGAGGTAAGCAGGAGGGAGGAGGAGAGAGGTAAGCAGGAGGGAGGAGGAGAGAGGTAAGCAGGAGGGAGGAGGAGAGAGGTAAGCAGGAGGGAGGAGGAGAGAGGTAAGCAGGAGGGAGGAGGAGAGAGGTAAGCAGGAGGGAGGAGGAGAGAGGTAAGCAGGAGGGAGGAGGAGAGAGGTAAGCAGGAGGGAGGAGGAGAGAGGTAAGCAGGAGGGAGGAGGAGAGAGGTAAGCAGGAGGGAGGAGGGAGAGGTAAGCAGGAGGGAGGAGGAGAGAGGTAAGCAGGAGGGAGGAGGAGAGAGGTAAGCAGGAGGGAGGAGGAGAGAGGTAAGCAGGAGGGAGGAGGAGAGAGGTAAGCAGGAGGGAGGAGGAGAGAGGTAAGCAGGAGGGAGGGAGGTAAAAGATTTGTTACCTGACATATTTATTGTTACTTTTTTGCCGATTCCCGTTTTTCTCCGAATTATTGTTATAATTATTATTATTATTTTTATTAATGTTATTTTTATTAATATTTTATTATTATTATTATTATTATTATTATTATTATTATTATTATTATTATTATTATTTCTATTGTTACTGTTCTTTTGAGATTTTTTTTCGTTTAGTGTTTGTGCTTTCGTGTTTATTTTTTTTGTTTCAGTCATTTTTCGTGCTTTTCTTGCTCGAGTTCTAGTTCTAAATGGTTCGCCGGTTTGGTCTTGGCCTCCAGGACTAGAAAGACTCTCGAAACTTTCCAAAGGTGTAAAGGTAAATGCTCGTTTTTGTTTACATTGAGAGCATAAGCATGTTGAAACTAAGGTTGGCAGCAGCTTACAAACAAGAACTTGCAATAGCCAAAAAATGGAGCTGGTATTGAAAGTCTGTTTGCTAGGGTTAAAATATGTACTATTATTATTATACGTTCACGGGGAAGCGTTGCACCCGCACGGATCATACAGCACTGAGGAATGTGTAGGCTGTACTTGAGTCATTAAGGCTGCTAGTCACACTTCTACACTGGCATTTAAGAATAATTCTTATTTTAGGATTTAGAGTAGAATCGTTTCTTTGTATATATACTGAGAGGTATACACCTCTCGATGTATATACACTGAGACTAGTGACACACATCTTACGGTACATTTTCACGAGTATATATATATGCAATACACATACAATGTATTGTACATAACCGAGACTGGATAGAAACATTTCAATATATATATATATATATATATATATATATATATATATATATATATATATATATATATATATATATATATATATATATATATATATATATATATATATATATATATATATATATATATATATATATATATATATATATATATATATTTATAATATGGGGTCCACCTCTGGTGTAAATTGTGGGACCCATAGCCTCGGAGAAGTGGATAAAAAGGCTTCAAGGAAGAATATTTGGATTTCTTCCTGAAGCCGTTTGAATATTCCACTTCTACTACCACCCCATCTTTTAAACTATTTTTTTTTACCAATAGGAATATTTTATTACATAATATGGTACAGAAGATTTAAGAGATACATTGTTAATATAAAGGTGGCATATACGGTACATGTTGTTACGTGTGTATCACCGATTATAAGGCGAAAATCTCATCCAGCTCCTCAGAGCTGGGGCGTGTGCCCAAAATGCAGCATGCATTACCCCTTTGAACAGCCGCACTGAGCCGCTGGAACAGAAAACTAGCTGCCCTGGGATCCCTAGTTACCCTGATGAGTCTTTTTCCCAGCTCCTTAAGGAAATTAGATGCACTCTTTCCCCATGAGCCAAGGGTCTCTGAGCCTATGGGAACAAACATATAATGATGGGCAAGTTCTCCATATTTTCTAGACTTTTGCGACTCCCTGAAGCTGGCAGCTGCCCCTCCTTCCTCCCTGGTGTATTGGAGATAGGTATCAGCCAAGGTAGATGCACATGTATAGTCCCACACCACCTGCTTCCCATCTGTCCAGGCTTGAAGGGTGATACCATCTGGACGCTTCTGGCTGCCATCAGATCTGCATAGTTGGGGTGGCTCCCTTACTGCTGGGCATCCAACTGTTGTGAGGCTCCTCTTGATAATGTTATTAACCTCCTCATGTCTTGCAATCTTTCCCTCGGATTTACGGCACACAAGACCATGGTACCCGAATCGGTTTGCTGCTTCACTGCCATAAATACACCTGTGTTCGGCGAGAATAGGGGCGGCAAGTCGAAGGGCAATACCGATATATATATATATATATATATATATATATATATATATATATATATATATATATATATATATATATATATATGCAATAAGATCACAGTAAACGCGTGATTTTAAAATATGCAAAACAACCACTGTGAAAGAGTAGTGAAATTCCAAGTGCTTTCGTGACTACTCACATTGTCAAGTTCCTTGACATTGTGAGTAGTCAAGAAAGCACTTGGAATTTCACTACTCTTTCACAGTGGTTGTTTTGCATATATATATATATATATATATATATATATATATATATATATATATATATATATATATATATATATATATATATATATATATATACACATATACATATACACATATACATATACAGTAGACCCTCCCTCCCGAGTTTCGTGATTAATCCGTTCCAGAGAGCCCGCCGAAAGTCGAAATTCATGAAACTCGAAACCATTTTCCCCCTAAGAAATAATGGAAATAAAATTAATCTGTTCCAGACACCCAAAAATATTAAAATAAATTTTTTTTTTCAAATTAAATAAAGATTTACATAATGAAAACAATCAGAAATCAAGTACATGCAGTTAAAAAAATAATAGCATTACACTTACCTTTACTGACGACTTTTGCGTGGATGGAAGACTTGAGGAGGGGATAGGAGGAAGGTGTACACTATTGTTTGGAAGGAGAATCTCCTTCCATTAGGACTTTAAGTAGCAAGTCCTTATCTGGGGTTACTTCCCTTATTCTTTTAATGCCACTGGGAACAATTTGAGAGTCACTGGGCCCCTGTCGCACAAAATATCTGTCCAGAGAGGTCTTTTTCTGGCATTTCTTTAAGATTTCCTTGAAGTGGGACACAACACTGTCATTGTACATGTTGCAGATATGGCTTGTTTCAGCTTGGTCAAAGTGATACTTTTCAACAAAACTTTGTAACTCATTCCACTTTGAACATATGTCGTTAATCACTGAAGAAGGAACCTCCTTCACTCTCTTTTCCTCCTCTGAAGCAAGTTCCTCGGCTGTTGTCTGATGCTGTTCCAGTTAAAGCTCTTGCAGTTCATCAGTGGTTAGCTCTTCCCTGTGATCCTCCACCAACTCTTCCACATCCCCGTCACTCACCTCCAACCCCATGGACTTGCCCAATGCCACAACACCTTTCACAACAGGCAGAGGATCGGCAGGGACAGGGTCTGCCTCAAGCCCTTCAAAATCCCTCTGGATCGTGTTCCTCACTTTATTTACCAAAGGGCTTGCACTAGCTTTCCTTGGATCCATGATGACTTATTTAGCAGTTGCAAGCACAAAAAACAATGGATTATTATGAAATGTATTGTATGAACCCGCGGGGTGATGGTCACGTGTTGGTAAACAATGGCACACTGAGCGTGAATGGCGTGCGCGAGGCCAAATTTTCCAAAAAAAAAAACTTGCCGAAAGTCGAATTTCACGAAGTCGATGCTGCCGAAACTCGGGGGTCCACTGTATATATATATATATATATATATATATATATATATATATATATATATATATATATATATATATATATATATATATATATATATATATATATATATATATATATATATATATACCAGGCGAAATTATATACAAACATTATCTCTATGTCCACAGCAGGACTCGAACCTGCAAATTCTGCATCAGAGTACATAGTGTAAAATACTGTGTACTCTGATGCAGAGTATCAAAGTACATTTGTTATTTTGACACACTTTTTCACTGGTTATTTTGCACACACACACACACACACACACACACACACACACACACACACACACACACACACACACACACACACACACACACACACACACACACATACACACACACACACACACACACACACACACACACACACACACACACACACACACACACACACACACACACACACACACACACACACACACACACACACGCACGCACACGCACGCACACACGCACACGCACACACACACAAAAAAAAAAAGGATGGAAGATGGTCCTAGTAAGGAAGCCTAATGACAGTACGAAAATGACATAGCAGCGAAAGCCAAATCCGACTTGAAGCTGTTGTACAGTGACATCAGGAGGAAAACAGTCAAGGACCTGGTAATCAGGCTGAGGAAGGAAGGAGGGGAGATCACAGGAAACGACCGAGAAGTATGTGAGGAGCTCAATATGAGATTCAAGGAAGTGTTTACAGGTGAGAAAGAAGGGACTCCAGAAAGACAGAGGTGGGGTAAACCATCAAGTGTTGGACACAGTACATACAACCGAGGAAGAAGTGAAGAGGCTGCTAAGCGAGCTAGATACCTCAAAGGCGATGGGGCCAGATAACATCTCTTCATGGGTCCTGAGAGAGGGAGCAAAGGTGCTATGTGTGCCACTAACAACAGTCATCAACACATCTATCGAAACAGGGCAACTACCTGAGGTATGGAAGACAGCAAATGTAGTCCCAGTATTTAAAGGAAACAGACACGAAGCATTAAACTACATACCAGTGTCACTAACATGTATAATATGCACAGTCGTGGAGAAAATTATTAGGTGAAGAATAGTGGAGCAGTTAGAAAGGAACGAGCTTATCAACGACAGCCAGCTCGGTTTCAGGGATGGGAAATCCTGTGGTGCAAATCTACTGGAGTTCTATGATAGGGTGACAGCAGTAAGACAATGGAGAGAGGAGTGGGTATATTTCGTTTTCTTGGACTGTAAGAAGGCTTATGACACAGTTCCACGCAAGAGATTAGTGCAAAAGCTGGAAGACCAGGCAGGTATAACAGGGAAGGCACTGCAGTGGATCAGAGAATACCTGTCGGGAAGACATCAGCGAGTCATGGTACGTGACGAGGTGTCAGAGTAGGCTCCTGTGACGAGTGGGGTTCCACAGAGGTCAGGCCTAGGACCGGTGCTGTTTTTGGTATTTGTGAACGACATGACGGAAGGAATAGACTCAGAAGTGTCCCTGTTTACAGATGATGTGAAGTTGATGAGAAGAATTCAGTTGGACGAGGACCAGGCGAAACTACAAAGGGATCTGGACAGGCTGCAGGCCTGGTCCAGAAACTGGCTCCTTGAGTTCAATCCCACCAAGTGCAAAGTCATGAAGATTGGGGAAGGGCAAAGAAGACTGCAGACGGAGTACAGTCTATGGGACCAGAGACTACAAACGTCACTCGAGGAAAAGTATCTTGGGCTGAGGCTCATATCCACCACATAACTTCTGCAGCATATGGGCGCCCTGCAAACCTAAGAATAGCATTCCCACATCTCACTAAGGAATCGTTCAGGACCCTGTACACTGTGTACGTTAGGCCCATATTGGAGTATGCAGCACCAGTTTGGGTCTCACACCTAGACAAGCGTGTAAGAAAATTAGAGAAGGTGCAAAGGTTTGCAACAAGACTAGTCCCGGAGCTAAGGGAGGAGAAGTTAAGGGAAATCGACCTGACAACAGTGGAGGACAGGAGAGATAGGGGGATATGATAACGACGTATAAAATACTGAGAGGAATTGACAAGGTGGACAGAGACAGGATGTTCCAGAGATGGGACACAGCAACAAGGGGTCACATTTGGAAGCTGAACACTCAGATGAATCACAGGGATGTTAGGAAGTATTTCTTCAGTCACAGAGTTGTCAAGAAGTGGAATAGTCTGGGAAGTGATGTAGTGGAGACAGGATCTATACATAGCTTTAAGAAGAGGTATGATTAAGTTCATGGAGCAGGAAGAGTGACCTAGTAGCGACCAGTGAAGAGGCGGGGCCAGGAGCTGTGACACGACCCCTGCAACCACAACTAGATGAGAACCAGGTGAGTACACATGCACAGAGAGGGAGAGAGAGTGGGTCCACCTCTAGTGTAAATTGTGGAACCCATAGCCTCAGAAAAATGTTTGCATTTCTCCCTGAAGCTTTTGAACATTCCACTTCTAACACCCCGTCTGTTTTTGACTTTACAAATAGGTATATTTTATTATGTAATATGGTACATGTGTAAAATGGTATGCATTTATCAATGTATTACGAACACAGGTGCAGTTCAGTGGCTACACACCTGGGTGTAGCACGATAACCACAGTAGAAACGAGGAACGAGCAAAAGGCAGCAGAATAAATACTTATATTTCCTTCATTAAACAACAAGGATTGGTATGTACAATATATACAGAGGATATGTACTGTAAGGCTTTGCAAGCTATACTTTTAGCACATGGTTCGCTGGTTGAGAGGGCATGCCTATATAGGTGTGTGACATACACTGAATATCGTATGTCACCCATGTAGATACCACACGATGCAGACACCACAATATTCTAGATATACACCTTTTAGTGCATGTACACAAATATACTTATCCATGTATATACCCCGGACTTTAAACACTCAAGCTTTGCAGTTTATACATGAATGCATATACACTTCTCGATGTATATACCCTGGGACTCAAGATATTGAACTTTCAGTATATATACATGAAGATATATATACACACTTCGATGTGTGTATATATACCACCTGATATTGTCAATATTCTGTCAACTATTTGGGCTGAAATTTACGGTCTTTATGGCGATATCTTCACTCACAGGATGAGTGGCGCTGCCCAATGAACTCGCCCCTCGGGGAAAGCCAAAAAAATAGCTCCTGTGTTTTTGTTTACATATTCTAGCCATTTTGTGGTTATTTTCACCGATTACACCGCGATGACTGTACATGTGGAAGTAATTATAAGTATTTGTAGCTTTTTCTTTATTATTGATCTTTATTATTATCAGCGTGCTGGTGGTAATGCAGCTGATAGCTGTGAGATGAAGCACGGTGAGTGTTATTTTATTTGTGGGAGATATAAAGAGTTTTTTAAGAGAGGTATAACATGCTTATTGAAGGTTAATTTAGACTTGAACAATTTAAGGGATCACACAGATTGTTTCTTGGTGAACGTACGAGATACATAAAGTGTGAGAATGAAGTGAACACAGATTACATAGCTAGTGAAAGTGGAGAAACATGTGTGTGAATCAGCACAGAAGAGACAGGAACAGTGATGCAAAGTAGTGATATATACTAGAAATATATTCACAGCAAGATGTTCAGGGAACCTCATAACACCTCACAGTAAAAAAAGTAAAACACTACTGCCATAGACAGTAGTGATATATGTAAGTACTATTCCAGGGAAATCTGTAAATATATACTAGAAAGTGTTCGATATGTTAGGAAAATGACTCTGTCGTTTTGATAAAGATTTCAGACATTATTACTCTAAGATGTGGAAATCATCACCATTGACAAGATAATGGTACGACCTATGTTGACCAGAATTTCACGTTAAAAGAACACAATACAAAATCACATATCTGGAAAACGAAGACATTGTAAGCGAAGGTAATTTTTTAGGAAGAAATAGAAACGATATAAAGGTAGAATAAGGACAGTAAAAAACAACAAGGGGTACCGTGAACTATGGCAGTGGAACACAACCAACCAGTTTTTCACACACCATGCCATCCCAGCGTCCCATTATCTCATCCTAGCATATCACAGCATCTCATCCAAGCATCCTATCTCAGTATCCAATCCCCAGCATCTCATCCCATCACCCTAGTGAGTTTCACTCCCAGCATCTCGTTTCCATCATCCCCAGCAACTCATCTCAGTGAACGTGGCCTGACCTGACTAGGTTATGGCGTTGGCTTAAGCCAGTAGGAGAATTGGACCTGCCTCGCATGGGACAATAAGCCTGCTGCAACGTTCCTTCTTTTTTTTATGTTCTTATGTTCTTATCACCAGCATCTCATCCCATCATCCTAGTGGGTTTCACTCCCAGCATCTCATCCCATCATCCTCAGCAACTCATCCCAGCATCCTGTCACAGCCCCAGCATTTCATTCCATCATCTTAGTGGCTTTTATCTTACCTCCAGCATCTCATCCCCAGTATCGAATCCTTGGTATCCATTCCTCAGCATCGCATCCCACCATCCTAGTGGCTTTTATCTCATCCTCAGTATCCATTCCTCAGTATGTCCTCCCACCATCCTAGTGGCTTTCATCTCATCCCAACCTCTCATCCTCAGCATCCATTCCTCAGCATTTCAACGCAACATCTCATCCTCAGTATCCATTCCTCAGCATCTCATCCCACCATCCTAGTGGCATTCATCCCATCCTCAGCATCTCCTCCCATCTTCCTAGTGGTTTTCATCTCATCTTGAGCCTTCAGCTCTATCCCTGCTACCAATACCTCCGTTCCTCCCATCTCTTTACCACAACCTCCACCTCCATTCCCAGCCTGTCTCCTTCACCCTGTTTTACGGTCTTTGCCTCATTTTCTGCCTCTTACATCTCCATCACTGCTTGCGGTGCCTTCTATCTTGCCTTCACCGCTTCCATCACTGTCCCAGCCCCCAGCATCCCCCAAATCCGCCACCTCTATCCCCCACTCTTTCAATTCCTTTTTCACTTCTTCACCTCTCCTTTTCCTTTCACTTTCCACTTTCTCTCTCTCTCTCTCTCTCTCTCTCTCTCTCTCTCTCTCTCTCTCTCTCTCTCTCTCTCTCTCTCTCTCTCTCGCTCTCGCTCTCTCTCTCTCTCTCTCTCTCTCTCTCGCTCTCTCTCTCTCTCTCTCTCTCTCTCTCTCTCTCTCTCTCTCTCTCTCTCTCTCTCTCTCTCCCTCTTTGATTTTCCTCAACCCCCCTCCTTTTATTTTTCACTTCTCCTCTACCCCTCACTTTCTTTTTTTCACTTCTCCACCCCTCTCTTTTTCAATTTACCATCCTCCGTTTCTTTTTCATTTCCTTTCCCCACCTCATCCCCGTTTTTCACTTCTCTCCTGCCTTCTCACTTTCTCCTCTTTCGCTTCTTTAAAACTCCCCTTTCTTTTTCTTACTTATCTCCTACCCCTCCTTTTCTTTTTCTTACTTATCTCCTACCCCTCCTTATCTTTTTCACTTCTTCCCCACTCACCATCCTTTTCACTTCCCCAGCCTCTTCCCCTTCTTTCTCGCTTCTCCAGCCTCTTCACCTTCTTTCTTGCTTCCCGCTCTCCTCCTTTTCTCTGTCTCCCCTCCCTGGCTCCATCCTCCATGATCATCTCATCAGAAACAGGAGACAGAGAGAGAGATAAGACCTTCCAGCAGCCCAGCTCATTGTGGCCAGTGACGAACATAAGTCAGCTGGACGTCAAGTAAGTCGGTGATTGGGTGGCCTCCTCCTGTCACGTAGCCAGAAGGGTGATTGGGTGGCCCTCTTGTCACCTGGGCAGATGAGGGAAAAGAAGGCGTGTTGACAAACGGAGGGAGGGAAGGGGGTTATCAGGGTCACCCTTGCTGCTGCTTCACTAGTAATCAAGAGGGAGTGCCACGCTGATTGAATTCCCACCGCCCCCACCACACTCGGGAAATGGGAAAGGAACCTAAGGAGTTGTACGTTCTTTTTTTTTTTTGTAGGGATGAGGGGGAGAAAAGGATTTAAAAAAAGTTGTGAAAGGAGAGTTTGGATGTGATGCTGTCTTTTCTGGTAAGGCAAGAAAGGATTTTAATATTTTTTTTTTTGGGGGGGGGATATTAGATGCACAGCATACTTCAGCAAGTTTGGCATTTTTCCCAAAATGTAGATTCCAGAGCACCGCTGACGGCAGCAGCCTGGTTGACCAGGCAGTCAGTAAGGAAACTTTGTCTTAGGCTGAGTTGGGATGGGGGAGGAGGTAGAAGATCTCTAGAAACCGAGCACAGGCATGTCACAGAAAGACTGGCCTTTTCTTCACATTGTCATTGCCGCTCACGACATGACTTCCGACAGCAGTGGACTCTCTTATACACATAATATTTGTTTTTTTCCCAGGATACGGCCTGCGAAAGTCCACTTACACCTATATACATCATTTTTCCCCCCAGGATACGACCTATGAGGGTCGACCATCACCCAGGTACCCCTTGTTTTTATATCACCAGAGCTGGATTCCCTGGTCCAGGACTATCCCGGGACCTTTTGGCTTCGCGCCTAAGGTTGTGACTTCGAACCTTAACATGGAAGAGGAGGGGTGAGGGCGTTAGCCAGTTATCTTGAAGGGTTAGTTGTGTTCATCATCATTATTATCTTGATTGTAGAAGTGTACATTAATGTGTGCCTTAGCTCATATACATATTTATTCCCAATATAATTGGAAGTGAGGTATTGAAATTTTGTTTGTATTAATGTTGTGTGTTTGTTTATAATGTGTGAAATGATGCATGGATAATATAGTACCTGGGTAACAACCCATAATCACTGCAATGAGCCTTGTGTACTGAGAGTTGTTTGCTGGGGCTGAGACACACCTCCTGACCCCCGCCTCACCCGCTACCTTCCCTGACTTGACTGGGTTCTGAGCGCCTTTCATATTCTTAAAACTGTGTATGGAGTGTGTTTCTAGTTCGTTGCACTTCTCTGCCGCCCTCAGTCTGAATACCTGCTTCCTAACAATCTTATGGCGCCGCGCTGACTCACGTTCGTTTCTGAACGTTCCCTGCACTTGGAAAAAAATATATTCACTTCTAGTTTCAAAACTTTCAGTATATTAGTGTCGACACAGAGTATCAGACAGTTTTAGAGGATAGTTTGTAATGGTTATTTATTTTTTACTTTATTAATAACAACCCTAGCTGACACCTAGCAACTGGTACTCGTGAGGTGTGTCATCCTGACCCATCGTGTATACACGTGTGCGCGTGAATGTACAAGTGTGTGTATATAACGTGTGTACACATTGTTGCCATATCAAGCGCTCTTATTTTCCAAGCAGACAATAAAAAATACACCTAATGAAAGTGTTGGT